>NC_080788.1:4725476-5025476 GCF_028018385.1 Neofelis nebulosa
CCGTTCCGGACGGACTCCCCGGCACAGCTCGTGCGCCCCTGTCCTTCCCAGGTGGAGATCCGTCCCCGGAAGACCTGGAACGCTGGCACTGCTCTGCCCCGAGGGGTCCCGTGCTTGTCGACGGTTGTCATGTCAACCCCAGCAGCTAGGGACCCCAGTGCCCTCCACCTGTCCCCTCGCCCCTGACCACTTCAAGGCTTATGTCATATCTCCATGGAGCTGAACATGGCCCGGGCTTCGTACAGAGTCTGGGGTCCGTTTCCAGCTGGCCCCTTTGCATGGATGTCCCCAGGTCCTCAGACACAGTTACATGGAGACCTGCACAGGTGGTCTGCCCTGGTGCGTCCACTCCGTCTCCACATTTCCTAGTTAGGGCACTCAAACCACCTCGTCAGTTGTGCAGATGTCAAACCTTAGGACTTGGCAATTGCAAGAGTGATCAAATGTGTTAAGTTCAGGGGAAACCCGGAAAAGCACAGGGCAGGCACCAGAGCCCCAGGAGCCCCGGCCTCCAGAGATGAGCCCCACAGGTGTTCCACTGTATCTCCCCCCCAGTCTTTAATCCTAGTCACATGTATCTCCCCCCACACCCCCAAAATGGGTCACTCCATGTATTCCGTTCTTCAACATGTTTTCACTTGACAGCAGTCTTGAGGTGTCCAGTTTCCCTGAATTGAATTTTCTAAATCATCATTTTTAGTGGCTGCAAAGAACTCTATTTGGAATCACACACGAAACTTTTTCTTAACGGTTACCTATTGTGGGGCATTTTAGGTTGTTTCTTTTTTTTTAAAATTTATTTTATTAATTTTTTAATGTTTATTTATTTTTGAGAGAGAGAGAGAGTGTGTGAGTGGGAAAGGTGCAGAGAGAGGGGAGACACAGAATCCGAAGCAGGCTCCAGGCTCCGAGCTGTCAGCACAGAGCCCGACTCGGGGCTCGAACTCATGAACTGGGAGATCATGACCTGAGCCAAAGTCGGACGCTTAACCGACTGAGCCACCCAGGCGCCCAGTTTTTTGGTTGTTTCTAATTGCTCAACCTTGTAAACACTGCTGTAGTGAGTACCCGGGAGAGTCCTGCGTGGTCCCCACCTGCTGCGTGTTGAGTTAGTGCCGTGTTCCGACTCCAGCATCCCCTCTCTGCCCCTCCCAGCCTTGGCCCGGGCAGGTTGTCTTTTCTCCTAAACGTAAGTGAACTTGGCAGTTCCTTTTCTTTTTTCTTTTTATGAACTCTGGGTTTCCTGTCATGTGTTTTCCACTGTGAGATGATAAAGTCGTCACTGTGAGATGAGAAACATTTTCTTCATGGCTTCCTGATATTCCTGTGCTTTTTGTTTACTTTTATTTTTATTTTTATTTTTTAAATTGAAATATAACATGCAATGTTACATTGGTTTCAGGGGTACAACATATTAGTTCGACATGTCAATCTATACATCACTCAGCATGATAAGTGGAATCTGTTGCCGGATGACGTTATTACAATATCACTGACTATATTCCCCATGCTGTGCTTTTCATCTCCGTGAATTATTTATGAGTGGAAGTTTGTACCTCTTAATTCCTTTAATCTATTTCCATCTGTGTTTTCTGCGAGCAGTTTTATGGCTTCAGGTCCCAGATTAGGGCTATAATCCGTTTTGAGTTTTGTGTGCGGTGTAAGAACGTGGTCCAGGCTCATTCTTCATGTAGCTGTTCAGTTTTCCCAGCACTATTTGTTGAAGAGACGGTCTTTTCTGCATTGTGTATTATTGCTTCTTTTAAAATAGATTAATTTGCCGTTAGGTGTGTCCTTTCTATTGATCTATGTGTCTGTTTTTGTGCCAATGCCATACTGTATTAATTATTAGGGCTTTGTTGTATATCTTGACATCTGGGATTGTGGTACCTCCAGCTTTGTTCTTCTTTCTCAAGACTGCTTTGGCTATTCAACTTCTTTTGTGGTTCCATACAAATTTTAGGATTACTTGCATTAGTTTTGTTCAAAATACTCTTAGTATTTTCATAGGGATGCATTAAATCTATAGGTTGCTTTGGGTAGTATGGACATTTTGACAATATTAATTCTTCCAATCCATGAGCATGGTATATCTTTCCATTTGTTTGTGTTATCTTCAGCTTCTTTCATCAGTGTTTCCTAGTTTTCGGAGGACAGATCTTTAACTTCCTTGGTTAAATTTATTCCTAGATATTTCATTTGTTTTGGTACAATTGTAAATGAGATTTTGTCTTGATTTTTCTTTCAGCTACTTCGTTATTAGTGTATAGACATGCAACAGGTTTCACGTCTCAATATTAATTTTGTATCCACAACTTTACTGAATTCATTTGTCAGTTCTAATAGTGTTTTGGTGGAGTCTTTGGGGTTTTCTATATACAGTATCATCTCATCTGCAAATAGAATTTTACTTCTTTCTTACCAATTTGGATGTCTTATTTCTTTTTGTTGTCTGATTGCTGTGGCCAGGACTTCCAGTACTGTGTTGAATAAAGGTAGTGAGGAAGGACATCCTTGTGTTGTTCCTAATCTTTCAGCTTTTCACTGTTGAGGATGGTGTTAGCTGTGGGTTTTTCATATATAGCCTTTATTATGTTAAGGTATGTTCCCTCTAAACCTGCTTTGTTGAGAGTTTTTGTCATGAATGGATGTGGTATTTGCTTTTTCTGTATCTATTGAGATGATGATGAATGTTATCCTTTCTCTTGTTGATGTTGATAGATCGCCTTGATTGATTTGTGAATATTGAAATCCCCTTGTATCCCTGGAATAAATCCCACTTGATTGTGGTGAATGACTTCTTTCATATATTGTCGAATTTGGTTGCTATTTTGTTAAGGAATTTTGCATCTGTGTTCATCAGAGATACTAGCCTGTAGTTTTTTTCTTTTGTAGTATCTTTATCTGGTTTTGGTATCAGGGTAATGCGTGCCTCATAGAATGAATTTGGAAGTTTTCCTTCCTCTTCTATTTGTTGAAATGGTTTTAGAAGAATAGGTATTAACCCCTCTTTAAACGTTTGGTAGAATTGGGCGCCTGGGTGGCTCAGTCGGTTAAGAGTCCGACTTCAGCTCAGGTCATGATCTCACAGTCCGTGAGTTCAAGCCCCGCGTGGGGCTCTGTGCTGACAGCCCAGAGCCTGAAGTCTGCTTTGGATTCTGTGTCTCCCTCTCTCTCTCTGCCCTTCCCCTGCTCATGCTCTGTCTCTCTCTATCTCAAAAATAAATAAAAACATTAAAAAAATTTTTTAAAAAAATAAACGTTTGGGGGCGCCTGGGTGGCGCAGTCGGTTAAGCGTCCGACTTCAGCCAGGTCACGATCTCGCAGTCCGTGAGTTCGAGCCCCGCGTCAGGCTCTGGGCTGATGGCTTGGAGCCTGGAGCCTGTTTCCGATTCTGTGTCTCCCTCTCTCTCTGCCCCTCCCCCGTTCATGCTATGTGTCTCTCTGTCACAAAAATAAATAAAAAACGTTGAAAAAAAAAATTAAAAAAAAAAATAAACGTTTGGTAGAATTCACTTGTAAAGCTGTCTGGTCCTGGACTTTTGCTTTTGGGAATTTTTTGGTTACTGATTGGATTCTTTAATAGTAATTTGTTCACATTTTCTGTTTCTTCCTGATTCAGTTTTAGAAGATTGTATATTTCTAGGAATTTATCCATTCTAGGTGATTTCTGCTAATTAATCTAGGTCCTCTAGGTTGTCCAATTTGTTGGCATATAATTTTTCATAAACTGTCTTATAATCCTTTGCCTTTCTATCATGTCAGTTGTTATTTCTCCTCCTTTATTTCTGATTTTATTTATTCAAATGCTTGAATAGAATAGAGAACCCAGAATTGGACTCATAAATGCATGGCTAACTAATCTTTGACAAAGCAGGAAAAAGTATCCAGACAGCCTCTTTAGCGAATGGTGCTGGGAGAACTGGACAGCAATATGCAGAAGAATGAAATTGGACCACTTCCTTACACCATACACAACAATAAACTCAAAATGGATGAAAGACCTAAATGTGAGACAGGAAACCATCAAAACCCTAGAGGAGAACACAGGCAACAAATAACCTCTTTGACCTCAGTCACAGCAACTTCTTACTCAACATGTCCCTGAAAGCAAAGGAAATAAAAGCAAAAATGAACTATTGGGACCTCAAGATAAAAAGCTTCTACACTGCAAAGGAAATAATCAACAAAACTAAAAGGAAACTGACAGAATGGGAGAAGATGTTTGCAAATGACATATCAGATAAAGGATTAGTATCCAAAATCTATAAAGAACTTACCAAACTCAACACCCGGAAAAAAAAAAAAAAAAAGTAATCCAGTGAAGAAATGGGCAGAAGACATGAATAGGCACTTTTCCAAAGAAGATATCCAGATGGCCAACAGACACATGAAAAGATGCTCAACATTGCTCATCATCAAGGAAATATAAATCAAAGCCACATTGAGAGGTCACCTCACACTGGTCAGAGTAACTAAAATTAACAACTCAGGAAACAACAGATGTTGGTGAGTATGTGCAGAAATGGGAACCCTTTTGCATTGTTGGTGGGAATGCAAACTGGTACAGCTGCTCTGGAAAACAGTGTGGAGGCTCCTCAAAAAATCAAAAACAGAATTACCCTGGAACCTAGAAATAGCACTACTAATAATTTATCCAAAGGGTACAGGAGTGCTGATTCATAGGGGCACATGCACCCAATGTTTATAGCAGTGCCATCAACAATAGCCGCATTATGGAAAGAGCTAAAATGTCTATCAACCAATGAATGGATGAAGAGGATGTGGTTTATATATACAATGGAATACTAATTGGCAATGAGAAAGAATGAAATGTTGCCATTTGCAACAATGTGGATGGAACTGTATTATGCTAAGTGTATTATGCTAAGTGAAATAAGTCAGAGAAAGACAGATATATGTTTTCACTCCTATGTGGAATTTGAGAAACTTAACAGAAGACCATGGGGTCAGGGAAGGGGGAAAATAGTTTCAAACAGAGAGGGAGGCAACCAATGAGACTTACATACACAGAACAAACTGAGGGCTTATGGGGGGAGAGGGGAAATGGGTGATGGACATTGCGGAGGGCACTTGTTGGGATGAACACAGGGTGTTGTATGTAAGTGATGAATCATGGGAATCTACTCCCAAAGCCAAGAGCACAGTGTATACACTGTATGTTAGCTAACTTGATAATAAATTACATGAACAAAAAAGATTTCTTATAAAGCCAGGTTAATGGTAATGAGCTCCTTTGACTTTTGTCTGGGAAACTCGCCTTCATTTCTGAATGATAACCTTGCTGGGTAGAGTATTCTTGGTTGCAGGTTTTCTTTCTTTCAGTACTGTGAATGTATCAAATTACTCTCTTCTGGCCTGCAAAGTTTCAGCTGAAAAATCAGCTGATAGCCTTATGGAGTTTCCCTTGTATGTAACTGTTTCCTCTTGCTATTTTCAAAATTCTCTCTTTATGATTACATTTTGCCATTTTAATTGTGTGCCTTGGTATGAACCTACTCGGGTTCATCTTGTTTGTGGCTCTCTGTGCTTCCTGGACCTGGATGTCTGATTCCTTCCTCAGATTAGGGAAGTTGTCAGCTATTATTTCTTCAAATAAATTTTCTGCCCCCTTCTCTCTCTTCTCCTTCTGGAATCCCTGTAACATGAATATTATTACAGTTTATGATGTTGCTGTTAACCTATTCTCATTTTTTATTATTTTTTTTCCTCTTTGCTGTTTAGTTTGCTTGCTTTCCATTACTCTGTCCTCCAAGTTGCTGATCTGTTCTTCTGCTTCCTCTAATTTGATGTTGATTTCCTCTAGTGTATTTTTTTTTTATTTCAGTTGTTAAATTCTTCATCTCTGACTTTTAATATTTAATACTCTTTTTAACATTTTCTGTCTCTTTGTTGAGGTTTTCACTGAGTTCATCCACTCTTTTCTAAGGTCCAGTGAGTATCTTTATGAACATCGCTTTGAATTCTTTATCAAGCCTATTGCTTATCTCCATTTTATTTAGCTCTTTTGCTGTGACTTGTCTTGTTCTTATTTTTTTTCTTGAGAGAGAGAGAGAGAGAGAGAGAGAGAGAGAGAAGCCTTGCAAGTGGGGGAAGGGGCAGAGAGAGAATCTTAAGCAGGCTCCCTACTCAGTGCAGAACCTTACATGGGGCTCGATCCCACAAGCCTGGGATCATGGAGCCAAGATCAAGAGTTGGACTCTCAACGAACTGAGCCATTCAGCTGCCCCTGTGTTGTTCTTTCATTTGGGGCACATTCCTTGGTCTTCTCATCTTGTCTTTCTTTCTGTGTATTAGGGGGGTCACCTATGTCTCCTGGTCTTAAAGGTAGTGACCTTGTGTGGAAGAGGTCCTGTGGTGCCTTACCGTATAATCTCTCCTGGGCACCAGAGCCAGGTGCTCTGGAGTATCTCCGTGCAGGCCGTGTGCCCGTGTTTGCCTTCAGCCCAGCGGCTGCAATGACCTGCTTTGCCTGCTGTGGGTGCGCCGTGTTGGGTTTGGCCCATGTGCTGTCGAGAGGCCTGAGGCTGCTGTGGGCTCTTCGTGGGTGGGGTCAGCAGTCAGACTAGCTGTCCGCATTTAGCCTGTCTGCTGCCGTCACGGGCACGCCAGACAGCAAGGCTTGTTCCCTGTGCAGCCAGCGAAGAGGCTCGGCTTCTAGAACCGCAGGCACGCTGGGGTGGGAGATTATTTCCGCTCTTCCTAGAGCAGGAGTCACTTTGGAGCGGTGTCGGTCCCTGCCAGCGCTGCCTACAGGGTTTGGCAGCACAGGAGCTGCCTGCAGAGGTGGTGGGTTGGATGGGGCAGGTTCACGGGAGAACACGGGAGTGGGGCACGCAGTCCAGGCAAGATAGACGGAGAGAGTTAGCGCTGACTCCCACAAGTGCCTGGCTGTCTAGGCTGGGGGAGGGAAGGAGAAATGGTGACCACCAACGGTGTTGTTCCTGGAGAAATCGGCGCGTGGTCTGAGATTAGTCAGTAAATCTCCTTCACATATACCCCCAGGCACTCTTCAGACTGCTGCTTCTGTCCTGTGTCTCGGCCAAGTTATGTATTATGCTGGCCCTTTAAGGGCAGGGACTTAGTTTCCTATTGCCCTCCAGCTCTTCTGGAGTTAAGCCCCTGTGGTTTTCAAAGCCAGATGTCGTGGGGACTCATCTTCCTGGTGCCAGGGGTGCCTGGGGTGGGGTCTGATCCTCTTGTTTCTCTGTGCTTGTGGTTTCCTTCCCATCTGTGTGGGGGGTGGGGTTCTCACTGGGGGGGTTTGGTTCCCAACTGTGTCTCTACCCTCCTACCCTTTTCGGAGTGACCTCCTCTCTAGGATCCACTGCGGAAGGTCTGTTCTTCCAGTCCTCAGGTTGTCAGTTAGTTGCATATATGTAGCTGGTACCTGTGTGTGTGTGTGTGTGTGTGTGTGTGTGTGTGTGTGTGTGTCGGGGGGCGGGGGACAGTGGGAGCCCCGGGTCCTACACCATCTTCCCTAAACGCCCTGCGCCCCTTCTTTGACTTTTAAAGCACTTGTGCATACTTCTCAGACAGCTACCTGGTCACCCCACACCATTTCCTGAGCAAATCCATTTTGCCTTCAGTGATGTGAAATGGCAACTTGTATCATTCCCTAAACGCCTGTGTGTGTTTGGGCCTATTTCTGGTTCCATTTACTCATCTGCATAAAGGTCATTGCCTCCTTGGTTTAATCACGGCAGTCTGTTAATGTATTTCCACATCTTGGCCTCTTCTTCTCTCTCTGCTGTTCATATCCAGAATTTTCCTAACTTTCCTTCACATACTGTAGGAAGATTAGAATGACTTAGCCAGGTTAAAAAGACTTAAAAAAAAAAAAAAAGGACTTTTTTTTTTTCTTTAATATTGGGAATCATGCTAAATTCGTAGAATAGGGGGAAAATTGCATCTTTGCAAAATTAACTCATCCTGAAAATAGGGTGTGCCTTTTCATTTATTCAAGTCTTTTGCATCCTTCGGGGAGACAATTGAAAATTCAAAAGGGAGAATGGACACACAGTGAGAAGTCTCCCCTCTAGACATGTTCCTGAGCCACCATTGCCTTCTCCATGGGCAGTGTGGTGTTTCTTGCATGTTTAAATGCGTACTTAGCATTGAAACAATGCTAGTTGTATGTATATAATTTTATGTTATCTTTTTCCCTCCACTGATCAATTCGTCTTTATAATCTCTCCATCTAAGCAACACAAAGAACCTTCTCATTCTTATTTATATTCGCATAGTGTTCTATGGGGACATACCATCACGTATTTACTTACTGTTTCTAAATGAGAGACATTTAAGCTGTTTCCAGTCTTTTACACGCGGGCTGTTGTAAATAATTCCGTGTATGTGTCATTTCTCACAAATGTGAGTGTATCTTGCTATGTCTGGAAATAGAATTGCTACATCACAGTGCACACAGATTTGTGATTTGGATCCATGTAACAAAGGTGCCCTCCTTGGATTTACACTCCAGTTGCATTTTACACTCACTTGTCACGTATCGAAGTGTCTGTGTCCACACATCCTTATCAACACATTGTGTTATCAAACTTTGTTCTTCACTAATCTTCAAGGATGAGTGAAAAATATCTCAAACTGGTTCTCATTTGTATTTTAGTTAGTACCAGTCAGTTTTAGCATAAACTTTCATTTAAGAACCTTTGATACTTCTTTTTTCTATAAATTTTCGGTTTACATCATGTTCCTAGTTTTTCTATTGAATTATTTCCTTGTAATAGAAGTCTCCAAAAATTATTTTGGAAGTAAGCTTTTGTAAAATAAATTACAAATCTTTCCCTTTTCTTTTGGATTACTGTGGTCGGCATGTGTAATATTTTAATTTTTTATAGCTGAGTTCATTATTTTTTTTCATATGGCTCTGCCGTTTTGCATACTACATAGAAAGGCTTTTTCTTTTTTTTTTTTTTAATTTTTTTTTCAACGTTTTTTATTTATTTTTGGGACAGAGAGAGACAGAGCATGAACGGGGGAGGGGCAGAGAGAGAGGGAGACACAGAATCGGAAACAGGCTCCAGGCTCCGAGCCGTCGGCCCAGAGCCCGACGCGGGGCTCGAACTCACGGACCGCGAGATCGTGACCTGGCTGAAGTCGGACGCTTAACCGACTGCGCCACCCAGGCGCCCCTAGAAAGGCTTTTTCTATTTAAATACAAAATATTCTCCCAGTTACCTTGTCACTAGGCATGCTTTTTCATTTTTAAAAAGATTATGAAATATTTCAACATACTAAAAAATGGAATAATATGTTTTTAAGAAACTGATATACTCATCACCAGAATTAATACATGTGAGTATTGTGCTGCCTGCTTTAGATTTTTACTTTAAAAAACAAAGTAAAGGGCGCCTAGGTGACTCAGTTAAGCATCCGAGTTCAGCTCAGGTCATGATCTCACAGTTTGTGAGTTCGAGCCCCGCGTCGGGCTCTGTGCGGACAGCTCGGAGCCTGGAGCCTGCTTCGGATTCTGTGTCTCCCTCTCTCTCTGCCCCACCCCTGCTTGTGCTCTCTCAAAAATGAATAAATGTTAAAAAAAAAAATTCTTTTTAAACAAAGTCAAGATAGTTCCCTTTGACTGTCTCCCTGGTATACATCCCTTCCCTACCCGCAAGATTCAAGAAGTCGGCATGTGTCCTTCTGGTCTTTGTCAGAGTCCTCAATTCTGAGACTAGAGAACCCCACCCCTCTAGCTAGTTGAAGCAGAAGGGATTTATCAGTGGAAGGGCCAAAGAAGCAGACTGTTGCCTGAGTTTTCCAGAAAGTCTCCCTAAAACTACGCTTCAGGGCTGGGCTGTGTTGTGAAGTCTGCTGTTGTGGCCCCAGAACTTTACCGCTTCTACCACGGCCAGAAATCCTTCGTGAGAGCTGCTGGTGTGGACGGCCATTCCTAATACTCCGGAGGTACGCCTCCGTGTGCCTCTCGCCACTTATGACTCCATTCTAAATCAAGAATCTTGCCCAGTGGCCGCTGACAGGTGATCCTAAAGGAGATACAGAAATGTAGGAGGGAGGGAGTTTGGAGGGAAAGATTTTAGCCTTCTAGTTCGTGTGTACATCGGGAGCTTAGTGTTGCACGAGCCAATTCACAGCATTTGTAAACTTCCTCAATATTTCAATGCTCCTTCTATTACTTTTTCCATGAACATTAAATAGTGTGTTTGGGGTATTCAAAAAATTTATGCAAATGGTATCATATTGCAACTTAACCTTTTCTTTTATCTTTTTAATGTCTTATTTATTTTTTGAGAGCGAGAGATGGAGTGTGAGTGGGGGAGGGGCAGCGAGAGAGGGAGACCCAGAATCCGAAGCAGGCTCCAGGCTCCGAGCCGTCCGCACAGAGCCCGACGCGGGGCTCGAACTCATGAACCGGGAGAGCGTGACCCGAGCCAGAGTCGGACGCTTAACCCACGAGCCACCCAGGCGCCCCTCGACTTAACCTTTTCCGTCGGTGTTGTTCTTAAGCCTTTTCCCAGTTGGTATCTGTAGCTTTACTTCATTCTTTTCAACTGCTATATATTGTCACCGTGTAATAAATCAAGGCTTGCTGGCTTAAACATAACATTTACTATCTCCGTTTCCGTGGGTAGGAATCCAAGTGTGGCTTAGCTGCGTTGTCCGGCTCGGGGTCTCTCATAAGCCCGTGATCAAGGTGTCCGCTGGGGCCGTCCCCTGAAGACCTGACAGCGGCGGGATCTGCACCCAACGCCCTCGTGTGGTTGCCGGCAGCGTGACTCGGTTCTATCATGGCTTGGGCCGGAGGGTGCCCTCGCATCCTTGCCACGTGGCCTGCTCCGCAGGGCAGCTCCCGACGAGCCGCTCGCTTCATCAGAGCAAGCAAAATAAGAACGGGAGAGTGTGAGCGAGATGGATAGCGCCATCTGTGGTGGGTTGAAGTGCTTGCCAACATTCAGATCCCCTAGAGCCTCAGGGTGGGCCCTTATTTGGAAACACGGTCTTTGCCGATGGAATCAGTGAAGGACTGAGATGAATCCGTTGGATTCATCTAAGTGACTGGTGTCCTCGTGAGGAAAGGAGACGTCGCAGAGACACGCAGAGGCCCCGTGAAGGTGGACGCAGCAATTGGAACGACGCATCCGTGGGCCAAGGAATGCTAAGGATTGCCGGCGGTTACCAAGAGCTTGGAGAAAGGTATGGGGTGGCTCCCCCCTTAGAACCGACAGAAGGAACCACGTCGACACCTCGATTTTAGACTTCTGGCCCCCACAACTACGAGGAAATAAATGTTTGCTGTTTTAAGCTACCCGTTTGTGGTAATGTGTTAGGGCAGCCTTAGGAAACTAACATAACTGTCTTTTGGAGCCACATCTTAGAAGTGTCACCCCATCATTTCTGCCATATTTCGTTGGTTAGAAGCAAACTACTAGGTCCAACCCAAGGTCATGGATACCAGGAGGCAGAGACCATCGGGAGAAACGGTCTGGCACAGTTGACCACAGTCTGAGTATGAGGTGGCGACTTCTTGATCCGTTCTACGAAGGACATTTAGATTGGTGCTGCTTTTTCACTGTGACAGAATCCTAGCGTGAAGATCCTTAAATAGGTCTTTTTGTGCACGTTGCCAAATTTCCCTACGATCTGCAAGTGAAATTGCTGAATTGAGAAGCTGTAGTGGTTATTTCCAAACTGCTTTCCATTGTGGTCCTTAACTCCCTACACTGATGTTTGAAAGTTTGCTTTTTCTCATCTCCTCATCAACACTTGATGTTGTCAGATGCTAAAAACTTGTTAAACCGAAGGGCATAAAATACCTTGTCTTTTTGCCTATGGACTGCTAAGCATTCTTGATACACAGGATATATATTATTCACACACACACACACACACACACACACACACACACACACACATTTGTTACTTCTGTAGGTCATCTCTATCCATGGCATGGTTTTTAGCATGACTTGTGTATTTTGTCAGAGAATTTTTAACTTGTAGAGAAATTATTTCTTGTATGCTTTCTAAAGTGTTTGGTATTATTTTAAGAATGTTTCCCTCTTCCTCAAAAGGATGATCTTTTGCATACAGATCTTTAAACTAGAATTGATTTTGTATATGCTGTGTGCTTATATTCGTACTTCTGTCCTTGCCTAAATCATACTTCCTTTCTCCATTTGTCTCCTATGGGTTACATTAGTCACATTTTATTTCTTAGCTTTCCTTTAGTGCTTTTAAAGTCCGTATTCTTTTATTCCTTTGACAATTTCCCTTAACTTTGAGCTAATCATATTGAAAGTCTATAATAAACATCTCTTTTGTCCTCAACATTTAACTTATCCGATTGTATACCTGTCCCATCTGATTATACATCACTATAATTTTTGCCCCACTCAATATACTTAGTTTTGCCCAGATATTTACCAATTTCTTTGCCATTGCTTTCTGAAACCTACCTCTTTTTTCTGGACTCATTTTAATAGACATACATCTTTCAGTATTTCTTTCCAGAGAGGTCTGTTTATAATGAACAATGTGCACATGTCTGAAATTGTATTTCACCTTCACTCCCGAGTGATAGTTTAGTTAGGTATGTAATTCTAGGCTGACAGTTGCGTCTTTTGAAGATGTTATTGCTTTGTCTTCTGGCTGTGGCAGATGAGAAGTCTGACGGCAGTCTAACACTAGTTGCCTTGTTAAGTGATCGGTCTTTTCTCACAACTGTTAGGTTTTTCTCTTGGAGCTCCACATTGAGTTGTGTGGATGTGTTTTGCTTATCCTCCTTGGGGTTCAGTGTCCCCTTTAAATCTGAGGATGTGTGTCTGTTAAATCCTGAGTGCCTCTCGGTTTATTCAGGATCTCCTAATTTAGACATGTTTTGTTTCATGCTTGACACATTTTGAAGTATTTCATTCTACCTTCCATATTTTAATTTTGCTTTCATTTTAAACTTCTGTGCTGCATGTGGAGTAGCTTCAAGGCTTTCAATTTACTAGTTCTCTCTTTAGTTATGGCTGGCCTTCTGCTCAACCTGTGAAGTTTTGTTCCAATGACTATATTCTTCGTATCTAGAATGTCTACTTGGTTCTTTTTCAAATATACTTATTTTTAAACCTATCGTGGTTTACACCTTGTGGTTTCTGTTGCTGCTTTTCTCTCTTCAAACATGTTAGGCCTACTCCTCTTAAAGTCCCTTTCCTATCATCCTGGCGTTCCTGGTTCTGGGTGGTGCACGTTCCAAATATTACATGCTCTGCTCTCTACCTCATGATGGTTGAGTTGCTCACCTGGGTAACTTCCTTTTCTTTCCTGGCACCTGGAGGAGAGGAGAGGGCTGTCTTCAACCTTGGTCCACGGTTGCCAACTTAGGTCAAACGTCTTCAAACGGGAAAACGGGCTTTTGTTCCCTTAGAAAAAGGGACTTTTTTAAAAAACATTTTTGATGTTTTAACTTGAAATGTATTTACTTTTGAGAGAGGAGCACAAGGATGCATTGAGTAGGGGAGGGGCAGAGAGCGAGAGACAGAGAATCCCAAGCAGGTTCCCTGCTGTCAGCGCAGAGCCTGACGAGGGGCCAGAGTCACCAACTGTGAAATCGTGACCTGAGCTGAAATCAAGAGTCAGACACTCTACGGACTGAGCCACCCTGAAAAAGGGCCTTCCGAGGGGCCAGCCCTCCCAGCTGTGAATGGGTATCAGTGGTGAGAAGTTTTCAACGTATCATCTGTTCTTCTGTGACCCTGAAAAACTTAACTATTAATCTTCTCTGGAATATAAAGGTATCTTATTTATTTAGAGGGAGAAGAAATGAAATCGTGTTAAATATCCTAAAACTCCAAAGAAAAGGTGACGCATGATTTCTTAAAAACAAATAGTTTAATTTCATTTTAATCTGGGAAAAAAATACAACTTTAAAATGAGGTGACAAGCACTCTGACATCATGTGTCATCATGTGTCATTTTTCACGGTACTACGCTTACTCAAGATGGAAGATACAGAACCTTTATAAATTTCTGGAATCGAAGATTCCCACCTCAGATGAAAACAGACTGGTTATAAAATGTCATTTCACTAAATATTCCATTTTTGTTCTCGCATAGGGAATATCTTGTAGAAACACTATAAAATAAGGCAGACTTTTGGGAATTCAATGATAAGATTTTAGGAAAAAAGTGTTAGGTCTTAATTTCGTGTACTTTGGGGAGTACCAAGCTCATCAGATGGCTAGAGCAGTTTCAGAACTCTGGTTTCTATACAGGAGTCTCTCTCCTCTCATGCTCTAGACTCAGACCCCCCTCCCCCCCCCCCGAAAGACAGCTTTTCTCAATTAGCTTCAATCAGAAACGAGTTTAACATACACAAGGATTTCTGTAGTGCAGTAAAAATGTGTCATTTTATATTCTTAATTTGCATTATGAAAATAAGTCTGTACACCCAAGTAATAGATATTTAATGAATATGAATCATGTAATTTTGGTCATGGCATTTAAAGTTGGCTTTGGCTTTGAAGTATTTTAAAATTCATAGAAAATATTGAACTTCTAATAAAATAAATAAAACTTTTAATCGATATTAATCAACTTCAAAATTTCTTTAAGAATCAACTTCAAAATTTCTTTGTATTTTTCATTTGCTACTCAGTTTCAAAAGAGAAGTCACTTTCAGTAGTGTTCCAAAGTGAGTGATTGCACCTTCTATGATGTGAAAAAAGTTGCTAAAGCTCCGATTGCCGTTGGCTGTTCCTAAGTGCTGGACACGGTTGAGAGAAATTGTTTGCAACAAGAAATCCATCAATGTCGTCTGCAGGGTCACGCCAAGGTCGCTGTAAGGAAAGCCAGCGCCGACCCGTTCTCCTGTGACTTTCCGAAGAGGCCCCCCGCCGCGGGCCGGGTATGGACACTTGGTGGCGATGGTGCCAGCCGGTGGCTACGGGAGGCCAGCGATATCCCCACGCGTGTTCACAGGCTCTGCAGCCTTGGGCCCTGTTCGCCCTAATACTGAAAGGACCGGGGATCTGGGTGCGTGCGGGAACCCCCGGCGCGCGGAGGGACGGAGCTTCGAACCGGCGGCGGGCCGCGCTATTCAGGAGGCGGCCGGAGGCTCCGCAGCTGCATCTCGTCCAGTCCTTTCCAGTATTTGAAGTTGTTGTCAAGATGCTGCATTAGCTCAGGCAGGTCGACAAAGGCTGGGGAGAAAGACAGGGATGTGACCCCCTCCCCGCCCCTGGTGACAAACGTGGGCTGAGCGGGGCGCATTTAGAGGGACAGGTGACAGCAGGTGTTTGCAAGCCCCTGGACAAGCGGCTGGAGGGGCTGCGGGTTCCCGAGGCCAAATCCCTATTCAATGCCCAGCGGCCCCTCCGAGACCACACGGGGACCGCCAGCTCTGGGAGGTGACGCAGGAGGGAGCGGATGTGCTAATGAGCATAAGGAGCACTGAAGGGGCGGGGGGATAGGAAGACAGCGAGTCCCCACCTGTGGCCGTGACCAGGACTGGCTCTTCTGTCTCCCCCCAGCCTCCGGCTCCGCTTCACTTAACCATCCCCTCCCGCCTGTCCCACCCCCCTGTGGGCCGGTGGGGAACAATCGGGCCGGAGAGGGCGAAGCTGCGGAGTCCGCCCACCAGACACCCGCACCCCTGTGGGAGGGGCAGTTAACCAGCGGGGCGCAGAGAGCGCCCCGGCCTCAGGGGCCCTTGGTGAGGCCTCATTTCTTCTCGTCGGTCCTCCTCGAAAGTCTAAGCCCGCAAACATGCTCTAGAACCAGATGCACTGCTACTCAACATCCGGCTCCCCATGTCGTTACTGGGGGAAATGCGCTGTAAGAGGTCTTACCGTCCCAGGCATCAAACATGTCCGTGATGAAGTAGTCAATGAAAGAGATCTGGGATTTGGGGATGCTGCAGGTGTTTCTGTCAAAAACCGGCATCACCACGGGCAAGTCCTGCTGCTTCTCCTCATCCGTCTGTAAAGCAGAAAATGCCCCAATTTTGACGCTCTGCTGTGTGGGTCCACTTCGGAGCAGCCCTGCGGGGGGCGTCTCCAGGCAGCCCCCTGGAGCTCGCTGGGAGCGGCAGCCAGAACCCGGCCCGGCCACAGATAACAGGTGTCCCCAGAGCAAGGTGGCTCTGTGCCAGGAGGGCCCCAGGACCCCTTCCCAGCCCTCATTTCCAACACCTGGAGCCTCTTGCTGGAGCTCCTGTCAGATCCCCACGTGGACACACAGCAGCCGTCCTCCCACACCAGGCCTGCAATGGTGAGAAAGAAATCACCCCCCATCATAAAGAAGGGGCTGGTGGCTGCTTCTCACCTCAGGCCAATCATTTTATTTGAAAAGGTTATGAACACCTTTGAGATCCTTGAGGTTAAAAAAAAACAAGAAAAACCCTCTGGGATGAACAGTTTTTATGTATATCCTGGGGAAAAAGGCAAGTTTATCTTGAAAGATACAAGGAAGCTTTTTTTTTTTTTTAAGTCTCTTTTTTGCCAAAGTGTCCTGGAGGAGGGTGAGGGGATGTGTACAGTGAGGCAGGGGGGGCTTCCTGGAGCCCAGTGGGGACTCAAAGGGTCGTAGGTCACTGCTGGAGCCAGTTAAGGGCAGACAGCCCCGTGAGGGGCAGGAGGACTGGAGGGGACCCCCAGCAGGTCAGTGACGTGGGGACAGGCTTGGTGGGGAGCTCAGAATGAAATGTGCAGGGCCGGGTGACAGGGGCGGTGACTGAAGGAGCTGCGGCCCCGGACACCCCGGGAGGGGTGGAGCCACCCCTCGGTCTTATACAGGCTCCACCTAACCCCACTCTATTCGGGAAGAAACTGCAGTTGAATGGCTTTAAATGTTCCAAGCCCTCATCCCCCCCCCCCCCCCCCCCCGGCCCCCATGGAAGCATCAACCATCATCACACTGGCTAAAATAACCTAACAGGAACTCTGGAAACCAGTCAAAGGTCTACAGCAACCAAGTGAAAGCCCAGTCAAGAAAAGCCACATTCAAAATGGTAGCAAATGCCATGGTGTTTTTACTCACCCTTGCCCCACCCTGTCCCCTGCCCAGTTCCCAGCTGCTCCCCTTAAACTGGAGGGAGTAGAGCTGATCCTGTTTGCATGATTGTAACCTACCCGGCAGCTGCCCAAAGGACCAGCCTCTGTTTCACCTAACTCAGCTCTCGTGCTAAAGCAATGGCCAGTGCGGGGGGCAGAGGGGGAAACTGCAGGGGGTGACAGACGCACATGCCTGGGGCAAGAGATCATGGGCGGAGACCTTCGGGATACCACGTGAGGCACCAAGGAGAAGCTGGGAGAAGATTCTGGGCAACTGCGACGTTCCAAAGCAGCTGTATATACTGTGGAAGGGAGAGGGCCCCACACAGGCCCAGACAAGACCTGGTCAGAAACGACCTGAGGGGAACTTGAGCCCGCAGGTGGGGCTGATCCCAGGGCCGGGAGAGTGCCCGGCTAATCAGTAAAGGACTTTCCCGGCAGGAAGCAAACCGCCAAGACTTGGAGAGGTGCCCCGGCCGCCAACAAATGTCCAATTTTCAACACAAGGCCAAAGAAAAGGGAGAAAATCAGCCTATTCAGAAGAAGAAAAGAAGCTAGCAGAAGCTATCCCTGAAGAAGTACAGGCACTGGACTTACTGAACCAAGATTTTGAAACTCCCATCTTAAATATGCATGAAGAGCAATAGGAAAACATGGTCAAAGGGCTGCAGGAAATGAGGAAAATAATATATGAACAAAATAAGAATATCCACAAAGAGACAGAGATTACAAAAAAGGCCCAAACAGAAATTCTGGAACTGGGAAAAAAAAAAAAAAAAGGTTTAAAAAACTCATTAGATTCAACAGCAGATGTGAGCCAGCAGAAGAAACAAATCTGAAGACGGGACATATGAAATTATTGAGACTGAGGAGGAGAAAGAAAAAAGATGTGAAGAAAAGTGACAAGAGCCTAAGGGACTTATGGGATGATATTAAATGGACGAATAATATACATTATCAGAGTCCAGGAGAGCAAGAAAGGAGCAGACATTATTGGAAAAACAACAATAGCCATAAACTGCTATCACTTGAAAACCTACATCTCCCAAATCGAGAAACTTAGCTCCAAATAGGATAAATCCCAAAGGAACCATATTGTGACACATTATAACCCAACTGTCAAAAGCCAAAACTGAAGAATTTTAAAAGCAGGAAGAGAAAAGTGACTCATTGTAGGAAATTCTCTGTAAGATGATGAGCTGATTTCTCAGGAGCAACACTGGAGGCTGGAGGCGGTGGAATGTTCACATAACGAGCTCAAAGAACCTGTCAACGGGGAATTCTGTAACTAGCAAAACAAAACTGCTCTTCAAAAATGAGGGAGAGCCGCACACACCCCCAGGTACCCAAGGTGCCAGTGCTCAGGAGCACTGATGTGGCTTATGGGAAATGCTACAGGGAGCCTGTCAGGTTGATGGGAAAAGAAGCCAGAGGGTAACCCCAAGTCCTATGAAGATGTAAAAATATCTCCAGTAAAGGTAAACACATGTATCTCTTTTTGCAAAGCGTCTGTTAAAATATTTGGCCGTTTTAAATTAGGCGGCTGGTCTTTTTATTACGGAGCTATAGTTTCTGAATATAGTCGTTTGTCAGATAGGATTTGTGGGTATTTTCTTCCAGCAAGGCGTGCCTATTTATTTTCATAGCTGTGTTTAGATGAGCATAATTCCTGAATTTTGATTCTCATTTCTCAACTTTTCTTTCTGTGGTGGTGGTTTTCTATACGTAATAAATTTCTGTGCAATTCTAAACGACCAAGACTGTTCTCTTATGTTTTTCTTTAAAAGCTTTATGGTTTAAGGTTTTGTATTTAGGTCTGTGATCCACTGTGAAACGGTATTTCTCTGGTATGAGGTAGAAGTTGTGGTTCATTTTTGTTGGAAGAGATATCTAAGTATTCCAACACCACCTGCTGAAAAAATTTTTCCTCTCCCCACTGTTTATATAGATGTGGTCTATTTCTGGGACCTCTATTCTGTTCCATCATGTGTCTGATATCTTTATGCCAGTGCCACACTGGCTTACTTTAAGCTCTAAAGCCAAACGGTGTTAATTTTCAATGTTTTCAAGTTTGCTTTGCTTATTCAAGGTCCTTCACATTTCCATATAAATTTTAGAATCCGTTTGTCAATTTCTGCAAACAACAAAACTTTCCCCAAACAACAAAACAACCCTGCTGGCATTTTTATTGGAATTGTATTGATGTATACACATCAATTTGGAGGAAACTGTACCTTAACAACACTGAGCCTTCCAATCTGTAGACTTAGTATATCTCTACATTTTCGCAGGTGTTCTTCTTAAATTCTCAGTGATATTTTGTGGTTTTCAGTGTAAAGGACTGGACTTCTTTTGTTAAATTTATTCCGAGATTTTTTTATTACCATGTAAATGGGATTTGGTATTTGGTTTCATTGTCCCAGTGTATGGGGCGCCTGGGTGGCTCAGTCGGTTAAGCGTCCGACTTCGGCTCAGGTCATGATCTCACACTCCGTGAGTTCGAGCCCCGCGTCGGGCTCTGTGCTGACAGCTCAGAGCCTGGAGCCTGCTTCGGAATCTGTGTCTCCCTCTCCCTCTGACCCTCCTCCGTTCATGCTCTGTCTCTGTCTCAAAAATAAATAAACATTTAAAAAAAAAATAAAATAAAATACAACTATATAATGAGCTTGTCTTATGATGTTGCTAAATCAAATCCTTATTAATGGTATTGTTTTGTACACTCCTTAGAGCTCTCAATATAAAAAAAATCATGTCATTTCTGCAAATAGGAAAAAATTTCTATTCTTCGTACCTTTCTCCTCTTGCTTTACTGCACTGACTAGGGCAGCCGATACGGTGTTCAACAGAAGTGGTTCCCTTCCCTGGTTTCCAACCTTGAGAAGGTATTCAGTATTTCACCTTAAGTATAATGTCAGCTGTTAAGTGTTTGTAGCTGCCCTTTTTAAGGTTAAGTTCCCTTCTATTCCTGGTTTGCTAAGTCTCTTTTTGATGAATCAATGTTGAATTTTGTCAAATGCTTCTTCTGCATCTATTAACATGTTTTTTTTCCCTCCTTTAATTAGCATGTGGTTATTGATTTTTCTGATACTAAGTCGACCTTGAATTATTGGGGAAAAGCTCTAATTTATGATGAGATAGAATCCTTTTTATATATCGCTCAATTAAGTATCTCTGCATCTGCATTCATGATATAGGATACAAGGGACTGTGGTTGTCTCCTGGTATTGTCCTTGTCAGGTTTAGGTAGCAGAATAATGGCTTCATAAAATGAGTTGCAAAGTATTCCCACATTCTCTATATTCTAATATAATTTGGTAAGACTGGCATTATTTCTTCCCTAAATGTTTGACACAATTCCTCAATGAGACCTTTTGTGCCTGGAATTTTCTTTGTGGGAAAATCTTTAATAGTAATTTTTAAAAAAATTTTTAAGGTTTATTCATTTTTCAGAGACAGAGAGAGACAAAGTGTGAGTGGGGAAGGGGCAGAGAGAGAGGGAGACACAGAACCCAAAGCAGGCTCCAGGCTCCCAGCTATCAGCACACAGCCCAAGGCGGGGCTCGAACTCACACACCGCAAGATCATGACCTGAGCTGAAGTTGGACACTTAACCGACTGAGCCACCGAGATGCCCTGTAAATTTTGATAAAGAATTTAACACAGGCCTTCTCAGGTTATTCCTCTATCTTGTCAGTTTGGGTAAACTATAGTTTAAAGGGAATTTTTCCATCTCATTTAAGTTGTCAAATTTGTTGGTATAAAGTTCCCAATTAAAAAAATTATCCTTTTAATATCTGTAAGGTTTATTATGACAATACCTCTTTCATTCCTGATATTGGCAATCTGTGTGTTCTCTTTTTCTCCTTGATTATTCTAGCTAGTAGTGGCAAATTTTGTTAATTTTCTCAAAGAATCAATTTTGGCTCTGTTAATTTTTTCTGTTTTCTCCATTTCCTCATTTTTTGCTCTTACATTTATAACTTTCTTTTTTGTCTTTTTTAGTTTTTTTTAAATGTTTTTATTTTTGAGAGAGAGAGTGCGTGCGAGCCGGGGAGGGGCAGACGGAGAGGAAACACAGAATCCAAAGCAGACTCCAGGCTCTGAGCTGTCAGCACAGAGCCCGACATGGGGCTCGAACTTACAAAATGTGAGATCATGACCTGAGCCAAAGTCAGATGCTTAACCAACTGAGCCACCCAGGCGCCCCAGTCTTTTTTAAGTGAAATCCAAGTCATTAACTTTAGGGCCTTTTCTTTTCATGTTTTTTCATCATATGTGTACTCTTTCATCCCCAGTCCCTCTTTCCCCTTCTCTGGTAACCATCAGTTTGTTCTCTGTAGTTAAGAGTCTATTTCTTGGCCTTTTACCTTTGCTTGTTTTGTTCCTTAAAATCCACATATGAACGAGATCATAAGGTATCTTTCTCTGACTGATTTCACTTAGCATTATACCGTCTAGCTCCACCCATGTTGTCACAAGTGGCAAGATTTCTTTTTTTATGTCTGAATAATAGTGTGTGTGTGTGTGTGTGTGTGTGTGTGTGTGTGTGTGTGTCTGACCTCATCTTTATCCTCACCAATCGATGGGACATGGGGGCTGCTTCTGTAATTTGGCTATTGTAAATAATGCTGCAATACACATAGGGGTGCATATGTCCCTCTAAATGAGTATTTTTTGTATGTTGTGGGTAGTTTTTTAAGGAAACTTTATTCTGTTTTCCACAGTGGCCACACCAGTTTGCATTCCTACCAACAGTGCAAGAGAATCCTTTTTTTTCCACATCCTCACCAAGACTTGTTGGTTCTTGTGTTTTTGATTCCAGCTGTTCTGACAGGTGTGAGGTGGTATCTCATTGTAGTTGTGATTTGCATTTCCCTGATGATGAGTGACGTTGAGCCTCTTTTTATGGGTCAGCTGGCCGTCTGTATGTCTTGGGAGAAATGCCTGTTCATGTCTTCTGCCCTTTTTTAATTGCATTATTCGATTTTTTGGTTATTGAGTTGTATCAGTTCTCTATATATTTTGGATACTAACCTTTCATTGGATATATCATTTGCAGATATCTCCTCCCACTCAGTAGGGTGCCTTTCAGTTTTGTTGTTTCCTTTGCTGTACAGAAACTTTTAATGTTGCTACAGTCACAATAGTTTATTTTTACTTTTATTTCCCTTGCCTTAGGAGGCATCTTTAGAAAAATGTGGCTATGATCAATGTCAGAGATTACTGCCTGTGCTCTCTTCAAGGATTTTTAGGATTTCAGGTCTCACATTTAAGTCTTTAATCCACTTTGAGTTTTTTTTGTGTGTGTATAGTGAAAGAAAGTGGTCCAGTTTCATTCTTTTACATGGGCTGTCCAGTTTTTCCAACACCATTTGTTGAACATTTTTTTTCCCATTGGATATTCTTTTCTGCTTTGGAGATTAATAGACCACATAATTGTGGGTTCGTTTCTGGGTTTTCTGTTTTGTTCCATTGATCTACGTGTCTATTTTTATGCCAGTGCCATACTGTTTTGATTACTACAGACTTGTAATATAACTTGAAGTCCAAAATTATGATGCCTCCAGCTTCGCTCTTCTTGTTCAAGATTTCTTTGGCTACTAGGAGAGTTTTGTGGCTCCATACAAATTTTAGGACTGTGTTCTAGTTCTGTGAAAAATGCTGTTGATATTTTGATAGGGATTGCACTAAATCTGTAGATTGCTTTGGGTAGTATCGGCATGTAACAAATATTTGTCCTTCCAACCCATAAGCATGGAGTGTCTTTCCATTTCTTTGTGTTGTCTTCAATATGTTCCACAAGTGTTTTATTGTTTTTGGAGTACAGGTCTTTTGCCTCTTTGGTTAAGTTTATTCCTAGATATTTTATTGTTTTTGGTGCAGCTGTAAATGGGATTTTCTTAGGGCCTTTTCTATAATAATAAATTAAGATTGTAACCATCCCTTTAATCATTGTTTTAGTTGCATCCCACAATTTTGATCGATTTTCATTATCATTTCTTTTTAATGTTTATTTTTGAGAGAGAGAGAGAGAGAGAGAGAGAGAGAATGTGAGTGGGGGAGAGGCAGAGAGAGAAAGAGGGAGACACATTATCCGAAGCAGGCTCCAGGATCTGAGCTGTCAGCACAGACCCCAACGTGGGGCTCAAACCCACGAACCTCGAGATCATGACCTGAGCCGAAGTCGGACGCTTAACCGACTGAGCCACCAAGGCACCCCAATTATCATTTAATTGTAAATATTTTCAAATTTCCCTTGTTATCTGACGCACGGACTATTCAGAAGTGTGTTGTACAATTTCCAAATATTTGGCATCTACCTAGATATGTTACTGATTTCTGATTTAATTCCTATGTGGCCAGGGGATATATTCTGTATGATTTCAATTCTTTTAAATGTACTGAATTATTTCTGTGGCCCCAACGTATGATGTATGCCGGTGAACACATCGTGCATACTTAATGCATATTCCGCCCACTTAGGGTGTAGGGTTTTATGAATATTTAACTAAGGTAAGGTGATTGATAGTGTGTGGATTATCTGCTTTTACTGGTGTTTTAATCTGGATGTGCTATCAATTGCTGAAAGAGGGTGTTAAAATCTCCAACTATGATTATAGAGTTGTCTGCTTCTCTGTCAGTTCTGCTTCATTTATTTGAAGTTCTGTTATTATGCACACTTAACGATTATCATGCTTTCCTATAGAGCTGACCCTTTAATCGATACGAAGTGTCCAGTTTATCTCTGGTAATATTTTCATCCTGATGTCTATTTTGTCTGAGATTAACACAGCCATTCCAGTCTTTTTATATTGAAAATTTGCATGATATATCTTTTTCCATTCATTTCTGTCTTTGCATGTATCCTTTATATTTTAAGTGTGTCTTTGGTAGAGTACATGTAGTCAGTTGGCTTTAAAAAAAAACCCATTTTTGGGGTGCCTGGGTGGCTCAGTCGGTTAAGCGGCCGACTTCGGCTCGGGTCACGATCTCGCGGTCCGTGGGTTTGAGCCCCGCGTCGGGCTCCGTGCTGACCGCTCACAGCCTGGAGCCTGTTTCACATTCTGTGTCTCCCTCTCTCTGACCCTCCCCCGTTCATGCTCTGTCTCTCTCTGCCTCAAAAATAAATAAACGTTAAAAAAAATTAAAAAAAAAACAACCCATTTTGATGAACTCTTTGTGTTTAGTCTACTAACTTTTTTTTTTTTTTTCAACGTTTTTTATTTATTTTTGGGACAGAGGGAGACAGAGCATGAACGGGGGAGGGGCAGAGAGAGAGGGAGACACAGAATCGGAAACAGGCTCCAGGCTCCGAGCCATCGGCCCAGAGCCCGACGCGGGGCTCGAACTCACGGACCGCGAGATCGTGACCTGGCTGAAGTCGGACGCTTAACCGACTGCGCCACCCAGGCGCCCCTAGTCTACTAACTTTTGATGTAAGTACTGATGTGATTAGCATTAGGGCTACCATTTTACCCCCCCCCCCCACCCACTCCTGTTTCTCTTTTCCTGCCACTTTTGTATGTTTTAATATATTTTAGAGTTCCATTATATCTACTAACTACTAAGCAACACAGATTGCCCTACAGATTACCATATATATCCTTCACTTTTTAGTCTACTCGGCTAATAGATATTTTTAAGTTTTTTCGAGAAAGAGGGTATGCGAATGGGGGAAGGGGGCAGAGAGAGAGAGAGAGAGAGAGAGAGAGAGAATATCTTAAGCAGACTCCACGTTTAGTGCAGAGCCCAACACAGGGCTCGATCCCACGACTCTGGGATCATGCCCTGAGCCGAAATCAAGAGTCAGATGTTCAAACGACTGAGCCCCCCAGGCGGCCCCGAACTATCCTTGTAACTAGCAGTCGTGTAGGATTTAGAAACCTTGCATCCGTGCACTTTTACTTTTCCCATCCTTTATGTTACAGCTGTCACACGTACCCTACAATGCAATGTTTTCACTTTTGCTGGAAATAGTCCTGTGTATTTAGAGACATTAAGAGAAGAAAAAAAAAAACTTCTATATTTGCCATTTTAAAAAGTGTTTTTTTTTTTTTTTTTTTTAATTTTTTTTTTTTCAACGTTTTTTATTTTTTATTTTTGGGACAGAGAGAGACAGAGCATGAACGGGGGAGGGGCAGAGAGAGAGGGAGACACAGAACCGGAAACAGGCTCCAGGCTCCGAGCCGTCAGCCCAGAGCCTGACGCGGGGCTCGAACTCACGGACCGCGAGATCGTGACCTGGCTGAAGTCGGACGCTTAACCGACTGCGCCACCCAGGCGCCCCTGAATGTTTCTTTTTTTTTAATTGAGGTATAATTGACATACAACATGATTCCAAGCTGGTATATACTACAAAATGCTCACCACAATAAGTCAACATCCTCCACCACACATAGTTACAGAATTTCTTTTTCTTGTGACGAGAACTTTTAGGAGCTACTCTCTTCTACACAATACAGTATTAACTACAGATGCCATACTGTACATTGAATCCCCATGACTTATTTTGTAACTGGAAGTTTGTACATTTTGACTCCTTTCATCCATTTCTAGTTTAGGCATCTAGGCATCCATTACCTAGATGTCTGTATCTATGAGCTCTTTGTCTTTTTTTTAAAAAAAAAAGATTCTAATAAGTGAGATCATACAGTACTTGTCTTTCTGTCTGATTGATTTTCACTCAGCATAAATGCCTTTAGGGTCTGTCCATGTTGTTGCAAATGGCAAGATTTTATTCTTTTTTAAGGCTGAATAATATTCCAGCGTGTGTGTGTGTACACACGCACCACTTCTTTAGCCATTCATCTATCAATGGACACTTGGGTTGCTTCCGTATTTTAGCTATTGTAAATAATGGTGCAGTGAGCACGGGGTGCATATATCTTTACAAGTTAGTATTTTCCTGTTCTTTGGGTAAATACCAAGTAGTGCAATTCCTGGATCATAGGGTAATTCTATTTATATAATTTTTTAAACAAATTTTTTTAACGTTTATTTATTTTTGAGACAGAGAGAGACAGAGCATGAACGGGGGAGGGTGAGAAAGAGGGAGACACAGAATCTGAAACAGGCTCCAGGCTCTGAGCTGTCAGCACACAGCCCGACGCGGGGCTCGAACTCACGGACTGCGAGATCATGACCTGAGCCGAAGTCAGCCACTCCACCAACTGAGCCACCCAGGCACCCCTATTTATATAATTTTTTGAAGAATATCCATACCGTTTTCCACAGTAGCTGCCCTAGTTTGCATTCCCACCCACAGCGCAAGATGGTTCTTCTTTCTCCACATCCTTGTCAACACTGCTTGTGTTCTTGATTTTAGCCATTCTGACAGGTGTGAAGTGATATCTCATTGTAGTTGTGATTTGCATTTCCCTGATGATGATGATGATTGTTGAGCCTCTTTTCATGTGTCTCTTGGCCATCTGGATGTCGTCTTTGTGGAGAAATGTCTGTTCATGTCATCTTCTCATTTTTAAATTGCATTATTTGATTTTTGGGTATTGAGTTGTATCAGTTCTTTATATATTTTAGTTACTAACCCTTTATCAGATGTCATTTGCAAATATCTCCTCCCATTTAGTAGGTTGCCTTTTAGTTTTGTTGATTGTTTTCTTTGCTCTGCAAAGAAATTTTGATGTAGTCCCAATAGTTTATTTTTGCTTTTGTTTCATAGGAGACATAACAAGAAAAACGTAATGGCTGATATCAGACTACGGGCTGTGCTCTCTTCTATGATTTCTATGGTTTCAAGTCTCACAAGTCTCTGTGTATAGTGAAAGAAAGTGGTCCAGTTTCATTCTTTTGCCTCCTTTGTCATAGATTAACTGATCATGTAATCGTGGGTCTATTTCTGGGTTCTCTATTGTGTTCCATTGATCTATATGTCTACTTTCGTCCTAGTACCCTACCGTTTTAATTATCACAGCTTTGTAGTATATCTTGATATCTGGGACTGTGATACCTCCAGTTTTGTTCTTTTTCAAGATTGCTTTGGCTATCCAGGGTCTTCTGTAGTTCCATACACATTTCAGGCTTATTTGTTCTCGTTATGTGATAATGCAATCCTTAGCAAAATACCAACAGCATTTAAGTCTGTAGATTGTTTTGGGTGGTGTGGACAGTTTAACAATATTTTTCCAATCCATGAGCATGGAGTATCTTTCTGTTTTTGTCATCTTCTTTTATCAGTGTTCTACACTTTCCAGAATACAGGTTTGTCACTTCCCTGGTTTATTCCTAGGGATTTAATTCTTTTAGATGCAATTCCGAATGGGATTGTTTTCTTAATTTCTCTTTCTGCTACCTCATTTAGCGTACAGAACTGCAATGGCTTTCTGTATATTCATTTTGTATCCTGTAACCTTACTGAATTCATTTACCAGTTCTAGTAGTTTTTTTGGTGGTCTTAAGGGTTTTCTATAAAAAGTATCATGTCATCTGCAAACAGTGAAAGTTTTACTTCTCTCTTACCAATCTGGATGCATTTTATTTCTTTTTGTTGTCTGACTGCTGCAGCTAGGACTTCCAGTACTGTATTGAATAAAAGTGGTGCAAGGGGACATCCTTGTCTTGGTTCCTGATCGTAGGGGAAAGTTCTGTTTTTCATCATGGAGTATGAAGTTAGCTGGGGTTTTTTAATATACGGCCTTTATTATGTTGAGGTATGTTCCCTCTAGATATACTCTGTTGAGGGTTTTTATCATGAATGGATACTGTAGTCTGTCAAATGCTTTTTCTGCCATCTATTGAAATGAACATGATTTTTATTCTTTCCCTTGTTGATAATGATGTATCGCATTGATTGATTTGCGAATGTTGAACCACCCTCGCAACCCAGGAATAAATCCCGCCTGACTGTGGTAAATAATTTTTTTAATGTATTGTTGGATTTGGTTTGCTAATATTTTGTTGAGGGTTTTTACACCTACTGGCCTGTAGTTCTTTTTGGAGTTTTGTATCTTTTTGTATCTTTATCTAGTTTTGGTATCAGGGTAATGCTGGCCTCATAGAACCAATCTGGAAGCTTTCTTTCCTCTTCTGTTTTTGGAATAGTATGAGAAGAACAGGTATTCACCGTTCTTGAAATATTTGGTAGAATTCACCTGTGAAGCTCTCTGGTCCTGGACTTTTGTTGGTTTGGAATTTTTTGATTACTGATTCAATTTTAATGCTGGTAATCACTGTTCAAATTTTCTATTTCTTCCGGTTCAGTTTTGGTAGGTGATGTTTCTAGGAATTTATCCACTTCTTCTAAGTTGTCCAATTTTTTGGCATATAATTTTCCATAATATTCTCTTATAATGCTTTGTATTTCTGTTGTTGGTTATCTCCTCTTTCATTAAAAATAATTTTTTTAAGTTTATTTTTGAGAGAGACAGAGCGCAAGGTGGGGGGCAGAGAGAGGGAGACACACAGAATCTGAAGGAGGCTCCAGGTTCTGAGCTGTTAGCACAGGGCCCAACATGGGGCTCAAACCCACTAACTGTGAGACCACAGGTGAGCTGAAGTTGGACACCTAACCGACTGACCCACCAGGCGCCCACCCCCCCATCTCCTCTTTCATTTCTGATTTTATTTGAAAAAAAAAACATTTTTTCTTTTTGAGGCATTTGGCTAAAGGTATATCAATTTTGTTGATCTTATCAAATCAGTAACTCCTGGTTTCATTGATCAGTTCTATTGCTTTTTAGTTTCTATTTCATTTATTTCTGCTCCAATCTATTATTTCCTTCCTTCTACTGTCTTGGGGCTTTGTTTGCTGTTCCTTCTCTAGCTCCTTTATGTGTAAGGTTAGGTTGTTTGAAATTTTGTTTCTTGAGGTAGGCCTGTATTGCTATAAACTTCCCTCTTTGAACAGTTTTTACTGCACCTTAAAGACTTTGAACCACTGTGCTTTTCATTTGTTTCCATGTGTGTTTTGATTTCCTCTTTCATTTTTTTGGTTGACCCATTCACTGTTTAGTAGTATATTTAACTGCCATGTATTTGTGCTCTTTCCAGATTTTCTCCTGTGGTTGATTTCTAGTGTCATAGCATTGTGGTCAGAACGGCTTTGATCTTTTTGAGTTTGTGGAGACTAGTTTTGTGGCCCAATATGTGATCTATTCTGGAGAATGTTGCATATGCACTTGAAAAGAATGTGTATTGTTTTAGGATGGAATGTTCTGAGTAAGTCTGTTAGGACCATCTGGTCAAATGTGTCAATCAGCCATGGTTTCCTTGTTGATGTCTGTCTATTGATGTAAGTTCCAGTTAAAGTCCCCTACTATTACTGTGTCACTGTTGATTTCTTCCTTTATGTTTGTTATCAGCTGCTTTATGTGCTCCCATGTTGGATGCATAAATATTTACAATTGTTTTATTTTCTTGTTGGATTGTTCCCCTTCGGACTATGTAGTGTCCTTCTTTGTTTCTTGTTATGATCTTTAATTTTTTTAATGTTTATTTTTGATAGAGAGGGAGGGGAAGAGAGAGAGGGAGACAGAGGATCTGAAGCGGGCTCTGTGTTATCAGTGCAGTGTCTGATGTGGGGCTTGAACCCACAAACTTTAAGATCATGATCTGAGCCCAAGTTGGGTGCTTAACTGACTGAGCCCTCCGGGCACACGTATAATCTTTATTTTAAAGCCTATTTTGTCTAAGTATTGCTACCCTGGTTTTCTTTTCACTTCCATTTGCATGATATGTGAGTCTCTTCTAGACAGCATATAGATGGGCCTTGACTTTTCATCCCATGTCTTTTGATTGGAACATTTAGTCCATTTACATTCAAAGTAATTATTGGTAGGTGTGTACTTATTGCCATTTTGTTACTTATTTTATGGTTGTTATTGTGGTTTTCTCTGTTTCTTTCTTCGCTTGCTCACTTATGGTTTGCTGGCTTTCTTTACTGATATACTTGGATGCCTTTCTCTTTATTTTTTTGCATATCTATTACCAGTTTTTGATTTGTGGTTACCATGAGGTTACATATAATACCTTGTGCGTACAGCCGTCTATATTAAGTTGATGGTTGCTTCAGTTTGAACCCATTCAAAAAGCACTAAATTTTTATTCCTCTCTCCCCCACATCTTAGGTATATGGTGTCATACTTCACACCCTTTTATTTTGTGAATCCGTCGACCGATCTTTATAGATATACTTAACATACTGCTTTTGTGCTTCCTACAGAGCTTACTCTTGCTTTATGGTCCTTCCTTTCCACTCAGAGTCCCCTTTAACATTCCTTGTAAGGCTGCTTTAGTGGTGATGAATTCCTTTGTGTGTCTGAGTAAGTCCTTATCTCTCCTATTCTGAATGATTGATTTGCTGGATAGCGTATTCTAGGGTGCAGGGTTTTTTTTTTTTTCCCTTTCACTACTGTGAATATATCATGCCACCCTCTTCTGGTTTGCAACGTTTCTGCTGAAAAATCAGCTGGTAGCCTTCAGGGGTTTTTCCCCTGTATGTAACTGTTTCCTTGTGCTGCTTTAAAAATGGTCGTATCATTACTTTTTGACATTTTAATTACTACGCGTCTTGGTTGTGGGCCTCCTTGGGTTGATTCTGCTGCAGGCTTTCTGAGCCTCGTGGATTTGGGTTTTTGTTTCCTTCGCCAGATTTGAGAAGTCTCCGGCTATTTCTTCAGATAAATTTTCTGCCCCCCTTTCTCTCTCTCTCCTCCTTCTGGGGTCCCTATAATGCAAATGTTACTACGTTTGCTGGTGTTGCTGAGTTCCCTTAATCTATTCTCGTTTTTATGAGTCTTTTTTTTTTTTTTTTCTTTCTCTTGTTTGGCTTGATTGCTTTCCATTCCTCTGTCCTCCAGGTGGCTGATCTGTTCTTCTGCTTCCGCTGTTTACTCCATCTAGTGTATTTTTAATTTTGGTGATTGAGTTACCTCCGATTGGTTGTTTTCTATTTCTTTGTTGAGGGTCTCCCCGAGGTCCTCCACTCTTCAGTCCAGTGAGCATCTCTCTTACCGCTACTTTGAATTCTCTATCAGGCAGAGTATGTGTGTGACATCTCTTGCTGTGATTTTGTCCTGTTCTTTCATTTGGGACACGCTCCTGTCTTGTGTCGTCTAGCTCTCTGTGTTTGGAAATTCAGCTACGCCTCCTGCTCTCGAAAGGAGTGGCCTCATGAAGACGAGGTCCTGTGGTGCCGTGTCCCCTGTTCCCCGGGACCTGGCGCCGGAGGGTGTCTCCTGTGTGTGTGGCTATGCCACATTTGACATCAGTCCAGTCATCTGCAATGGCTCTCTGCCTGTTGTGGGCAGGGTCCGGTCCCCGTGTTGTTGGTGGGCCTGTCTGGAGTTGCCTTGGACTCGAGTTGGGTCAGACCACTGCTGGGGCCACGGTTGAACAGGCATGTGTGGTTTTCTTCTCCTCCCCCTGGGGCAGGAGTCCCTTTGAGGGAGTCACTTGGAGGCGGTGCTGCCCCCCGTCCAGGCTGCTTGCACACTGCCACGTTCACGGCGCCGCTCTCGATGGGCTCCCGCTGAAGGCGAGTTGTTGTGGGCGGGGGCAGGTGTGCAGAACACAGAGGCCAGGTGCACGGTGTCAGCAAGGTTCGTGCCTGGTCTGCTGTAGGAGGGGACCTGGAGCCACTCTGGAAGACCAGTGAGGCTGGGCTGGAGGGGGTGCGTCTGCAGCACGCGGGGTTGGGGGGTGGAGAGTGTTCCCACCGAGCTGGTTCTCACCGGCGTCTGGTGTATCTAGGCTGAGGGGCAGGGCAAGAAAACGGTGCCCACCAGCTCTTTTGTTTTCAGAGTTTTCCAAAGACCCCTGCCCTTCCAGCACGGGTTCTGAGACTAGTAAACAAACCCCAGGCACTCTTCAAACTGCTGTGTCTATGCTGGACCTCAGTGGGGCTGTTTCTTTCACTGTTTCTGTCAGGTCAGGGGTTCAGTTTCTGATGGCGGTCTGCCCGTCTCAGAGCCAGGACTTGAGCAGTGACACCTCTGGTTTCAAAGCCAAATGTCAGGGGGACTCGTCTTCTCGCCGTGGGTCTCCCGCTCTCCGTGCCCGCGGTGTTCCTCCCTCGTGCGGGTCAGCGTGGCTCCTCACAGTGTCTCTGCCCTTCCTGTCCCCTTGGATGGGGCCCCTTCTCTACGTTCAGCTGTGGAGAGTCTCTTCTGCCAGTGCTCGGGTCATTTTCTGGGTCCTTGACCCTGCTGTGGGTGTGGGACGAGGTGGGCCCAGGGTCCTCCTACTCCCCTGTCTTCCCCAGAAATCCCTCTTCTCTCACCTTCATAGTTTCCGACACGGAGTCAGAAGGAGTGAGCATCCCTGGTCTCTTACACGAAATGGGCCATTTTTCTCTGGCTGACTTCAAAGGCTTGGAGCCGCTTGACTGTGGGCTTGGATTAAGGTTTGTGTTTCTTGAATCTACGTGTATATGCTTTCAGTAAACTTGCTAAACCTTTAGCCATTGTATTTTCTAACTTCTTTTTCCTGCCCCACGAGGATTTTTCCTACGCAGAGAGAACACGAGGGGCAGACAACAGTGTAAAATGCTGTTAGGAGAAAACTGTTAACACCGGAATCTACATCCAGTGGAGATATTCTGCAAGAAAGGCAGCCAATACATTTTCAGCTGAGGGAAAACTAATCAAATCCCTTAGCAGTGAGCCTATAATACAAGAAGTGTTCTTCAAGGACAGAATTTCACTTAGAACTCTACGTCCTAGTTTTAATCCCCCGATCTCTAATGGTCTGTGTTTCTCTCTCTCAAGGAAGTGAAGAGGCTGCATCTCACCTGAGAAAAATATTCTTCTGATATGCGTGCGGCCCACTCGATGCACTGCTCCAGCGGCCGGCAGGGATTGGACACGTCCGCACACTTGATGAGCATCCGTTTAATCAGAGTCCGGTTCTCTGGAGTCCGGAGCATAGTGTTTATGGCTTCTTCGTCTTTATTCGTTTCCTAAAACACAAGTGAGATTCAGAGCAATCCAAGTGGGCTCCCCGGGGCCAAGCTGTGTCTCACAGGGGGGGGCCCCACGGGATGCCCGGGCCTATCCGTGACGGCTTCACAGAACAGTGCTGAGGACACCCTGAGCGTGGAGGTCAGCCCCTCCCTTGACAGAAAGGGAAAGCAAGGTCCGGTGAGGTCCGAGCGGGCCCCGAGAGTAGAGGGTAGCGCTGGAGGTCAGTCTTTGTGCCCGTCCCTTTCTCGGCCCTTTTCTTCTCCCCGTTCTCGGTATTTCTCACAGTTGCTGTTTCTTTGTTCTAGTTCTACTGCTCCCCCTTTTGGGACATGAGTGGTATCTTTGATCTCACCTACCGAAAAAGAACGCGAAACTCTGAACAGAACCGTTTCTCTGCCCTTTCACCAAAAGGAGTCTGGTGGGGCACCAGGCTCCCTGCTTCGTACAACCCAGCCCCTACCCCAGTCCCATGGCAGGTGTCATCTTGGGAATTAGCCATCAGCGCACCAAGATGGTGCCAGCTAGAGCGATACTTCCGCAACAGTTACTCTCTTTTGATGTGCACTCATGAAAAGATCTGTGGTAGGCACGAAAAGCAGTATTACTTTATAGACGAGGGCACCGGGACCCAGAGAGGCGAAGAGATTTGTCCGCGGCTATCCACCTGAGCCAGGATAAGAACTGAAGGTGGAACTTTAGTCCTGGGCTCTGTCTGTTCGAGGTGCTACATGCCGTCTGGTCTGCTATGGATTCTGAACCCCTGGTATAATGGGCCCCGGTCGGAAGAGGGAGGACCGGGGCAGAGAGCACGGTCAGAGACAAGCCAGTCTCCTCAAGCTCTCCGAAGGAGTCGATCATGTGATTTCCACGAGTAATCACAGTAGTCGAAAAAGGCCTGATGGTCTCGTCTCGGTGAGGACAGACATGCCATCAAGATGGGCGCGTGCCCGCCCAGAGCTTGGGCTGCCCCCTCCCCTGGACAGATGCCAGAGTGGACACCACCAAGGCTGCCTCGACAGGTCTCCTTGCCCCGTGTCCCAAGGGCTTCGTGCTGGCTCCTCTCTTCAGCCGTGTGACTACTGTTTGGTCCCGCCAGCTGTACGGTATTTGCTCTTGTATTACTCTGTCCCTGCTCTGGCTCCCTAGATGGACTTCTAGTCTCTCGGAAGTAACCCCAAGTACGAACAGAGGAGAAACGCGACTTTCGAGTGGAACAGAACACTCAGCTAAGTCTCGGAACTGCCCAGACTCTCTGGAGGAGACGAGTCTGTGGCCGAAGTCAGCCAGGGGCAGTGGCCCAGGTGACACACTATCCAGGACAGGCAGAGCCACTAAAAAAGGCTGGTGCGGGGGCCCCTGCGCCGGAGTCCCTGGAAGGGAAAGGAAGTCAGAAGCAGGCTGACGAACCGGGAGAACAGGAGAGGAGGAAGGGAGCGGAGTCGTCATAGGTTTCAGAGGGGGTCACACAGGAACAGGGGTGAAAGGTAATGAGTTAGAAAGCCAAAAGCCACGGTCAGAGGACTTGCAGAGGTGAAGTGGGGATAGAACTCAAGGAACGGTGATCCTGGCCTCCTGGGACACCATCCTGAGCACGGAGAAGGCTCTCGGGATGGTGACGGGAGCGGGCAAGGAAGGCAGCGGAGGAGTCAGTGAGCCGGTGCCAAGATGTTCAGCGTGTGGAGCAGGTGGAAGGGCCTCGAAGGAAGAGGGTCCGTGAAAGTAGACGCGATAGGTGCTGATCTCAGGCTGAATCTGGTAGAACAGGTCCCAGTAAGTGCCTACCTTGTCCCCTGCCCCTCAGTCCTATGTCTCCAGATTTATTATGCCCATTGTACAGCCCGGGAAGGCGAAGAAGAACTTGGATGGGGACCCAGATCTGTCCGCTTCCGTAGCTGTGGTCCCCTGCCTGGCCAGAGGCTTAGTGTCGTCCTTGCCAGGCAGTTGTTGTGGCAACTCCAGGCCTCAAATCCAGAAATGGCGGGGGGGGGGGGGGGGGGCGCAACAATAATGTCACCCTTAGGACCAAAATACAGGGTCCTTCTCAGCCTCTACCCTCCTGTGACCGAGACCAACAGAGGAGAGTCGCTGATGTGACAGCATGTGCACAGTGGGGGTGGGGAATGAGACCCGTCAAGGGCTCCAACGGACCCCAGGATGCCCAAGGAGTGGGGAAGGGGATGCGTGTGAGAAAGGGCACAGGAATGGTCCACCCACCTAATGTTAGCTTCAGAGTTTCCGCATCTCTTTTTGGAGGTCTTTTTTCCTGCCAAGTTTTTACATAATTTTCCAACCAATAGATATTAAACCCAGTGAACCTGCTGGGGGAGCCCCTGCACAGCTCCCCGCCTCTTACCCCAGTTCCCCACAGCACAGAGGGGTAAGGGCCCCCGGTCCCCCATCCAGGTTCTCCTTGCAGTCGGTTTCCCTTACCTCGTTTTCTTCTAGTGCCGCCAGGGGCTTGTTGATGCTGTTGACAAATTTGTTGACATGCTCGAAGTGTTTTGTCATTTCCGTGGCCAAGACCATATCGATAATACCCTGGCGCAGCGTCCGATAGTCATTCCTGTTTCAGACAACAAATGAGAGGGCGCTATGCATTACTCATCCGGACCAGACAGGCACTCCTGATACGGCTGTGATCTGGAACTGTGTCCACGGCAGCTAAAATGCTCGTGTCCTTGGAAGGCGCAGGGCACACGTTGAAACGAGATCGTTAGTGAGGGAAAACTGAAGTGAAAATCAAGGAGCTTATGGGCAAGGCCTTACAGGCAAAGCGTTCACCATTCTGTAGTTCCGGGCTCGTAGCTCCGGGAAGAAGAGAACATGGGAGGGGCTTACAAAGGCAGAGATCTGTGGCTACGAAGAACGTACCCTCCCCCCCCCCCCCCCCAGAGGAACCTTGAGATCCACCAATTTCAGTGCCCAGACACTTAGAGGGAAGATCTGACAGCTGAGCAACTCACTCCAGCCCTGGTTTTTATCTCTGGTTCACCTCTTTCCTCCACTCACCCCATTCCTTTCCCTGGACACAACCCAAGTTATCAGGTCTTGCATATTTTTCCAGAGATAGCTGATGTATGTACCAGCAACGATGAATAAAACCTACTGAAATTCTAGAACATGGCAAAAGGGAGTTGTGTAAAATCCGGAATCTCCTTTTTAAAAAATCTCCTATAAAACATTCTTTAAAAATCCGAGTTAAAAAGTACAGGTCCAGGGGCACCTGGGTGGCGCAGTCGGTTAAGCGTCCGACTTCAGCCAGGTCACGATCTCGCGGTCCGTGAGTTCGAGCCCCGCGTCGGGCTCTGGGCTGATGGCTCGGAGCCTGGAGCCTGTTTCCGATTCTGTGTCTCCCTCTCTCTCTGCCCCTCCCCCGTTCATGCTCTGTCTCTCTCCCAAAAATAAATAAAAAACGTTGAAAAAAAAATTAAAAAAAAAAAAAAAAGTACAGGTCCCTCCCCTGTACCAGGCCCCACGCTAGGCACCGAGGGTCCAGCAATGGACAAAAGGCACTGGACACCGTGATCTTACGGAGCTTAAGAAGCAAATGAGACATCAGACAAGTAATGAAAAATGATTTGAAGACGTGATGAGTGCTGTGAAGGAGTAATCACACGTGAACTGAGGAGTCACACGTGAACACCGACAAGGGCGAGAGGGTTCTGGGCGCAGGAGGGCGGAGTGGAGTGTTTGGAGCAGAGATGGAAGAGGACGGCTTCTCCGACTCTCGGAGTCTCTAAAAGCTCAAGACGTCCGCACTATCCTTGCCATCTCGAGATGTCAGGACACAAAACTGCTGAGCCTTGAAAGCCTCGTGCTGAGAGAAAGCCACCAGCCACAAAAGACCACGTCCTGGGTGCACTATTTGTTATGAGTTGTGCAGAACTGGAGGCAGAATGTGCATCAGTGGGGTTGCCTGGGGCCGGGGGACTTGCGGGGGGGTGGGAAGTGACTGCCGGTGAGTTTGAGCTTCTTCCTGGGGGGTGATGGCCACGCGACCCTGACTATACAGACCGCTCTTGTACGCTTCAGATGGGTGAACCCTGTAGTATGTGACGCGCATCTCAAAGTTGCTAGAGGGACCAACACGCTCCCTGACCCGGTGCTCTCACCTCTCCATGTTTTTGAAGATATTGCATTTGTCATCGCGGGTGGTCAGCTGGAAGGCCAGGGCCGCGTGGTGGCTCTCCAGCACGGCAGTGTCGTTGTACAGGATGGCCAGCTCGCTGCCGGCATTGCACAGGAAGGAGTTGGTCCTCCCGGGGTGGTCCACGTCGTGGATGGTGGCTGCAATGAGGGCAGCGACCTCGTCAACTGGATCTAACGTTTGCTGCAAACAAGAGATCTTTTAAAAACGGGGCATGGCGCAGAAAGCAGGGAAGCCTTCCGTAGAGTATTCTTTCCGCCCCACTACTTTCAGGTAAAAAGGTGCCAGATTTCCGAGAAAAGCGTGTTGTTGGGCACATCCTGTTTTCCTAGCCCTACTCAGAACCAGTTTCATGTTCGTACTTGTTCCTTAGGGCACACGATCTGATTCTCGGTCTCGCACCAGCTCAGGACTTACCAAAATACGAGGTGTCCTCGACACAGGAGTCACCTCCTCAGCCAGTCTGTCTCTCGACCCATCATAAAAAATGTCTGAGACACTGACTTGAACCAACAGCAACCAGCATTACTACCTGAGAGAAACAGCTTACGATGTGCGTCACTCACATTAAGGGGCTGGTCTCGCGTGTCTCCCCGCCCCCCCCCCCCCCCCCCCGCTTTTGGTGCGATCTCTGTCGGGCTGATGTCAGGATTTGGTGAGTTTGGTACAATAATCTGGAGGTTTCCCCTCATTTTCAAGTCTCTGAAAAGGTTGACGCAACACAGAAAAAGTCCTCGAAGGGACAAAGACCTCACGTGACCGTCTTGAGTCGGGAGCCCGATTTGGAAGAATTCACTTGGTAAATTCAGTACTTCTTCCGTGGTGCTGACCTCCTGGCTTCCTACTTCTAGGATCTGATTTAAAACCTTTCATCTATAAGGCTTTCAAGTTAGCATGGAAGTGTCTGGCACTTTCTGCATTTCTCGATTTGTTTGGCTAGAATTTAATTTTCTTGGTTGTTTCAAAAAACCATTTTGGATTTTCATCTGGCCCTTCTCATTCTGTAGGCCTTAACGGATTTAAAGTATTTTCTCATTTGTAGTGGCTGACATTTTTAAATCTAACCTTTAGTTATTGAATTGTTTTGTTTTGCAAAGGTTAGAAAATATATGAAATTCTGACGTTTATTAAGATATCCACTACGTCCTGGTAGCAGCTTATTTTTGGAAATATTCTAGAGACACGTGAAAGGAAGATGCACGTCTAACCAGTCTTGAAAATTTATTTCAATTGAAATTCAATACTTTTAACTTTAAGTGGGTGAATTATATATGGATTATATCTCAATCAATGCTATTTATAATGAACTGAGCTTTCTAAATATGTATTTGCATGTTATCTATAGAGTAGTTCAAAGGCAGTAAGTCAAAGCAAAAATTAGGCTATCTTTATACACCGAACCACACACAGACACCCCTCTCCACCACCCTGGCCTTTGTTTTCATACTTTTATATAAAACGGTCCTCTCTCTGAACTCTTAATTCTGCCTATAGTCTTGGTCTGATGTCCCTGTCCTCTCTCACACGAGTCCCCTGTCATGGAGAACAACATGGGACCGGCAGGCACCTGCCCTCGCTCTGCCTGCCCGCCTGCCATGCCCTGGTCCCCACGTGGCCATCCCCGGGTACCAGGACACCCGGACAGGAGGCTATACCGTATCACCCCTCAAATAGCCCAATTCTTAGAGCAGAAGGATCAAACCCCTGTTTTTTTTTTTTTCCTAGGTTCTGCTAAAAGTGAAATAAATGGCAAGGCCACGGGAAGTCCCTGCTATGACGGACGCTGAAGGAAAGAACACAAAATGTGATGAATCAGCTCATGTCTAGTTGCTGCTTGGACAGTCTCCCTGATGAAGTGATTTCCAACGTGAAAAGCTTTCTCAGGAAGCTTGGTTTGGGAGCGGCCGGTGAGTCACGTTCCTCGAGTGGAACCTTCCCCCCCCCCTCCCTGCTCTCTGGGCTACAGTCTTCTCACCCCCCTCCGCCGTTGCCTCAAAGCTAGAGCTAAATAAAGCCGCTGGCCAGGGCCCAGGCAGACTGAGCCAGCTGTGACTGGCCACCGGCAGGTGCCAGTGGCCACTGCGGAGACTCAGCTGAGCAGGACGGGCCCTGGGGATACGAAAGGAACTTGCCGGCCACATGGAGTGGACGGACCGGTAAGATCAGGAACGTGCCCAAGAGGAGCGGGCACATGGAAGAGGGCATCTAAGTCAGTACTGGGGATGGAGGGCGGTCTAGGCAAGACTTCCTGGAGGAACAAAGGCTGGTGTGGATCCCTGAAGGACAGGTGGGGGCCACGCGGGACCAACAAAGGGAACAGCACGTCGAGGGCAGGAGCGTCAGAAAGTACGGTGGTTCAGCGTGTCTCACACGTGGCCCGTGTGTCAGGAAGCTGTGAACACCATACTGTGGAGTTTTACAGTTCAGATCCTGTGGCGGGTGGGAGGCCGCTCCCGGGAACAACACGGTCAGATGTGCTGTCTCGGAAAGCCCGCGCTGGTAGCGGTGCGAGGGAGCCGCGGGAGGCAGGGGCTCGGGAGTTCTCACCGGGCGCCGCGTAGACAAGAAAGGACGGGCCCTCGCTAGGAGGGCAGCAGGGTATTATGAGGCGTCCTGAATGAACGTATCGAATCCACAGAGCTTCCCGGCCGGGCGGCGTGCAGGCGAGGACCGCTCCAGCAGTCACCCTGCACGGCAACTTGGCCGAGGCGGCGCGCCGTCCCGTGGCCCTGCCCGCTGAGCGCAGACACAGCTCACCTTTATCCTCTCTTTGCAGAGGAAATAGGCAGTGGCATGAAGCACGTCGGCGGAGTGTGTGGAATTGTGGTAGGGGTTACAAGAATGGTAATTGGCTTCAATAGTTTGCAGCCACGATCTCAGCGTCGCCTCAGAGCAGTTCAAGAATTCACAGATGCCAAAGCGCGCAAACATTTTGAGACCAAGATGGATCAAAGGCCTACAGAGAAAAACGTCCACAGCATTAAAACAAAGAAACAGGGGTGCCTGGGTGGCTCAGTCGGTTAAGCGGCCGACTTCGGCTCAGGTCACGATCTCGCGGTCTGTGAGTTCGAGCCCCACGTCAGGCTCTGTGCTGACAGCTCAGAGCCTGGAGCCTGTTTCAGATTCTGTGTCTCCCTCTCTCTGACCCTCCCCCGTTCATGCTCTGTCTCTCTCTGTCTCAAAAATAAATAAACATTAAAAAATTAAAAAACAAAACAAAAAAAAAAAAAAACAAAGAAACAGGCAAAGCGTGTGGAGCCCCAAAGAGGCTCAGACCTGACCGGCCGACCCGAGCCCGGCTTCAGCGAGCGTGCGGGGCAGGGAGGCTGCCCGAGCGGCACCCGTGGCTCCGGGGCCCTGGCGGCTGACACCAACCTTGGCCGGAGCTCTGGGTCAGGGCCCCCCACTGGCCGGGGCCAGCTTTGCCGGCCCTGCCCTTCCGCCTTCAGCGACTCCCACTTGCACCAGCAGATTCCTCAAAATCCACGTGATGCCAGGCTTGAACCCTGTCCTCGCCTTTGGACTTGCTAGACCTGTGTTATTGGCCAGATGTCCTGTCTAGAAGCAAAGAACACTTCTTGAAGGCTGCCTGTGGCCCAGACACGGTCACTTGTCACGTAATGGCCCCAACGATCTGAAGGTGGGTGCCGCAGCAGGAGGCGGTTTCTCCTGAGAAGGTGACCAACTGGCCACCAATTCAGGCCCTTCCTTGAGAAGTTTCCTCAATCCAGCATCTGGCCTCGGGCTTGGAAGGGCAAGAAGTGGCTCTGCTGAGGTGGCATCTGGAGGTCACCACGCTCCCAGGGCTTGAACCGGCCCACCTTGGCCTGATTCACATGAATGCAGCGTCACTAGCACGTAAGCCAGGTGCTCAAAGATTCGTTTGCTAGAGTATTCTTTCTACGGCCCCTACCCACGTGGGGTACAGGGGAAGAGAATGTAGCGGAAGGCTCACTCCTGGTGGGCATGATCGGAGGGGAGAGGCCGTGTGAGGACAGTTCACCCAGACTGGAGGGGACCTGAGGAGTTAGCCATCCCATGGGCCCACAGAATACACGCAGGTCCCTCCGGCCTCACCCCCCAAAGCGCAGCTTTGGCTGGAAATGCAGAAGGCCCTTCCCAGGGTGCCCAGTCAGCCGCAGTGCTTTAGCCAACCCTGTGCTTCCCTCAAGGGCCGAAACTCAAGGTGAAATCCCAGTGCTGTCCCTACTCTGTGTGAGCGTGCCCAGATCGGGACGACTAGAGTTCGGGGGGGTCCCCGTGCCTGACACCAACATGGCGACCACGATGTGGGGACAATTCTTGGCGAATGTGTGCTTCTAATTCTTAGTTCTAGGTTCTGAGTGGGGCTCTCGCTGCTCCCTCAACGTACCACCACCTACAGAAGGCACGTCCGTATTTTCCAGGAAAAACCCCTGCCACCCAGAGACGTCACGTCCCCTGTTCAATTTCACATGGGCCACGAGTGGGCGGTCTCTGCGGGAGTTGTGACGAGTCGGCCCTCCCTGACCCCTCTGGGGCCCCGGTCCTCCCCTGGAGCCCCCCCCTCCCTGACCAGGACCTGCCTCTGGCGGATCCCCTGCTGCCTGGAGGGCTTTGTCCGCAGATGCCCTCGGGACCGGGCTGTCTGCCTGCGGGGCTCCCCGCGGACGCACCTTTTATGTGTGGCGGCCTCCAGTTCAAAAATATCAAAGTCCCAGTACTCCTCATTTTCCATGGCCCGAGCTATCCGGGGAGGGACGTCGTGAAGGGAGATGGGGGTGACAACACTGCCGGGCGCCTGCTGCAGGCCTGCAAAGCGATGTGATTTGGGGAACAGGATTAGCAGGCTTTTCCGTGTTAACTGCTCCGTAGGGGGGACAGTGCTGCTTCCAGGGACAGCTGCTGTGTGTCGGACGTTTTATGACCGACCACGAAACGTCTTACTGCTGAGAAAGGTCAACGGAGCAGTGCCTGAGGGGCTCAGTCGGTTAAACCTCCAACTCTTGGTTTTGGCTCGGGTCACGATCTCACGGTTTGTGAGATGGAGCCCGCATCGGGCTCTGTGCTGACAGCTCGGAGCCTGCTTGGGATTCTCTCTCCCTGCCCCTCCCCCTGCTTGCACGTGCTCTCTCAAAATAAATTAACAAAAAAAAATTTATTTTCATCATTTAAGTGCTACTACAATATTAACAGTGATCCAGAAGATTAAAAAGTTAAAACTTACTTTTTGTTGAAAGAACATATTCATTCCCGGATAGTCTTCGCAAACCATCCTGATAAAAATCAAGGAGACAAGAAAAAATTAAGTCACAACTATTCTTTACTTCTTTTTTTAAAATTAAAAAAAAATAATTTTATTTATTTTTGAGAGAGACTGAGTACGAGCAGGGGAGGGGCAGAGAGAGAGGGAGACACGGAATCTGAGGGCTTCAGGCTCTGAGGGTCAGCACAGAGCCCGACGTGGGGCTCAAACCCACGAACCAGGAGACCATGACCTGAGCCGAAGTCGGACGCTTAACTGACTGAGCCACCCAGGCGCCCCAACTATTCTTTATTTCTTGAAAACGCTGGGAGGGACAGTCGGTCCCAGAGGACAGCTGAGGGCAGCCTCCCCAGCAATGCACCCAAGGCTCCGGCGCCCCCGGGGTCAACCACTGAACACGGTCACCTAACACAGAGCAGGAGGCCTGATGCTGGGAAAACTGGCTGAACTCAGGGGCAGCAGGGAGGTGATCTTGCACCAGGCCCCAGAGCCCAGCATTCCCATGGGCCCTCAGCACTGGTTCGGTTTCTCAGGGACAGCTGGCCTCTGCCCTCAAGCCTTCCCCACCATTTTCTTGCCACCCTCCTCACTGCCAATGGACACCAGGATTCCTTCAGAACACTGGGTTGTTCCGGGCCCTCTACGCACCCTCACTCCACCCGGCTGCCTCTTGGGCTGAGAGCCCTCCCACCTTCCCTCGTTTCCCCCCTCACCCTGGGACACTATCCCACCCCCGTGGTTTCCACCTCCCGCCTACGGGTGCTAGAGCCTGTGCCTCAGACAGGCAAGGCCAGGGTTAGACACTACTGTCACTGGGAACCACTCTCGATTACTGCCTTCACATTACTGCCTAAACCCTTGTTTTTAAGAAATCCAGAGAACTTCAGAAAGCAGGCGTTGGCAGGGGAATTGCTGTTGTTTTTATGTTTGGTGGCGGTGAGGTGGTGAATTTTACTTCTGACCGAGACAAAAGGTGACAGACAGAGATGGAATGATGTTTTCCAGAGAGCTTTTCTTCCCTTGAGAGACTTCTCTGCTAGAGGGGCTAGAGAAGGTATCCAGGGCCGCCGGGGCCCACGGTGCAAAGCCGTCACATCTGCGTAGGATGGTTGGGATGGAAACCGAGCCCCGCGGCCCCGTGCCTCTTTGAACATATGTAGTCTTTCTGTTTTGTAATTGGTATGAAACACTTTATATGTATATTTTTTCCCGCCCCAGTTTTCAAAATACGTGAAACAATTAATTTTTATGTTTTATTTCCTATTTTCCTCATAGAACTCCTAAGCAAAATTGGAGAACCCAGCCCAGCAGACTCTCTAGAATATGCTCCTGCCTCCTCTGCTTCAAGCTGTGGTCTCCCTTGGTGGCAGGCAGTAGGTGGGGGACGGCTCTGGCCAGAGTGCCGTCGAGCCCGGGTGATGGTGGGGCTCAGGCCACGACTGCCCCCTACACGCACTGAGCTCCACGTGGCCTAGCCCATAAACACGTCATCTCTGGGAAGACAGACAAAAACAGCAGGCTCTAGCCAGCAGCCGGGGCAAATACACTTACAGACATTAAGCCTCCAACAAGGTCATTGGCATGAGGATCATCGTCCTTAGCACCAAACTGTGGCGAATACAATTCAGTGGTTCTCAGAATCTCCAACACACGGTCTAAGGCTTCTGTCACAGGCATGGGGCTGCTTTCCTGGGCGGCGTTGATAATGTTGATTACCTACAGCATGGAAAGAAGACGTGAGTTTCATAACCTCATGGACGGTGGGAGAGCAATGCGGAGAGGCAGGCTGGCGTGGTGCTCGGCGCTAACTCAAGACCAGCTACAACGTTCATGTCGCACGTCCTCTCTTTAGAGGAGGCAGCTCCATGCGACCACCGGAGCATTATTATCGGTGCGGGTCGCTTTCCTCTCTCTAGAAACAGTCAACCTGGAGAACAAGGACTCCTGTGCATGCCGCGTGGAGACAGCGCACGCTGCTTCACCTTGGTGATGGGCGCCTCGATCGTCATGGAATGTATCCGGGCCATGGAGGAGTGCCGTCTCTGGCTGCTGACTGTGGAGAGACCACGAGAGGCAGAGCTCAGGGGATGTACAGCCCCAGGTACCTGCTGACAAGCCCCGGGCTCTGTGCTCTTCCTCGCTCCCCACCCCCCAAGTCCCCATGTGCTCAGCTGCGTGACGAAGCGATCGGATGAGAACTATGTGGTCACCTGGCTTCCACCCAGTCCCGATGAGCCTGGGGTTCTTCCAGAACCAGCTCTGCTCCCTTCAGTCCTAGGCACTAGGATGCACGTGCCCCCCCAACCCCCAGCCTGAACTTCTGATGTCACAGGCCGGAGGAAAAACAGAGGAAACAATCTAGCAAGTCAAGGCCAAACAGCCTCTTTTGTGTTTATAACAATCAAGCTTTTAATATTCAGCTTGCCACGATCCAGGAGCAAAAATGTTCTGGAAGACAATGCCACACAGGCTCTTTGTTTCATATATGGCAGGAGCGATTAATACAATTCACCATTAATCGAAATACAAGAATTTTTGGTTAAATTTCTCAAGGCACCTTTTGGCATTTTCCACTGTGATGCTTAGTCTAGACCAACTAGGTTACATACCGTAAATGAGGCAGCAACTCTCAGGTTCTGTCTGAAGTTTGTGGATTTTTTGTTTCTACTGTCAAGATATGGTTCCTTTGGGGTAAAGGGAAGGCTGGGCAGTGTACAGACAGGAAAAAAATGGACACACAGAGTGCTGTGTGTCTCCCTTGAAAGCCCCACTGTCAGGCCAAATGCTGTTTACCAAAGACCTTCAGGGACGACAGACTGTTCCAAAGCGTGATAGGTGAGCCTCGTTTTACCAAACTGAGGTCTAAGGAGAAACACTGCCAGATGAACCAACTCAGGGGCTCTTAAATGCTTTAAATTTGGGGGACCCACAACACTCCTTAAATCCAATGTTGGTGACCAGCATATGGTTGCCAGCTTTCCATTCTACCCAATAAGGTCATTAAACCAAAAATAATAACCACTATTTTATCACGACATCATAAAAGGACTTGTTCTCATTTAAAAATGTAATGAAAGGGGGGGGCGCCTGGGTGGCTCAGTCAGTTACGCGTCCGACTTTAGCTCAGGTCATGATCTTGTGGTTTACAGATTCAAGCCCCACATCAGGCTCTGTGCTGACAGCTCAGAGCCTGCTTCAGATTCTTTGTCTCCCTCTCTCTCTGCTCACGCTCTGTCTCTTGCTCTCAAAAACAAACATAAAAAAAAAAATGTAACGAAAGGGACATCTGCTTATAAAAATGAAAAAAAAAATAGCACAATGATGGCACAAAAACAGGCACATAGACCAATGGAATAGAATAGAGACCCCAGAATTGGACCCACAAAAGTATGGCCAACTCATCTTTGACAAAGCAGGAAAGAACATCCAATGGAAAAAAGACAGTCTCTTTAACAAATGGTGCTGGGAGAACTGGACAGAACATGCAGAAGAATGAAACTAGACCACTTTCTTACACCATTCACAAAAATACACTCAAAATGGATAAAGGATCTGAATATGAGACAGGAAACCATCAAAACCCTAGAGGAGAAAGCAGGAAAAAACCTCTCTGACCTCAGCCGCAGCAATCTCTTACTCGACACATCCCCAAAGGCAAGGGAATTAAAAGCAAAAATGAACTATTGGGACCTCCTGAAGATAAAAAGCTTCTGCACTGCCAAGGAAACAATCAACAAAACTAAAAGGCAACCGAGGGAATGGGAAAAGATATTTGTAAATGACATATCGGACAAAGGACTAGTATCCAAAATCTATAAAGAACTCACCAAACTCCACACCCGAAAAACAAATAATCCAGTGAAGAAATGGGCAGAACACATGAATAGACACTTCTCTAAAGAAGACATCCAGATGGCCAACAGGCACATGAAAAGGAGAAGCTCAATGTTGCTCCTCGTAAGGGAAATACAAATCAAAACCTCACTGAGATACCACCTCACGCCAGTCAGAGTGGCTAAAATGGAACAAATCAGGAGACTATAGAGGCTGGAGAGGATGTGGAGAAAGGGGAACCCTCTCGCACTTTTGGTGGGAATGCAAACTGGTGCAGCCGCTCTGGAAAACAGTGTGGAGGTTCCTCAAAAAATTAAAAATAGATCTACCCTATGACCCAGCAATAGCACTGCTAGGAATTTACCCAAGGGATACGGGAGTACTGATGCATAGGGGCACTTGTACCCCAATGTTTCTAGCAGCACTCTCAACAATAGCCAAATTATGGAAAGAGCCTAAATGTCCATCAACTGATGAATGGATAAAGAAATTGTGGTTTATATACACAATGGAATACTACGTGGCAATGAGAAAGAATGAAATATGGCCCTTTGTAGGAAAGTGGATGGAACTGGAGAGTGTGATGCTAAGTGAAATAAGTCAGAGAAGGAAAGATACCATATGTTTTCACTCTTATGTGGATCCTGAGAAACTTAACAGAAGACCATGGGGGAGGGGAAGGGAAAAAAAAAAGAGCGGGAGGGAGCCAAAGCATAAGAGAGTCTTAAAAACTGAGAACAATCTGAGGGTTGATGGAGGGTGGGAGGGAGGGGAGGGTGGGTGATGGGTATTGAGGAGGGCACCTGTTGGGATGAGCACTAGGTGTCGTATGGAAACCAATTTGACAATAAATTACATATTTAAAAAATTGCACAATGAAAAAAGGCAAGAAGAAGAAATAAAGGTCACAAAGACTGTTCTGTGTGTGCTCAAACCCAAAGGAATCTACAAACACTACTCTTAGAGCCAATGAGTAAGTTTATCAAGGTTACTGGGTACAAGGTCAGTACACAAAAGTCAATTTTATTTCTAGAAACCGGCAACAATTAGAAATTGAAATAAACATCATTAGGAAAGCATCAAAAAACACCAATATTTAGGAATATACGTAAGGAAAGATGTGTAGGATTTATACACTGAAAACGCAGAACTGAGAGGAAGTAAAAACAACCTAGAGACACAGAGCATATCGTACCACTGAGCTTTCCCTTTTCCCTGAATTGATCTGTAGATTCAAGACATTCTTAGACAAGACCCCAGGAGGCCGTGTGTGTGTAAAGTAACAAGCTGATTCTAAATCTTATACGGAAATGCAAAGGACTCGGAACAGCCAAGACGACCTTGAAGAGGAACAACTTGAAACTAACTACCAGATACCAAGAACTGTAGAGGCTGTAGCAATCGATGGTGGTGTTGGTGCAAGAACAGACGAAGAGAGGGGCGCCTGGGTGGCGCAGTCGGTTGAGCGTCCGACTTCAGCCAGGTCACGATCTCGCGGTCTGTGAGTTCGAGCCCCGCGTCAGGCTCTGGGCTGATGGCTCGGAGCCTGGAGCCTGTTTCCGATTCTGTGTCTCCCTCTCTCTCTGCCCCTCCCCCATTCATGCTCTGTCTCTCTCTGTCCCAGAAATAAATAAAAAACGTTGAAAAAAAAAATTTAAAAGAACAGACGAAGAGAACAGTGAAACAGAAGAGTCCAGAAAATGACTGTATACTTATAGTCCCCTAATTGACAATAATAGCACTGCTACAAAGATGTTTTTTTTTTTTTTTCCTCTCAATATGGTGATGGGCCAACTGGGTTTCCATGTAGGGAGAAAATTCATCCTTGAGCCCTACCTTCACCAGTGAGACCAATTTGAAATGGATCACAGACCTAAGGTGAAAGATAAAACAAGAAAACTTCTACGAGAGAACGTAAGAGAATATCTTCATAACCTTGGGATAGGGAAAGATTTCCTGAACAGGACACAAAAAAGCACCAGCTATGATAGAAAACACTGATAGAATGAGCTTTATTAAAATTAAGAACTTCTGTTCATTAAAGACCATTAAGAGAGTGAAAAGGCAAACCACAGACTAAAAAAATGTATTTGTGATGCCCATATCCAAAAGAGGACCCATATCTAAAATATATAAAGAATTCCAGGGTGGCTGGGGGGCTGTCAGTCAAGTGTTCAACTCTTTTTTTTTTTTTTTTTTTAATGTCTATTTTTGAGAGTGAGAGAGAGGGATGAGCGGGAGAGAGGAGCCATGCAGGCTTCACATCATTAGCTCAGAGCCTGACATGACCCTCGATCCCACGAGCCATGAGATCATGACCTGAGCCAAAACCAAGGGTCGGATGCTTAACTGACTAAGCCATCCAGGGGAGCCCAAGCATCCAACTCTTGATTTTGGCACAGGTCACGATCTCACGGTTGTGAGATCAAATCCCGTGTCGGGCTCCATGCTGAGTGTGGGGCTGGCTTGGGATTCTGTCTCTCCCTCTCTCTGCCCCTTCCCTGCTCTCACTCTTTCTCAAATAAGTAAACATTAAAAAATAAAATATATAAAGAATTCCTATAAGCCAACAAGAGAAACTCAATTATAAAAATTGGCAAAATATCTGAACAGCATTCACAAAAGAGGATTTCCAAATGGTTAGTAAGCGTATGAAGGGGGTACTCAACCTCATTAGTCGTCAGGAAAATTAAAATTAAAACCGTACCCACCAGAATTGCTGAAATTTAAAATGCTGAGCTAACCACTTCTGGAAGGCTGCAGAGCAACCAGAACACCCACACCTCAGCGATAGGGGGTGACCTGAGACAACTCACACCAGAGAGACCTCTGCAGCTGCCCAAAGGCCCAGCAATTCCACTTCTAGGCAGGACAGGAACACGTGCCCACCCCCAGAAAGACTTGTGTAAAAACATTCACGCAGCCGTCCTATTATTTTAAGTAGGCTCCATGCCCAGCACAGAGCCCAACACATGGCTCAATTCGGGGCTCGAACTCACAACCCTGAGGTCAAGAGCCGGACGCTTAACCGACTGAGCCACCCAGGCGCCCCTGCAGCCTTATTCTTAACAGCCCCGAAGTGGAAAGATGAACACAGATGCCTCTGAATAAAAGAACGGATAAGGGTGGCACGTCCCTGCGACAGAGGACTGCCGAGCAATAAAGACAATGAAGTACGGACTCGCCTAGCAACATGGACGGATCTCAAAAACCTAAAATAAGTGATAGAAGCCAGACTCAAGCAGCACGTGCTGTACGATCTCTGTGAAGCACAAGAGGCCAACTTAATTTACGGTCCCAGAATCAGTGGCGGCCTCTGTGCCGTAAAAGGTGTGCGTGCGCGCATTTTCTGTATCTGCTTTGGGGGGGGGGGGGAGTTGCACGAGTGTTGAACTGCTGAAACTCACGGAACTGAACATTCGACATCTGAATTTCACTGTATGTATATTATAACTAAGTTAAAAAAGAGTGGCGATTAAAAACCAGAAACGTTACAAGAAAAATGTTTAACTCTTAAAAATATAGAGAGGGACCGAGTCAGCCTAAGGACAGACAGAAGCAAGAGGGGAGGAGCGGAGACTGCTGTGTGTGGGGAGGGGGGACTTTGCCCCTGCCCGCTCTGCCCAAGGACTTGGGAGGACCACGGGGCTGCTCGAGTGGAGGCCGCAGCGAAGACGGTGGTGGCAGCTCCCGCCGCCCCTGCAGGGCACCACGCACCCTCACCCCTCACACAACCCTCTGGGGACAGCACACCTGTCCCCCAGGTCACGGTGAGGAAACGGAGGCGCGCGGGTCTACCCACAAGGTTGCGCGGACAGTACATGAAGCTGGGACCGGAATCAAGGTGATTCTGAGGCCAAAGCCCGTTTCTCGTCCGTGTAGCAGGGCGGGGCCTGCGCAGTCTTTCCAGTGCGGGACATATTTGTCTTTTCGGAGCCTCGCAACCAACCTGAGGACACTCGATCTCTTGTCTAATCTGAGTTGCTATTGCCCTGGAAAGCTGTGGCTTTTTATCTAGTGACGATCGACTCCACACGCTTCCCTTTTCATCTCTGGGTCCAGGAAAGTACCCAGCCAGCAGTAACATGTGCCTCCACACTGTATTAACCATTTTCATTACATTTTAAAAACGACTGTATCATTCGGGCCACATAGCTATGTAATCTTAAAAGATTATATTCCAATTAAAACGTACTATTTGCTTAATAAGGGTCTTTTGCATCCCCAAATGCAGCTCACCTCTCCACCAAAGGGAAGTTTCCATGGCAACCCACGACGGACTATGTTAAGAATTTCTAGATGCATTGTGCACCACCCATACAGTAACGGAGATCAACGGACATCTTCCGCTGTTCACAGTTTAGAAAATCAACGATAGAATAGATAGTAAAATGTATCCACGAAAAGGCTGAGAACGGAGCCCACCGGCAGGAGTCGGGGGAGGGGACACGGACTCGGGCTGTAGAGCGTCCCCTCCCCTGTCCCGCACTGCAGGTGGACAGGGACCCGGAGAGGAGACTGGGGACCGAGTGTCAGGAGTTCACCTGCTCTGCCCCTTCCCCTCGTCTTTGCACCTACCTTCACTTGCTCGAGAGGCAACAGCTCTGACATCGAGCGAGCTTTTCCTTCTGTCTTTGTGTTTGCCTGACTGATTATCTGTGGAAACAATTAAACTATAAATCACCTCTTCAAAGGGATTTTGACAACAGATTAGGAAAGTTACCAATTTAAAATTTTTCAACAAAATGTGGGAATTAGAACACCATTTAAGAAGCCCCCCACATCAACAGAATGCCCAGAGATGAAGGCTTTGACCAATGAGGTTTTTGCGGGGGGGGGGGGGGGGGTGACTTCCTCAAAATGTCCCATCTGGTTATAGTCATAAGCAACTGCCCCATAGCTTCCAGATTATGTAGTTACAGAGTCCCTGGGACATGAAGCCAAAACTAGAAGAAATGAACCCAGGAAAAGTCTTCCTATCATACTGCTGCATATATAATTGAGTAAAACGGTAAAAAAAAAAAAATTTTGATTCCTGCCCATCCTTGCCTCAAAGGGAATTTTTTTTTTTTTTTTTTTAAACAATACATGCTCTAAAATGTCCCAGGAAAGAAGGTACCTCTCTTCAAGGGTAGCACAGGGAGCGCTGATGGGTTTGGGGTCTATTTCAGATGACAGTTTATCGATCTCCCCAACCCCACGGCTCTTCCGGGCTGTCTCTGCCTCCTCTCTCCCTCGACCTCCCATGCCAATCAGTGACAAGGCACAGGTGACCTTCCTTCCTGTCCCCTCCTCTGTGCAGGTGCTACACGTGGTGCTGAGCCTCTCTGACCTGTCCCCATTTCACAGACGAGGAAACCGGCAGCCGCCCTGCTGTGAGGGAACACGGAGCTGGCGCTCGGGCCCCCCGACCTGCACGCCGCGCCTTCTCTGCCTTCGCTTGGCCCCCTCACCTGGAGTCCTGCTCAGCCACAGGATCTGCGTGCAGGCCCCAGGCACCCCTCCCCACCATCGGGAAGTCCCTTCACTTGTTCTTTGCTTCGTTCTCTTCCACGCGGGCACCGGCAGCAAACTTGTCAAGTCACGGATGACCTCCTTGTTTCTACATCTGAAGGACACGGTTCAATTCCTACCTGGCTTGACTGCGGTCCCAGACACAGCTAACCACTCTTTCTGGAAACTCACACTTTGCACACGTTCACCTTCTCCTGGTTCTCCTTCTGTCTCCTACTCTTCCTTCCCAATCTCCCTCTTCCTCGGCCCCCCTCGTCATGGCTCCCTCTTCCTCGATCCCAAGGTTGTCCTTAGCCCTGCTCATCTTCTCAGACAACACGTCTTCTCAGGAGATCTCATTTCTTCCTACAGCAGAAACTAACTCCTGTGCTGCTGCCCTATCCCAGGCCTCTCCTGAGAGCCAGACTTCCATCTCAGCTGGCCACTGGCCACCCCTAGCTGGACACCCCTCAGGAACTTCCAGTCAACTCATGGTTTTCCACATATCCATTGAAGTTTGAAACAAGTCCTACGTGACTTCTCTGTACCTCTCCCTCAACTGGTCAGCTAAATCTACAGATTTTATCTCCTAAATACCTCTTCAATCTACCCCTGCTCTGTCCCTGTCCTAGCTAGACACGTGCCATCCTCCTCTGGATTATGACAGAATGACAGCCTCCCACACTGGTCCCACAGTCCCCAATCTTATCCCCAACCTTGTCCCCTTCATCCCATTCTCCGTAGGCAGCCAGGCGATCCTCCTGAAACAGATCACTCTCCCCATTACGACAATTCAATGGTTCGTCACTATTTTTAGGACACGATCTAAACTCCCCCGTGTGGCACCCAGAGTCTAGGATAGCTGGATCTCCTCTTTCCAGCCACGACCACCTATTTGTGACGTGCTAGTTCACCTCACACCCTTCTACGCCTTGGCACGGACTGCTCACCTCCACTTGGGAACCTGCCCCTCCCATGCTGCCTTCTTCACCTGGTTAACTCTCGACACTCTCCGAACACGCGGTTCAGGTACCATAACCTCGGTGAATGTTCGCCTAATGCCTCCTCGCACCCCCGACATCGCCAGTAACCGCCTACTTTACCGTCTGCCTTCCTCACCGGCTCTGGGGGACACGAGCGCAGGAAGAGCCTTCCTGTCTTTTTCCGGGGGGACCAGCACTGGCCGGCCATTAACAGACCCTCAACAGACACCTGCAAATCCCTGAGCGTGGGTGAAAGTACCGCCTCCACGGCTCCCTTGCTTGAAACCCTGCAGCACCACGGGGAGAAAGTGACTGGCTGGCAGCCAAGGACAGGCCACTTGCCCGTCTGCCTCTCGCCTCACCTGCCGTGACCACAGGTGGCCGTCAGCACGCCCGCCCCTCCCGCTTCCCACACGACACTGTATCCTCTCTGGATGCTCACTCCCTCAAGTCGGATTGCCCCCCCCCCCCCCGCCCCCCGCCCGCCACACACAGACCCGGTATGACGGCTGTGAACTTACAAGGTCACTCCCGCATTCTTCTCCCCTGGAGCCACTCAACACTCTCTGGGCGCCTCCCATGTACTGGGCCCTACGCCAGGCATTAGGGATATGAAGACGGATAAGGCAGGTCTCCTCCGGGAGACAGGCAGACAGCAGATGAGTTAAGTTTAGCAGATGCAGCCAAGAAGAGGAGGGGACCATCTCCAGGAGGAGGAAGCCGCTTGCCTACAGACCAGAGTGTAGCTGTCCGGAAGCAAAATGCAGCGCGTGGAACCAAGGACTGGGTCGGGGCAAAAGTGGAAGGAGAAGCGCAGGCTTCCGTTTGTACTGAACGTTTTAAAGTCACTTTATCGCCGTGTAAATACTGGATCTTCCCGGTTCCCATTCGAGACCCATCTCCATCGGCCTGCACCTGCTGGGATGCCGCTCCTGCTGGTCGGCTCTCAGAAGCAGACTCGGGGATTGTCAGAGGGTGAATGCGGGGTTCACATCTCAGACAGACTGCAAGCCCTAAGGAGCACAAGCCAGGCCCTCACCACAAACCGGAGAGCTCCGAAGCACCCGGCCTGGTAACGGACAGCAGGCTGCACAGGCCTCGACCGCCCGGGGCTCGGATCCTGCACCACCTGTGACTTCTGCTCTGTGCTTTCGGTGTCCTGTTCCATAAAGTGTGATCCTCCCACACAGCCCCATAGTTGTAATAGAGAAAAACGAGCAGCGTTTCCTTGCCTTGCTGGGTAAATCCAGGGAACCCCAGAGAAGCAGTGAGAGTGGGAACTGTTCGGCACCTACAAATGTGCCTCCACTGCCACATTAATGCTGTGCTGTCAGCATGAGCTCCATTAAAACTTTTTTAACGTTTATTTATCTTTGAGAGAGAGAGAGACAGAGACAGAGACTGAGCGTGGGTGGGAGAAGGGCAGAGAGAGAGGGAGACACAGAATCCGAAGCAGGCTCCAGGCTCCGAGCTGTCAGCACAGAGCCCGACGCGGGGCTCGAACTCACGGACCGCGAGATCGTGACCTGAGCCGAAGTCGGACGCTCAACTGACTGAGCCCCCCCGGCGCCCTGTAAGCTCCATTTTGGTTACAGGGAAGCTGAGAACTGGGTGTCTTGCACGACTTGCTTACAGGTCACTGCTGGGAGCGCGGCAGACTTTCAGAGAACTTTCTCGGCATTCTCAACAGTTCGAGCATTTGTGGACTGCCTGCTCTGCCCCGGGACCACCGACCTCCCAAGAGCCTGGTCAACAAGCTGCTTGTCAGCCCTCCTCCTCCGTGGTGTCTCTACCTCCTCCAACTGAGAAAGCCGACTTCCTGCAGACCCAGACTAGCACTCCAGTGCCTCGCAGGGTCTGCGAGGCCCGTACCAGTGGCCCCAACCCCACAGCTCAGGAGAGTACCTGTAAAATACGCTGCCCGACCTGGAACATGGCCCGTTCCTGGTGAGGCCTTTCCCGCCCATCTTGTCCTGTGAGCTACCCAGCCCCCCACCAGGAAACAGAGTGCAGGCCTCTCAAAAGCAAAGACACATGCCGCCTGGCACACGATGGCTGAATTCTGGTTGCACGAAGGACTTCCACATCCTGCTTCCCTACACGTGCCCTCCATGTCTGCTGGTGCTGGGCCCCCACCCTCAGCGCCTCTCCTTCCCGCCTCACCTCCTCTCGTCAGGAGAGCTGCCCAGGCCCACGACTCTGGCCTCTCCATACGCCCCCCAGACATCTCCACTGGACCATTCCAGGCACCCTAGATGGACCAAGTTCAAATCTAAACTTGCCGTCCTCTCCCTGCACAAACCTGCTCTTTCTCCCGCACTTAATATTTTCATCTGTGCCATCTAGTGGCCAAGCTAGAAATCTTGGTGACATTCTCAAGTGTCTTCCCTTCATCCCTCGCATGGTGCTGCTCCCAAGTCCTACTGATTATACCAAGTGACTCTTTGCCTGGAGTCTTTTCTCCGTACCACCACCATGACTGTCTTTCCCGGAAGGGGTCCCTTTTCATTTACTTCTTTAAAGACAGACTCCTGCCCCCTCTGCTTGCAGGAGGAAGTCCAAGCAGGCCTGACCTGGCATCACCTGTCTCGACAGCTTTATGCACACTGCTCATCCCCGCAGGAATGTTCTTCCTGTCCTGTCCTTCCTGTTCCTGTCCCCGCCCTCTCTCCAGAGACCAGCTCAGCCCTCGTGTCATTACTGCTGGCAAGTGACGCCCGTTCTCCCCCACTGTGGCACTACAGAGTAGAGTCTGTTCAAATTACTGCTTCCTTCCCCCCTCCAGTGAACTCCATGTTCATTTCTGTGCCGAAAGCTGGCTCAGAGCTGACTCCAGACCGACTCAAGGTTTACCAACTGGACAGATGACACATGTGGTGTCTTCGGTGACACACGGTATCATGTGCTTCCAGCCGGGTATGAAAGACCACAGGTGCGGCAGTGAAGCACAGCTGTGAGGAAGCCACTGTGCCCGTGGTGACGGCGACATCGTGCCAGGACGTCGGCAGAGCCTCGGTGTCCCCGGCACACCGCTCCTAGGGCACGCCTTCGACAGTGGGGACGGTCACCCACCTTCCTGTTTGTCTCAGATCAATTCTTAAGCTTTTTCGTCCATTCTGTGAGCCACCCTATTTCCTTCCACTAAACTCCTTTTCTGCTTCAGAAATGACAGTGCCGTGTGTAACCGAGGGTCCTGGCTGGTCCGTGGCCCGTGACCGCTTCCCTCCCTTCCCGGGGCAAGACCGTGGTCGGTAGAGTCTTGTGGACATAAAGGTGGTTACGCTGCTGGGGGGTGGGAGGAGACCAGAGAGCCAGCTCCTCGGGGTGAGATGGGGAAGACTCCAAAGCGGGCACCAATCAGGTGCCGAGACAGAACGGCCCGGCACAAGAGCAGTCTGGGAGGCTCTGCCCTTGCCCGACACCTAGGACCAGGTCACTGAGTCCCCCTGCCAGTCCCCGCCCTGCTGCTTCCTGGCCGCCAACTCTGAGGTAGCATTTACCCCTTCCGAGCTTAGTGTCTCTCTCTGTAATAAAGGGGTGTTGGCGACAGCCAGACCTACCTCACAGGGCTCTTCCGAAAGAAAAAAAAAAAATCCAAGTAACGGCACTCCGTGACCTTGCAGCGTAAGGGTCAATGTCCTGGGGGGCCTGCGTTCCCCGGCTCCATCCTGACCCCTCCAGCCCTGTAGTCCGGCTTCTGCCCCCACCACCCTCCTGACCCCGCACGTCTACAGGTCATAAGCGCGTTCTTGGATGCAAGAGCCGAGGTCTCTCTCCACCTCTGGCTCTGTACTCCCCTCCCTCACCTCTGCACGGTCAGCTCTGACTGTGATCCAACGCTTCCCTCTCCCCTCCCCTGGCCGCAGTAACACCCCCCACCCAGCTTCCTGTTCCCCCTCTGAGCCCAGTGCAGGTGGGTCTCCGGGAATCTTCTCCCCGGCTCCTTCCCTGCCATTTGTCCTCCGTAACCCTTACGACCCCTGGGCTCCGCCTCGTCAGTTCCACACCTGGGTTACTTGCAAATGCTTCGCTGGCCAGCAAGGTTACATCTGTCCCAATCTCTTTGCAGAACACAGGAACAAGGGCTCCGGTACTCAACAGAAATCATCACGCTACTCCCCTGCTTAAAGTCCTCAGTCCCCACTACCTATAGACAAAAATCCGAATCTCCTACCTGGTATCCAGGGACCCTTTGTGATCCCAACTGCCCTTCCACACTGACCAGTCAAAATTTAGTCCTGTTTTCCCTTGAACATGTTCTGACCTTTCCCTCCTCTACGACTGTTTATATTTCTGGAACGCTTTTCCTTCCACATCCCTCTCCTTCTTCAATCCACGTCTCCCTGTCTGGAACTCTCCCCTCCTCCTCTGGGCCACCATGGCACCGCTGGTCCTTTCCCTTCTCTTTGCTGTTCCCCTGGCCATCAGCTGGTCTCTCTTCCTCTCCAGGGAAAGCTCTGACTGCTCCTGGCGCGGCCGCAGAGTTGTCCGAGTCTGTGCTGGAGACCTCCAGAGCTGGCCAGCCGGATTCCAGGCCAGCTCTACCGCGTCCTACGTGGGTTACCCTTGGGCAAATCAGTTAGCCCTCGTTTCCCTACCTGTAAAAAGGGAACTTCATCCACAAAGTGTCTACCCCCTGGGTCACTGCAAGGGTTCAGTTACATACACTAATTCAAGCACTTAGCACAGGGCTGTGGGCACAGTACACACTCAGAAAAACACCTAGAATGAATGAGTGAATGAATGAATGAATGTATGTATGTATGTATGTATGTGTGCATGTATGTTCTGGGTATGTCTGTCTGTCTGTCTGTCTGTCTGTTCTGGCACTGCAGGAAGCACCTCAGCAACAGCTGGTGGGACGGAAGACAGAGTCTTCTCCCTGGAGGCTCCTACGGACTGGCTGGGCAACCACCCGGCACGGCAGGCTGCGGTCCAGCACCCAGGTGGGCTTGCTGGAGAGCCTGTGGCTTCGCCCAGGGTGGCCAGAGTAGACAGTGGGCATGGTGAGGCCACGGCACACGCTGAGAGGAAACAGGCAATTCCAGGCCAGGGGGAAACGTTTGCGCTAACAGATGTGGGCCTGAGCAGGTGGGGTCCGAGGTGTGACAGGGGACAGATATGGGGTGAGCCAAGTCTGATGGGGTCCAGCTACCTCCCTATGGGCTGGAGGGGACTACTGTCCGATGAAGACATCCCCGCTCAGTGCTGTAGCCTGACACCCAGCACTGTTGCCTCCTAGAGCACAGACGAGGCCAAGAAACCACAGTTCACTCAACGCATCTTCACGTAAGTTCGTGCACCGGAGGTGACCAGTTCTCTCCCCGCAACACATCTTCACGGAAGTTCACGCGTTGGACGCGGGTTCTCTCCCCACCCCACGACACCCGTCAGAACTCCCACGGGCGCTCGGGTCCCTGCCTGGGGAGCCAGGGAGAGAAACACCGCCACGGCGCTAGGAAAGCAGTCCCTCCTGCGCACAAGGCGCCAGACAGAGTAAGGGTCTCTTTTTTTTCAAAAGCTTGACGGCCCCGAAGAATGAACGCGGAGCAGCATACCTGTGTGAGGGTCAGACTGAACACTTTCAGTTCTTTTCTCGGCCTAGAAATGAATGTAAAAACCATTAGTTCTGATTGTCTACTTATAGGGGCAGGAAGTCTTGCCGGGGTTCACCTGGGGGCCCCAGGGCTCCCCTTACGTACCTTATTGTTGCCATGGCACACTCTGATAATGGACACATAGTGTCTAATTTTTCTGCAAGTAGAAAACAATGCATTATTTCTCTCCTGGCTCTCTGTTCTGATGGATACGTAGCTAATTTTCATCATGAAAGAGCCTCTCTCTTTCACAATACACAAAATGCCTGGAGCAGAGCACGTCTATTGTTTGTGGCCAAGGCCACCAAGAAGCACCCCAGAGTCTACACACATCCTCTGGTGTCTCTGTAGACAAGAAGTTGACTCTCTAGCAAAAACAACACAGCTCTTCCAAATCATCACAACACAGAATAAAAACACCCATGTTTTAAAAAATGGACTGTTAACCAACGGAAAGCCTTGAATTCCTTAGCATGTTTTCATTTTCACAGCCCTTTGTATTAATGTTCTTTCCCAGGTTCTAACAAACAGTGTGCTCACAGTCACTCAGGGCAGCGCCACAGGCCACGCTGAGGGCCAAGGCCACGTGTAGCTGGGGGGGGGGGGGGAGGGTGGGGGGGGTACTAAGACAAAGCACCTAGGGCTCATCCTGGAAGTCGCAAACTTGACTCCTCACTTACTTACTGGGCCTTCCATTTTTCCCTGGATAATTAAATCCCTATATAATTATTGAAAACTTTGGAAAGGACATTAAAAGGCAAAGAATCAGAACAGAGAGCCCACACAGCCCCGCCTCCCTGAGGCCATCGCCAACCGGCAGCCAAGCCTGGCGACCAACCACGTGAGCCACCGCAGTGGCCCCGCTCCGCCGAGCACCGGCGGCCAGGCCCTGGGCCAGAAACCCCACCTCCCCAGCCTCAAGTTTCCTCATCTGTAAAATGGAGTGCCGACGCCACAGCGCGTGCTTAGGAGGCAATGAACTGACGTCTACCAGGCACTGGGAGCCTGCCCAGCGAGGGCCGGGCTCGAGGCACAGCAGCAGCTGCTGGGACCGCCACCGCCGCGTCTCTTCCTGCTCTTTTCTCTCCTTCTTCTATTTTCAGCATAGAAATCACGCACTGGGTCTGATTTTGCATTTTCATTCATCTTCAGCATTTTCCCTGTTTAATTTTCTATGATCGTCATTTCTAATGGTTGCATGTTTCGTTGTGGGGTGCCCTGCAATTCACATTCATCATTTCCTGGCGTTCTTCCTATTTAAGATAAACTCTGAGACAAACCACAGGGCGTTTTCGGGCTCCTGCTAGACAACACTTTGCCATCTGCAGTCACATCTGTTTTACGTGAGAATTTCTATAAAGGGCAGTGTTTTAAATACTTTTATCTCATTTGATAGGCCTAGGCAGAAATAATACACAGGCTACCAACTGAGATAAAAACCTTCTTGGGGCGCCTGGGTGGCGCAGTCGGTTAAGCGTCCGACTTCAGCCAGGTCACGATCTCGCGGTCCGTGAGTTCGAGCCCCGCGTCAGGCTCTGGGCTGATGGCTCGGAGCCTGTTTCCGATTCTGTGTCTCCCTCTCTCTCTCTGCCCCTCCCCCGTTCATGCTCTGTCTCTCTCTGTCCCAAAAATAAATAAAAAACGTTGAAAAAAAAATTTAAAAAAAAAAAAAAAAAAAAAAAAAAAAACCTTCTAAATACAGGGAGTCCATCAGGTAGTGTCCCTCACACACAGCTTAATAAAGTGACATTCTAATTTAAATACGGGAGTCTCTTTTGTGTCCATGCAGCATAAGCAAGACTGTCTGAAACCTGGTGGCTCCAGGTCACAAGCCGGAGGGCCAGGCCGTAGCCACAAGGGATGGCCTGGAAGAACGTCATTCTTGGATGACATCTGACTTTGTTACAAGTCTTTCTTTTAAATTTCTGCATGCAGTTCCTACCTCACTTAAGTATTCAGAGTAAATCCTGCAATAAAGCCAAGCAGAGCGTGCTGACCGAAGTATGCTGTCTCCACTCACCCTCCCTGTCCGACGACAGGTACTATCTTCACGTTCTGTTGTACGTTGTCTCCATTTTTCTTTTTGGCGTGGTAAATTCCTTGCCACTCCTAAAAATGGAACATAAGCATCATTACACCGTGTGTTCAGAGCATAAACCCAAGAACATCTTCCACTCAGGTTCGGGTTCATTTACCATGGCTAAAGCAATTAGGATAAAGAATTACCCCAACCCCAAACAGGATTTTCGGTAACCTGGCCATTTTCCCCAAGTCCGTCCCCTCGGGGGCTGCTGACAAACGCCAGCCCCCCACAGTCTGAGTGGTGACAGGTCAGCGGCCGGCTGCCAGCAAGAGGCCCTGGGCCCACGAGTGAATCGCTGAAGAGCGCCGGCTCGCTTCCCCACACGGGTCCCTCCTGTCCTAGCTCCTGCCTGTGCAGGGGAGGAGCGGTGCGGCCTCTGCCCCTGCATTCGGGAGGGGAGACCCTCAGGACCCGGGGGCATTGTGTGAGGGCCACGGTCCCTCCGTGGAGGTCAGGGAGGGGAACAGCCAGGTCTGGGCTCAGGTATAACACATCAGTGAGACTTTAAAAGCCGGGGCCACAGTTACACCAGCTGTGCTCCAGTGAGCAGACAGAATATACAGAATCCTTTTAGAACAAAACTGCAGCCTGGGACAGGAGGTGCACACGTGCCGTGACCACAGTGAGAGAACAGGGGCTATAGGTGGTTCCCTACCCCTGGGGTGGCAAGGACAAGCCTGAGGTAGAGCGGGGTTCTGTTCCCGCCCAAGAGGTTGGGAATCCCCCCAAGAGTCACCAAGGTCCTCAAGCTATAAATATCCTTAAAACCCACTGTGGGACACTGAACTTCTAGGGTGTTCCATAACCTTCCTGCCCTTCTAGATTCCCCGGGACCTGGGGCTGACCCAGGCGGGAAGCCCTGGTGGCCTAGCTCCAATCTCCTGTCCAGACCCTCACACAGGGTCAATTCTGGAATCTTCCATGCTTATGGCATGGCAACCTGCGTGCAAATGCCAAAAGGAAAATCTCATTTTCAGGCTCCTCTGAGAAAGCGGACTGAGCAGAAACCAGGATATTCGGACAGAAGCGAAGGATGGTTACCGATGCTTCTCAACGTATTTCTGAAAACAGTGGGCGCCAAGGAAGGACTGACATAAAAGCCTGAGAGCCCAGCTCAGGGCTTACTTGGCCCAGAGCAGAAGGGAGCTGAGGCTCTTACTCACTACAGTTCTGAGGAGAGACTGGCCAGTGCCCAGAACAGGCAAGGACTAAACAGGGGTCCCTGGGCAGGAAGGTACAGTGTGTCCTCCTCACCCACAGCCCGCTATCCCCCAAGGGGGCTTCAGCAGACGGGTCCAAGACTTACTTCTGAAGCTCACGATCAAGAGAAATATGGGAAACTGACTGTGGTGATGTTTATAAAACTGTGAACAGACCTAACACCACAGAACTGTAGACTTTAAGTGGGTGAATTGTGTGGTATGTGAATTCTCAATTATTCTCAGTAGAGAATAATTCTCTCAATAGAGCTGTTATATAAGAGAGAGAGGGAGAAAAATGGGAGACCAATTCAATCCATCAATCAATCAACACTTTAAAATACATCTGCAGGATTTTCTCTCCTGTCTGAAAAGACATGGGCACCAAGCAAAGGTAGAAAAGAAGCCAATTTGGCCGGAGCTGAACAGTCCGGCCAAGGAACAGGCCGGTTTGGGCAGAGGTTCTGCTTGGAGAACAGTTTCACGTGTAAGTTTTTCAGTTGCCAACAGAAACAAACAATAGTTACTCATCACAGATCGTATTTCTTATCAGAAACAATTATCTATCATAAATACATAAGTTCTAGTTCCCGAGAATACCAAAGCACGACCTGAGAATGCGGTTATGAAGATTCAATCCGGAAAAGCACGAGGTCCTGACACACGGCAACCAGTAAATGGCTGCTCCGGCCCAGGTGGTTTTGCACAGGCCTCTCTCTGCGGGCCGAGCCCCCCCCTCAGAACGGCACCGGGGCCCACACCTCGCTTCTGTTCGGGGGCAAGCTAAGCACCAAGCTGGCATCTCTGACCATCAGGACAGCCCCTTCTTGATGCCTGGTGTCTAAGAATGAAATCTCTGTCATCTGCTGTCCTGTCCCCAGGGTCTGCACATGGTAAACAGTCCAGGGACACTGGAGCTTCTGTTCACTGAATGGAAAAGGCAGGCCGAGGTCAGACTGTAGAATGCTTGCAGCCAGGCCAAGGGATGTGACCTCTACACTGGCAGAGTGACGTGATCAGACTAATCACTCGGGACTGGGGAGTGCGCTGACTGGAGGTGGAGGTCACGGGTCGGGGAGACCTGACTGGGTTCAGCCACCGCAAACCCAGGGTTGGGGAGAAGGCCCTGCGTAAGGTCAGGCCCAGGCAGCGGACTCTCCAAGGCAGGGGTTTAACAGACGTCAGGGCTGAGTGATGGACTTGATGCCGGAGGGTAGGGAGGAGCCAAAAGCCTGCCAAGAATGGGCGTCCGGGCAAGTGTGAGGACGGCCAACAGGCAGAGGCAGCAGAGGCAGCAGAGGCAGCAGAGGCTGGAGGGGATGACAGGAAATCATCGCTGTCAGACGAGGTGATGGCGGGACGTTGCACGAGGCCCTGGAGAAGAGGCTGGGGCTAAAAGCGGGAGGCGTGGGACATCCCTGTGGAGTAGCAAAGGTGCCTCGGCAAACAAGAAGCTTTCTGAGGAGCACAGCATGGATGAAGGACCCTGGTAAACGCGGGAGGAAACGTGCACTGAGGGAGCCAGTGACGGAACAAAGCAGAGGACCTGGAACTCCAAGTTCTGAAAAGCCAGTGGGGGCTCTGTGGCCACACGTCATTATTACAGGCAGACACCCGAGCAGCCAACATTTGCTCAGTGCCCACGAGACACAACTTCCGAGGGAAGAAAATTCAGTTTCTAAAGGAGAAGAACCCGTGTAAGGTTTAGGTGTCTGAGAAGAGGAGACCGTAGGCTCTAGAGCCTGCGAGACGAGTCCTGGGGACGAGGAAAAGGGGGGAGTCGGGAAGGATGTGCAGGGATGCAAGGAAGCCTGAGCACGGAAGCTGAAAATCAAGGTCACCTAATATCAGCAGGTACTCTCCCAAAGAGGGGCTGCTGGCTGAGAACAACATGGAGGGAGTCTGCAGAGGGTAGTGTTTGCAATACTCCTCCTTTGACCGTCATCACAATTTCTCCTCTATCCCTAAGGGGCACACCTGGAATGTGACCCTTCAAAGCGTCCAGCGCTGTCACCTAACTACTTCTAAGTTCCCATTCTGGTTCCCAGGGCCTGTCAGAGCTCTCTCCACTGAACCCAGCACCACTGTTACCCAGGGCAGCCGACTCCTCAGCAAGCCCTTCTCCCTCCCTAGGGGACGCGATCAGAAAGGCCATGTTTTCTTTCACATCAAAAACCTTCCCGGCTAAGCGGCCTGTCCTGTCGCAGTGCTGGCCGAGGGACCAGCAGGTTACTGACGAAGGACAAACGGCTCTCCCCAGGAGCTCCGAAACATACAAAATAAACAACCGTGTTCCTTTCTGAAATATAACAGTATTGGGGTCATAACACGATAATCTTTCATATCCTCTGCTCACAATAGATTTTAGAGAACAGGTCTCAGGTGTTCAAGCTTGAGGCCCCTCGTACCTGGTGCCAACAGCATTACGTAGGAGGCAAGATGCCCTTCACACGGATCTTGGTAGATCCCAGGGCCTGGCTCTAGCCCGCTAACGGCCCCGTCCCCACCTCCACTCTCTCTTTGGCGAAGAGCGGGGGCCCCCCGTGTTTGGGTTACCAGATGGAGGCGCGCGAGGCCGTCATCTCTGGCTCGTGCCCGGCTGGCCCGCACGACAGAACCGCCGGCTGACCCAGAGGCAGCATGGGGCCTAAATGCCAGGATCGGGGAGGCCGTGGAAAGCCCTCCCAAGGCTTCCGGGACTGCTGCTTGGTTACCACCCTCTGAGGATGCCCCTGCCAACTGAGGGGGGCGGGGGCGGGGCCAGCCTGGGCAGGGTGCCGAGCACCTGAGGCCTACTACCTGCCTCGGCTTCCATGCTCTTTCTGGAGGACCTGCCACTCTCTCCAGCAAGAAAATCATCATCCTTGACAGAACAGGTGAAGGAACGGGATTCAGGAAGTGCCCATTAGTTATTCCCCAGATGGCATGTCACTGGGCCCTGCCTGCCCTGTCCTTGTCCTCCCTTTGCTCAGCGCCGCAGGAGAGCCAAGGGACACGAACCCACCAAGGGTGTCTCCGGGGCCCCGGTGACGTGCTCTGCTAGACTACGGGACACGTGCTGGCCGGATGTCACAAGGCAGCGGGCAAGAGAGCCGGTCACCGGTATCTCAAGCGTTCGGAGTGACCAGATGATGGGTCTCCCCCTGACTTCCAAACCTTCACGAGAGCCCGGCAGGAAAGACTGTGGAAAAGCAGCAGCCTCGGCATTTCCTGGGCACAACCCGTCTCTTGTCTAAAAACCCAGGAACCGTGAGGTGCTGACGGGAGCCCGGCTCTGAGAAGTTGCCCTTCAGACTGGGCCTGCCTTCCGTCTGTCCCCCCGGCACTGAGATCATGTGACTTGTCCCGTTTGCACCCTTGGAATAGGAGCTCTCTACGAAGGAGTCTGTGTTGTGCCCTTCTGTCTATGCCAGAATCTAGCAGAGTATCTGCCCACGGGAGGCATTCCAGAAAAGGCTGGATGAAAGCAGGAGGCCCAGAGACTTGTTGGGCTCAGAGGTGCTCCAAGACCACGGACCTCACCGGCGCGCTCCTCTGCCCAGAGCCATTTGCCAACACCTACCGCTCAGAAGATCAGTGATTAGAAAGGTCAACTTATTTATCATAAAGATGAAAAGAGTAATTTTCAGTGTAACAGCTAATCACACTCTACCCTTTCTTGGCCTCAGTTTCCTCTTCCGCAAAATGGGAAAAATGGGGATGACGCCAGCAGCACTTCCTCGGGCTTCTGCGCGGGGTAGGACTCCGATTCCCCGGCGTGTGCAATGCTCAGTGAGCACCAAGTCTCTTTCCTGTCCTCTCTGTGATGCGAGAGTGAACAAGGGCCGGAGCCCTCACTTACCTTGCCTATCCTGATGCATGAATTTATGGTATCGAGCAACTCAGCCTTTTTTTCATTTACAGGCACTTCCGCTAACTCCTTGCCTATTAGTTCGCCTGCTTGATAGCCCATGGTTGTTTCAAACGCAGGATTTGCATACTGGGCGGAGACAAAAGAAACAACATCACCCAGATTAGAAGAGAATTTGAAAAGAGGGCAATCAAGGGTATTCACCCCAAGCCTGCTTGTTTCCCTCCTAGAAAGCTCAAGAACGTGGAGCTCCCCACCACAGTTCTAAAGCCCTAAGAGCACACCCCCAGGTGATCCCTGGAGTCCAGAGAAGCCGCTGCTCCAGGGACACCTGGCTGCGCTTTCTGCCGTGGCCCCCGAGGCCCCCAGGAGAGATGGCCTGATCCCACTCGAACACCAACAGAGGAAAGAAGCCACATGGAGACGGGCCTGGGTTGCTACAAAAGGCTTTTTGGGATGATGATACAGCAGGACAAAGCACCAGACTGAAGTCTGAAGCACTCAGACCCTCCTCTGCCGAGTCCCTTGACCCCTCTAAGTCTCAGTCTGCGTATCTGTGTAATGGGAACAGAACATCTATCTTGCCACTCTCGTGATACACGTGAATAATCAAAACAGGCTATGAACTGCGAAGTATTTACAGATATAAGGCTGTATGACTAAATTTCAAAGAAGATTACAAGACTAGGATAAAATGTACAGGAAAGTTGAGCATGTGCTAATAATAATAGTAATAGTAATAATAATAATAATAATAAAATAATGATAAAGCAGTAACTGATGCTGCTTAAGATCTGTTTTCCTTGCTAGACACTATAGTATGCGTTTCACACACATTAACCCACTTAGTCCTTAGAACATCCTTACAAAAGGCAATAATTAGTATTGTGAACATTAATATTATTCCTGTCTGGGGCGCCTGGTGGCTCAGTTGCTTAAGTGTCCAGCTCTCGATTTCAGCTCAGGTCATGATCTCACGAATAGTGAGATAAAGCCCTGTGTCTGGCTCTGCACTGACAGCACGGAGCCTGCTTAGGATTCTCTCTCTCTCCCTCTCTCTCTGCCCTCCCCCCTGCTCCCAAATAAACTTTAAAAGACAATTATTCCCATCTGTACAGCCGAGAGACCACATTCAGAGAGATTAAGTAACTTGCCCAACGATGCTCAGCTATGAAAGGGCCGAGCTGAATGCAACCCAGGCCTGTCTGACACCAGCTTGTACCCACAGCCACTGGCCCAGGCTGCCTCTCAGGGCACCAACTCCTGAAAGTCAGGATCAGCAGCTCTTTACAGAGAAAGTCACAAGTGAGAGGAAAGTGAGGAGCAGGAGTGCTCAGAATCAGAATCAACATCAAGGTAGAGCTGATTCTCGGACAAAGGGGGCGTTTCCTCGGCACGACCCCTCTCTTCTTATCTAAAAAGTGCAAGTCTTGTTACCTTAAGCCGCTTTTATGAATCCACTTTGCTACTAACGGGTCATTTGTTCAGCGACTACTAGGTTGTTCTGGAAATTCTGAGTAGTTTCTGGTAAATTTCTAAAGGTGTAAACTATCTTCAAGACCAGGGAGAAAGGCAAGAACCTGCAGACCTTGCGGTCAGAGCCTCCTCTCCACCCACCCCCCACCCCCCCACCCCCCCGGGGGTAATCCCTCTGGATAAAAGTCTCCTCTTGCTAAACAAACAAACAAACAAAAAGGTGAAAAGTAATAAATGCAAATGTGCTAGAATATTTTCTAGCACCCAAAGTAATCATTAGTATCTTTTCTTATCTACAGGGAGCTTAGTTTAAACTACACATTTTATACATTTTGTTCTGATAATCCTCTAAGGAAAACTTGGTCTCTTGAACTTCAAAAAGAAAAAAAAAAAACCATACCTGAGGGGTTCAATCCTAAAATAAGGGCAAACAAAACCAGAAATTCAGAAAAATGACCTTCCAAAATGACTAACCTGTATAACACGGTCTTCACTTGTAATTTCAACTGCTTCTTGACTTTTCTCCAGTGCAGTGAATATTGAGTTACAAGCCCTTTATGGGTAGGAAAAAAAACAAAAACAAACACTGATTAATGTAAATACCACAAAATGCAACACAATCTTGCGTTACTGCATTAACTTATTTAAATGTGTTTTTCATCTGATTATAAAAGTAACAAGTACTAACCCAAGAAAAAAAAAAGGGGAAATATTGAAAAGCAAAAAGAAAAAATAAACACGTCAGCAACCCTGCTACCTGACCACAACTATGCCCAACTGGAGCCTTCCTTCCAACGTGCGGACCAGTGGACCAGAGCGGAATACACGCCAGGGCTGGATCGCAGCCGTTCACCAGCTCCAGGACCCTGGGTGTGTGACTGAACCTCCTGAGTCTCCCTCCTCCCCATCTGAAGGGTCCAGAATCCTGCATAGAGCCTGGCAGAAAGGGGGCAGTCAACCATTTGTAGCTATTATTTTATTTTACCTTTTTTATGTAAAAAAGAGTATGTATTTGGAATGAAGAAATAACAGCAACTTACAAACTTAAAAAGATGACAAATGGGAAAATCGTCACAATATCCAGGAAAATAACCATGCCGTTAACCCGTGTACCAGGCAGGGGTTAGGGGCACTGACCCCGCAGAGTCAAAAATCTGCATGTAACTTTTGACTCCCCAGAAACTTAAGTACTAACAGCCTACTGTAGACCAGAAGCCTTACCGATAATACAACCAGTCAATTAACACAGATTTTATATGTTATATATATTATCCACTGTGTCCTCACAATAAGGTAAGCTAGAGAAAAGAAAATGCTGTTAAAAAATCATTAAAAAAGGGAGCCTGGGTGGCTCAGTCAGCTAAGCATCTGACTCTAGATTTCAGCTCAGGTCATGATCTCGCAGTCCGTTAGTTTGAGCCCTGCACTGGGCTCCATACTGGCAGTGCAGAGCCCGCTTGGGATTCTTATTCTCTCTCTCAGAATCAACTTAAAAAATAAAAATAAAAAGATCATAAGGAAGAGAAGATACATTTCTAGTACTGTGTTTCTTGAAAAAAGAATCTCTACATAAGTGAACCCGTGCAGTTCAAACCCATGTTGTTCAAGGGTTAGCTGTATTTTTATTAACAAACCACCTGATTCATGTCTGTAGGACATCTTCCCTATATATTTGGCAACATAATCTTTGATTGCCTATTCATATCACAATACAATCTTTATAGAGCCACCAGGAAATAATTCAGTCTTTTCAAACTAAAGTATAATTTACATATAATATTCTGCTAGCTTCGCATGTAAAACACAGTGATTTGACCTCTGTATCCATTGCAAACTGATCACCAGGGCAAGTCTAGTTATCATCTCTCACCACACAAAATTCATACGATGTAGCTGCCTCATCAGCTACCACATCTTTCTCCATTTACCTATCGATGGACACTGGGGTTGCTTCCATGATTTGGCTACTGTAAATTATGCTGCAGGAAACACAGAAGTGTATATTTCTTTTCGAATTAGTATTTTTGTACTCTTTGCGTCAATACTCAGTAGTGGAATTATTGGGTCATAGGGTAATTCTATTTTCAATTTTCTGAGGAACCTCCATACTGTTTTCCAGAGTGGCTACACCAGTTTGCCTTCCCAGCAACAGTGCACGAGGGTTCCTTTTTTTCCACGTCCTCGCCAACACTTGTTGTTTCCTGTTTTTTATTTTAGCCATTCTGACAGGTGTGCGGTGATACCGCATTGTGGTTTTGATTTGCATTTCCCTGCTGATGAGTGATGTTGCACATCTTTTCAGGTGTCTGTTGGCCATCTGTAGATCTTCTTTGTTTAAAAAAAATTTTTTTTAATGATTATTTTTGAGAGAGAGTAAGCACAGGGGAGGGGCAAAGAGAGAGGGAGACACAGAATCCAAAGCAGGCTCCAGGCTCTGAGCTGACAGCATAGAGCCCGACATGGGGCTTGAACTCATGAACTGCAGGATTATGACCTGAGCTGAAGTTGGACACCCAACCGACTGAGCCACCCAGGCACCCCTGTAGGTCTTCTTGGGAGAAATGTCTGTTCGTGTCTTCTGCCTGTTTTTTAAGTATGTGTTTTTCTTTTGGTGTTGAGGTCTTTTCAGTGTGTATTCTTGCCCCCTTTGTTGTAGATTAGCTGACCATATAAGGATAGGTTTCTTTCTGGGCTCTATATTCTGTTACACTGATCTGTAGGTCTATTTTTGTGCGAGTACCCACACTGTTTTGCTTATTACTACAGTTCCGTAGCGTATCTTGTTATCCGGGATTGTGATAACTCCGGTTTTATTCCTTTTCAAGACTGCTTTGGCTTTTTGGGGTCTTTTGTGATTCCATACAAATTTTAAGATTGTTTGTTCTAGATCTTCTATGAAAATGCTGTTGGTATTTTGATAGGGATGGCATTAAATCCGTAGACAGCTTTGGATGGTATGAATATTTTAACAATGTATGATCTTCCAATCTGTGAGCATGGAATATCTTTCCATTTGTGTCAGCTTCAATTTCTTTCATCCATGTTTTAAAATTCGATATAGGTCTATCACCCCTTGGTTAAGTTTGTTCCTAGGTATTTAATTCTTTTTGGTGCAATGATAAATGCAATTGGTTTCTTAATTTCTCTTTCGACTACTTCATTATTAGTGTATAGAAATGCAACGAATTTTTTTTATGTTGATTTTGTATCCTGTGACGTTACGGAATTCATTTATTAGTTCTAGTAGTTTTTTGGTAGAGTCTCAAGGGTTTTCTATATATAGTATCATGTCATCTGCAAGTAGTTGAAAGTCCTACTTCCTTCTTACCAATGTGGATGCCTTTATTTCTTTTTGTTGTCTGACTGCTATGGCTAGGGCTTCCAGTAATAAAAGTGATTAAAAGCAGACATCCTTGTCTTGTTCCTGATCTTAGGAGAAAAGCTCTCAGTCCTTCACTATTGAGTATGAAGTTAGCTGTGCTTCTTCATATATGGCATTTATTATGTTGACGTATGTTCCCTCTAAACATAATTTGTGGAGGTTTTTTTTTTGTCACAAATGGATGTTGGCAAATGCTTTTTCTGCATCTACCGAAATGACCACATGGTTTTTATCCCTTCCCTTGCTGATGTGATGATGTATCAGATTGATGCATTTGTGAAGACTGAACCACCCTTGCAACTCAAGATAAATCCCACTTGGTCGTGGTAAATGATTTTTTTTTAATGTATTGTTGGATTTTGTTTGCTAACATATTGTTCAGAGTTTTTACATCTATGTTCACCAAGATACTGTCTTAATAGTTCTTTTTTTTTTTTTTTTTTTTTTTGTAGTGTCTTTATCTAGTTTTGGCATCAGGGTAACGCTGGGCTCAGAGAATGAATCTGGAAGCTTTCCTTTCTCTTCTATTTTTTGGAATAGTTTGAAAAGAATAGGCATTCACCATTTTCATAGAATTTACCTGTGAAGCCGTTTGGTCCTAGATTTTCTGTTTGTTGGGGTTTTTTTGACTAGTGATTCAATGTTATTGCTAATCTGTCTATTCAAATTTTCTAATTCTCCTGGTCCAGTTCTGGGAGGCTACATGTGTCTAATAATTTGTCTATCTCTTCTAGGTTGTCCAATTTGTTGGCTTATGATATTTCATACTCTCTTATAATGCTTTGTATTTGTGTTGTTATTTCTCCTCTTCATTTTAAAATAAAAAATTTTTAAGTTTTTATTTATTTTTGAGAGAGAGAGAGACAGAGAGAGACACACACACACACACACACACACACATACACACACGCAAAGCATGAACAGGGGAGGGGCAGAGACAGAGGGAGACACAGAATCTAAAGCAGGCTCTAGGCTCTGAGCTGTCAGCACAGAGCCTGACATGGGGCTGGAACTCATGATCCACAAGATCATGACCTGAGCCAAAGTTGGACGCTTAACTGACCGAACCACCCAGGCACCCCTCTCCTCTTCAATTTTTTTAAATGTTTATTTATCTTTGGAGGGGAAGGGCAGAGAGAGAGAGGCACACAGAATCCAAAGCAGGCTCCAGGCTCTGGGCTGTCAGCATGGAGCCCGATGCAGGGCTTGAATCACACAAACTGCGAGATCCTGACCTGAGCCTAAGTCAGATGCTTAACTAACTGAGCACCCAGGCGCCCCTCCTCTTTCTTCACTTAAAAAGAAAAAAAAAAAAATTATTTATTTATTTAGAGAGAGAGAGAATGCATGAGCAGGGCAGAGGCAGAGAGAGGGGTAAAGAGAGAATCCCAAGCAGGCGCCATGCTGTCAGTGCAGAGCCTCACATGGGGCTCGATCTTGCAAATGGTGAGATCATGACCTGAGCTGAAATCAAGAGTCAGCCACTGAACCAACTGAGGCACCCAGATGCCCTCTTCATTTTTTTTTTCTTTCTCTTCTTTCATTTCAGATTTTGTTTGAGTCCTCTGTTTTGTTTTGTTTTTGTTTTTGTTTTTGTTTTTTTTTTGATAAGTCAGGCTAAATGTTTATCGATTTTGTTGATCTTTTCAAAGAACCAGCTTCTGGTTTCATTGATCTGCTCTCCTAGTTTTTTTTTTTTCTTTTTTTAAGTTTCTATTTTGTTTATTTCTGCTCTAATCTTTATTATTTCCTTCCTTCTGCTGTTTTGGGGTTTTGTTTGTTCTTTTTCTTTTCGTAGCCCCTTCACGTGTAAGGTTAGGTTAATTTGAGATTTTTCTTGCTTCTTGAGGCAAGCCTGTATTGCTATAGACTTCCCTTTTAGAACCCAAAGATTTTGGACCATTGTGTTTTCATTTTCATTTGTCTCCATGCATTTTTTAATTTCCTCTTTGATTTCTTAGTTGACCCATTCATTGTATGAAAGCATGTTATTGAACGTCCATGTATTTGTATTCTTCCAGATTTTCTCTTATGGTTAATTTCCAGTTTCATAGTGCTGTGGTGGGAAAAAGATGCATGGTATGACTTTCATCTTTTTGAATTTGTTGACACTTGATTTGTGGCCGAATATGTGATCTATTCTAGGCTGAATATGTTACATATGCACTTGAAAGAGCACGTGTATTCTGCTGTTTTAGGAGGGCATGTTCTGAGTATCTCTATTAAATTCATCTGGTCCAGTGTCTCATTCAAAGTTTGTTTCCTTGTTGATTTTGTTTAGATGAGTTGTCCATTAATGTGAGTGGGGTAGTAAAGGCCCCTACCATTACTGTAATACTATCAACTACTTCCTTTATGTTTGTTATTAACTGCTTTATGTATTTGGGTGCTCCTATGTTGGGTGCATAAATATTTACAATCATTCTTTCTTCTTGTTGGATTTTCCCCTTTATGTCTTCTTCTGTGTTCTTGTTACAATCTCTGTTTTAAAGTCTATTTCGTCCAATGTAAGTATTGCCACTGGCTTTCTTTTCACTTCTATGTGCATGATAAATGTTTTTTTAATTTTTAAGTTTATTAAAAAAATTTTTTTTAATATGAAATTTATTGTCAAATTGGTTTCCATACAACACCCAGTGCTCATCCCAACAGGTGCCCTCCTCAATGCCCATCACCCATCCTCCCCTCCCTCCCACCCCCCATCAACCCTCAGTTTATTCTCAGTTTTTAAGAGTCTCTTATGGTAAATGCTTTTCTATTCCTTTGCTTTCAATCTGCAGGTGTCTTTAGGTATGAACAGAGTCTCTTGTGTGCAGTATATGGATGGGTCTTGCTTTTTTATCCATTCTGTCACCCTGTCTTTTCATTGGAGCATTTAGTCCATTTACATTCAAAATAATTATGGATTTATTGCCATTTTGTTACTTGTTCCAAGGTTGTTTTTGAAGCTCTCTGCTCCTTTCTTCTCTCTTGTCTTTCACAGTTTGCTTTCTTTAGTGATATACTTTGATTCCTTTCTCTTTATTTTTTGCGTATCTATTTTTGATTTGTACTGGTTTTTTGTTTGTGGTTACCATTGGGTTTACATATAACATCTTATACATATAGCACTCTATATTAAGCTGATGGTCACCTAAGTTTAAATCCATTCTTTACTAGTCTCTCACCTCACACTGATAACAAGCCATTTTGACAGGTGTGAGGTGACATTTCATTATGGTTTTGCATTTCATTGAGGGTTAGTGATCTCGACCACCTTCTCATGTGCCTACTGGCCGTCTGTTTTCTTTGAACAAAATGTCTCTTATGATCCTCTGACCAATTCTTAATCAGTTTTTTTTTTTAAGTTAGTTAGTATGAATTCTTTATACATTTTGGATATTAACTCTTATTGGATATATGATTAGAAAATATCTCCCATTCAGTAGGTTGACTTTTCACTTTGTTGATGGTTTCCTTCTCTGTGCAGAAGCTTTTTAAGTTTGACGTAGTCTCATTTGTTTATTTTTGCTTTTTTTTGCCCTTGCCTTTGGAGTTGGAGGGCCCCCTCCCCCCCAAAAAAAAAGAAAAAGAAAAAGAAGAAAAAGAAAAAAAAACTCACTGAAACCAATGTCAAGGAGGTTGCTACCTATGTTTTCTTAAATGTCTCTTATGATCCTCTGACCAATTCTTAATCAGTTTTTTTTTTAAGTTAGTTAGTATGAATTCTTTATACATTTTGGATATTAACTCTTATTGGATATATGATTAGAAAATATCTCCCATTCAGTAGGTTGACTTTTCACTTTGTTGATGGTTTCCTTCTCTGTGCAGAAGCTTTTTAAGTTTGACGTAGTCTCATTTGTTTATTTTTGCTTTTTTTTGCCCTTGCCTTTGGAGTTGGAGGGCCCCCTCCCCCCCCCAAAAAAAAAGAAAAAGAAAAAGAAGAAAAAGAAAAAAAAACTCACTGAAACCAATGTCAAGGAGGTTGCTACCTATGTTTTCTTCTATGAATTTTACGGTTTCAGGTCTTACATTCAAGTCTTTAATGCATTTCGAGTTAATTTTTGCATATGGTTAAGACAGTGGCCCAGTTTCACTCTTGTGCATTTAGCTGTCCAGTTTTCCTACCACTGTTGTAAAAACTTTCCTTTCCCTACTGTATATTCTAGCCTCTTTTGTTGATTAACTGACCAGATGAACATGGGTTTATTTCTGGGATCTCTATTCTATTCCACAGACCTCGTGTCTGGTTTCATTCCAGTACCATACTGTTTTGATTACTGTAGGTATGCAGTATCATTTGAAATCAGGAAGCATGATACCTCTAGCTTTCTTTCTCAAGATTGCTTTGGCCATTCAGTCTTTTGAGCTTTCACATAAGCTTTTAGGATTATTTGGTCTAGTTCTGTGAAAAATGCCATCGGAATTTTGATAGGGACTATCCTGAATTTGCACACTGCTCTGGGTAGTATGGGCTTTTAAACAATATTAATTATTCCAACCCATGAGCATGGTATATTTTTCCATTTATTTGTGTCATCTCCAATTTCTTTTATCAATGTCTTAATAGTTTGCAGTGCACAGGTTTTTCATCTCCTTGGTCAAATTTATCCCTAGGTATTTTATTCTTTCTGATATAATTATAAATGGGACTATTTTTCTTTCTGATAGTTCTTTGTTAGTGTATAGAAATGCAATGGATTTTTGTATATTAATTTTGCATCCTGTAACTTTACTGAATCACTTGTTAGTTCTAATTGCTCTTTGGTGGCATTTTTAGGATTTTCTACATATAGTATCATTTTCTGCGCAAACAGTGAGTTTTCCCTTTTCCCTTCCAATTCAGATGCCTTTTCTTTCTTTTTCTGCCTAAATGCTCTGGCTAGAACTTCTAATACTATATTAAATAAAAGAGGGGGTGGGGTGTTCTCGTCCTGCTCCTGATCTTAGAAGAAAAGCTTTCAGCTTTTCACTACTGACTATGGCGTTATCTGTGAGTTTGTCATCTGTTATCTTTCTTACACTAAGGTATGTTTCCCCATACCCACTTTGTGGAGAGTTTTTATCATGAATCGATGTTGTACTTTGTCAGATGCTTTTTCTACATCTATTGAGATGATCATAGGATTTGTAGCTTTCATTTGGTTAATGTGGTATATACCATGTTGATTGATTTCCAGCTGTTGAAGCATCCTTATATCCCCAGAACAAATGCCAATGATCCTTTTAATGTATTGAATTCAGTTTGCTAATATTTTGTTGAAGATTTTTGCATCTATGTTCATCAGGAATACTGGCCTGTCATTTTACTATTTTGTGGCATCCTTGTCTGGTTTTGGTAATGCTGGCCTCATAAATTGGGTCTGGAAAAGTTCCCTCCTCTTCTGTTTTGTTTGTTTGTTTGTTTTTGGAAGAGTTTGAGAAGCACTGGTGTTAATTGTTCTTTGAATTTGTGGTTGATTTCACCAGTGAAGCCATCTGGCCCTGGACTTTTGCTGTTGGGAAGCTTTTTATTACTGATTCAATCTCCTTGCTAGTAATTGGTTTATTTAGATTTTCTCTGCCTTCATGATTCAGTCTTGAAAGATTTAATGCTTCTAGGAATTTATCAATTTCTTCCAATTTATTGACATATAACTATACACAGTTGTCTCTTATAATTGTTTGTGTTTCTGTGGTGTCTGTTGTAAGTTCTCCTTTCATCTCTGATTTTATTTATTTGAGCCCTCTCTTTCTTGGTGAGTCTAGCTAAATGTTTGCCAGTTTTATCTTTTCAGTGAACCAGCTATTAGTTTCACTGAGTTTTTAAAATCTCTATTTATTTATTCTGCCCTGATAATTATTTCCTTCCTTCTACTAACGTTGAGCTTTGTTTGTTCTTCTTCTAGTTGCTTTAGATGGAAGGTTATTCTTTGAGATTTTTCTTATTTCTTGAGGTAGGCTTGTATTGTTATGAACTTTCCTCTTAGAACCACTTTTGCGCATCCCACAGATTTTGGTATGTTGTATTTCTTTTTTCATTTGTTCCTGAGCATTTTAAAAAATTCCTCCTTTGATTTCTGATGGCCCATTGGCTGTTCAGTAACATGTTGTTTTATTCTCTACATTTTTGTGGTTTTTCCAGTTTTCCTCTTGTAATTGATTTCTGGTTTCATACCACTGTATGTAGTTGGAAAAGACGCTTGCTATGATTTCAATCCTGTTGAAAGTATTGAGACTTCTTTTGTGGCCTAACATGCTCTATCCTGGAAAACGCTGCATGTGCACTTGAGAAGAATGTGTATCTTGCCTGTTTTTTGGATCAAACGTTCTGTGTGTATCTATTAACTTCATCTGGTCTAAAGTATTGTTCAAAGCCAACATTTCCTTGCGTTCTCTGTGTGAATGATCTATCCACTGATTTAAGTGGGGTGTTAAAGCCCCCTACTATAATTATATTGTCAATTTCTCCCTTTACATCTGTTAATATTCGCTTTATATACTTTGGTGCTTCTATGTTGGATGCATATATATTTATAAGTGTTTTATCTTCTTGCTTGGTTGACCTCTTTATCATTAGGTAATGCCCTTCTTTTTCTTTCATTACAGGCTTTATTTTAAAGTCAATTTGGTCTCATATGAGTGTAGTTACAACGGCTTTTTGTTTCCAGCTTGTATCTTTTTCCATCTCTCCCCTTTCATTTTGTGTGTGCCCTTACTTCTGACATGAGTCTCTCGTAGGCAGGCACACAGATGAGTCTTTTTAAAAAATTTTAATGTTTTTAATTTTTATTTTATTAAAAATTTTTTTTTAAGCTTGAGAGAGAGAGAGAGAGAGAGAGAGAGAGAGAGAGAGAGAGAACAAGCACACATGAGTGGAGGGGGGGGGGGCAGAGAGAGAATCCCAAGCAGACTATGCACTGTCAGCCCGGAGCCCGATGTGGGGCTCAAACTCACAAACCACAGATCATGACCCGAGCTGAAACTAAGAGTCGGATGTTTAACCAACTGAGCCACCCAGACACCCTTCAATTAATTTTTAATTCAAGCACAATGTCTTTTGATCAGAGAATTTAGTCTATTTACATTCAGAGTAATTACCGATAGGTATGTACCTACTGCCATTTTGTTAACTGTTTTCTGGATGTTTTTGTAGTTCCTCTCTGTTCCTTTCTTCTCTTTCTCTTTCTTTCTGGTTTGAGAACTTTATGTTATGCTTAGATTTCTTTCTCATTTTCTTTTGTGTATTTGCCCTACGATTTGCTTTGTGGTTACTATGAGGATTCACATATATTGTCCTATGTATTTAACAGCTATTCTAAGTTGACAGCAACTTAAATTTGAACATATTCCAAATATGCATTTCTAGTAACCCCTCCATTTTGTTTTTGATGTCACGTTTTACGCTGTTTTATTTTATATATCCCTTAATTATTGTAAATTAATTTTACTACTTTTGTCTTTTGACCTTCATACTAGCTTTAGAAGTGATCAATCTGCTACTTTTACTGTATATTTACCTTTTCCAGTAACATTTTTACTTTCGTGTGTTTTCTTGTTAATTAGTGCCATTTCTTTTCAGCTTAAAGGTCAGCAGATTTTTTGTAGAAACTTTGCAGGCCAGACATATGCAAACTGCTAAAAGGGAAAAACCTGCACCCGGAAATACTCTACCTGGCAAGGCTATCATTCAGAATAGTTGGAGACACAAAGAGTTTTCCAGATAAGCAAAAAGCTAAAGAAGTCCATCACCACTAAATCAGCCTTACAAGAAATGTTAAAGGGACTTCTTTAGCTGAAAACAAACTGCACTATTCTGTTTAAAGTTATCCCATAATTTATTCAACAAATGCCCCCATGATTGCACCTTTAGGTTGCTCTCAATTTAGTTCTCTTATATGCCTCAGAAGATGATGAAAAAATGAAAGCAACCGCCTACTTGTTCATAAAGTGCAAAGATAACATTAAGGAAATTAACAAGAGCAATGCTTTGATGTCATTCCTGGTATTAATAAAATATCACTAAACAAGACGAAGCAGCTTAGCCAATAAAAATTAGCTTTTGTGTTTTGAAATATAAAAATCAAGTGGTGTTGTGAATTATACACCAATAAATTTGTTATCAAAAAAATTTGTTTTAATGAGAAATAAGTTCTCACCTCTGATATAACAAGCTTGGAGGAAACGGATCTGTGAGAAGCCCTACTCGGTTTTAACATTCTTTTTCCAATTTTTGCGGATTTGGTAAATAAAATACAACAGATCATTCTCATTTTCATTTATGTGATTACTAGTAAAGCCAAACGTCTGTCTGCCCACCCTATGTGTTACAGATATATCCTCCCCAGAATGTTATTTATCTAAAAATGTAACATTATTTAAGGTTTTTTAAAAAACTGTGGACAAGCTGGGGTGCCTGGGTGGCTCAGTCAGTTGAGTGTCCGACTTTGGCTCAGGTCATGATCTTGTGGTTCACGAGTTCGAGCCCTGCATTGGGCTCTGTGCTGACAGCTCAGAGCCTGGAGCCTGCTTTGGATTGTGTGTCTCCCTCTCTCTCCGCCCCTCCCCAGCTTGTACTCTGTCTCTCTCTCTCTCTCAAAAATAAATGGAACATTAAAAAAAATTTTTTTTTAATTGTAGACCAGCTTAACACTTTTATGTTGTTTAATCTGACTCTCCTCCTTTACCCAATCTGGCTTTTATGCCATGCTGAATTTAAAAAAACTTCACCATCCAATTACATATGTTTGCTTATATTTTTAGTACTTATGTGGCCCTACTTTTAACATCAAGTCTTTAAGTCACTGGGATTTATTTTGGGGTTGGGTGTGAGATCAAGATATAACTTAATTTTCTTTCCAGACCGTTAACAAGTTGTCACAGTTCTGTTCACTAAAAAGTCTGCCCTTTTCCATGTTGACTTAAATTGCCATGTTGATCATATGCTAAATTCTTCAATATACTCAAGTCTATTTCTACACTTTACATTCCAGTTTAATGATCTAGCAGTAACACAAAGGCGCTGTTACAGCTTGTTAGTGCATTTGAACATCCGGCAGAACAAGTCTCTATTTCTCCTAGCTCTCTAGCCCCACATCTCTACACTCCCCTTCATATTTTTATACTGCCCTTGATAATGGACTTCTCCCTTTGGCTGTCGGCTGGTGCAGAGAACAAAGCAGGCCATGATGACACGCGGGGACAGAGAGGTAAGCAGTGGATGTGCCACAGAGAGCTGTGCAGCCATATCTTAGAGTTTGGACTTTATCTTGAAGGCAGTGGGGAGGTGCAGAGCCGAAGCACACGCAGGGTTAGGTGTGGCTGTGGCGTGGAGAACGGACAAGGAGGAGCCAAGAAAGGTGTAGGGAGACTGACGGTTCAATGATCCAGGTAAGAGAAGAGAGTGGCGTAAAGAGGAAGATGAGTAGGCTATTCCACAGATGCTCAGGAAGCAAAATCATTAGGACTTGGTGAGTGACCGGAGTTGGGGACTTGTGAAACAGACATGGTGGTTTCCGTCTAGGACCACAGGGGAGACGATGGCTGGGTTCACTAAGCTAAGGTATTCACGAAGAAAAGGTCAGAGGTTACAGTTAGACTTAGGAATGGAGGACAGACAACGATCGCAGTTTTGAAAACACTGATCACAACCTCAAGGATTATCTGCGCCGTTTGTGCCTGTGAGATCTCGGATCTAAGTCAGTTCATCTCCCTGGGTGTCAGTTTCTGCACTCTGGTTGGAGAAACTAAGCTCTATCACCACCTACTGCTCCAAAATTCCACTTTCCTCTCTGAGAGGCCAGTAGCCTAGTTCAGTGCAGGAAGGCTGTGGCCAGTCTGTGTCCGTGAGAGAGGGATGGACAGGCCTAAACCTGGCCATCCACCTCACGTTTCCCGGCAAAACCTGGCAATAAGCCTCTCCTTTGTACACTTCACTAGCCTCAAACATGTCTGCTCACCAGAACTTCTCTGCTACCTGACTTCATTTCATCTATGAAGTATTTTCCTTGCCTGCGTGTGGAGCCCCCGGTGCTGGCCCTACTGATCTTTGTACTCCAAGCCCTGACCCCTTATCTCTGCCTTATGCATATCCAAACAGGGTGATCTCATGCTCTCTCTTTGGTCCCGGGAATATTAAAGAACAGTAGACCACCCAAGGAAGAAACCCAGTTTGACAAAGAGCTGCTAACTTTTTTTTCTTGCCAACCTTGTATAATTTTACTATTTTTTTTTGCTTTTCCTATTGTACAAGGAACTAGGTTTCTACTCTTTTCACTTAAAAACCAAAAACTGTTTATCAAGAGCAAATTCCAAATGTCTATTTGTGGAAAAGAAAACATGTCACCTACCAGAGATAATCAATATTAGTAGGTCGGGTGTGTGTATATATTACAAGTTTTTTTTTTCCTTAAAAAAGTAGATAGATAATTCAGTATATCCCTTTGTAGACTGCTTTTTCATTTGCTATTCTTTTGGAGCCCTGGCTTTACATGTGTCTCCCATCGCTAATGTGACCGCTCATTAGACATCCAGGCAGACTCCAAGAGTCAATATAAAGAGAGTTGCCAGGCCACCACCCCATCCCATTTCAGCAGGAGGTCAGTTAGGGCCGAAAGGCAGCTGCCCACAGCCGAAGACCTCACTTGCAACGCTGCCCTGAGTGGTGCAGTGAGCGTTCCAGAAGGGGCAGAGTTACCTGAGTTTCAGCTGGGACCGCACCTCTCCGAACTCCAGCTGGAGCAGTTCGTTGTAACAGGCCATGAGGCTGGGGTTTTCCACATACCTCTACAAAGAGAAGGGGGATTTCGTGGATAAACAAATGTGCATCTTTAAGTTATTATTGACTATCAGGAAAAATTATTTTCACAGACTTCTCACATGGGTAACTGAAACCTAAAAAGACACGTTATCTTTAATGATGAACAGGAACTGAGAGGTGAAAATCTGAGTACCAAATTAGCTTTTTTAAAAAAATAAGTTTTTTGAGAGAGAGAAAGAGACAGAGGGTGTGTGCGAGGGGCAGAGAGAGAGGGAGGGAGAATCCCAACCAGGCTCCATGTGAGCCTGTGACCTGAGCTGAAATTAAGAGTCAGAGGTGAGCTACCCAGGCACCCCAGGTACCAAATTCACTTTTAAGAAGACAGGGCTTGGGCACCTGAATGGCTCAATCAGTTGAGCCTCTGACTCTTGATTTCAGCTTAGGTCATGATCCCACGATTTATGAGATTAAGCCCTGCATCGGGCTCTGCCCTGACAGCATGGAGCCTGCTTGGGATTCTCTCTCTCCCTCTCTCTCTGCCCCTCCCCTGCTCATGTGCTCACTCTTTCTCTCTCTCAAAATAAATAAATACACTTTAAAAAAAAGAAAAGAAGAAGACCGGGCTTAAAAATGCTTTGTTTGAGCAAACAGGATTTTGGTTATCTGCACGGCACTATCAGAGGCTAGAATATGCAGAAGGAAGAAATTCATTTAACTGAAGTCCTAATTTATATTAACTTCTAGAGTACATTCACTTAGTCAGGCACAGTATGCTGTCCTCTTTAAAGTTGCTCAAGCCCACGGTCAGCAAACACACACTTGCACTTCTCTGGGCACCTGCATCTTACAAAGGTAACCCCCACCCGGCAACGTGTTCCTACACTCACCTCTAACCATGGCTCAGTCAAGCCAGTGAAGGATGGCCCTCCACAGCACAGGTGCTGGCTTTGCCCGGTAGCCTTACTGCCGTGGACAATCTCTACCTCGTGCAATAACCTTCACATGATGGAAACACCTCACCACAAAGCTACTCACGCGGCCGTGAGGAGCACGCACCCATTCCGCCACCAAGTTATGTACTCCATGAAGACATCTTAGAGGTCACTGTGTCCTGTCACCTAGTTCCATTCGGGCGGAAGAAACATCGGGGAACATTACTCACCCCTGTTTCTGTGACCAGCTCTTGCTTTCACCTGCTCGATGCACAGATGACACTCTGCTGGCCGAGGACAAGGCTGAGGCCGAAGAGGCAGGGCCGGACCTGTGCAGGCCACCACCTCCAAGCCAAAGCCAGACCAACCTGGGACATGGGCCTCTCATGGAGCTCCTGCCTCTGCCCCAGTGAAGGTGCATAGAAGACCAATAGCCCTCTGTTTAAACAGTGATCAGGGTCTTGTCTGAGCGTCATGCAACCTAATCAATCCAGCCCGGGTTCATGCCTTATAAGCTGTATGACCCTAAACGAGGCACCCGGGCCCGCTCTGCTCTTCACAACAAGCCTATCCTGTTCCTACCCGCTGCAGGTGACCGTGAGGACCAAGTGAGGTGGAGGGAGAGAGCACTCTAACCACAAACCGCTGCATGACCACAGAGCACGGTGATCGCCATCCCCGGGAGGGGAGGGAAGGGGAGGGAGGAGCAAGCCACGCTGGCCGTGGGCACCCTGGTCCCTATCCCACAGGCCAGAACACAGCCCCTCTCACCGCAGAAGTGTGAGAGCGGTGCCCTGCCTACGGCACTCGCCCACCGGGAGAGGAGTGTGCTGGGCCTGCCGTGCGTTCCTCGGTCAGCCCTGACTCCACGGGACACCCGAGAATGCCGTCCACCTGCACAGGTACCTGGTGCCGACTGGGCGGGAACAGGGAGGAGACTCCTGGGCACAGGGCCTGTGCCACCGCCAGCAGACACGGGGTGGGGCCCTGAGCTGTCTAGGGGCCTGGCTGACCTCACCTGCTCTGCATGTGAGATCCTGGGACATGGAGACACGTGTATTTATAAACGGCCTCCCAGGGATGCAATGAGACTTTTCACTGGGTGTGAACGTAAATGTCCAAACTTCCAAGGCAGGCGTCAAAGTTACAAAATGGGCACGTGGGACCAAACGTACAGCAACCTGCCCCTGCTGTCTGCACCTCCCCCACCAACCCCTGCTCTAAACATCCCGTCTTTCCCGCCCTTCTCCAACTTCCACGTGTGTCGCAAGGATTCCACAGGGCATGGAGGGTGGAGGAGGGCACCGGGTCAGGGGGTGCTTGGGGAACAGGCCGTCATCCCTACGGTTCCAGCAGCAGCTGGCCTCCTCTCCCCGCCCCGCCCGACCCCAGCGCCTGGGCCACAAACCCTGCAGACCCCTGAGTTGACCCAACCTGGCTTTTCCAGAGCCCGTCACACCTGCCCTGCTGGGCCCCACCCAGGGGTTCTCGAGCCCCGGCTGCCTATTAGAATTACCTGCAATCTTGCCAAATAATAGCAACGGGCAGGCCTCTTCCAACACCACCTGAAAGACACTCTCTGGGGAAGCTCTTCAAGGGATTCTGACGCGCAACCAGTGCTGAGAGACGCCACACCCCAACTTCTCAGTTAGTCAGCAGGGGCTCGGCCGCCAAGTCCCACCGAGGAAGCAAGCAGCTCTCCATCCACCCTGAAACCTTGAACCCTGGCTAATCCGCAAAATAGCCGAGTGCCCTCTGAATACCAGAGATCCCACTATGGTGTTGGCTTTCGGGTCTAGGTCTGGCTCAAGCCTCGGCATCACTGCCCCCCAGCCACGGGACTTGGGGCAGTCACCTTCCCTCTAGGTGTAGATGCCCTGCTCTGTCACCAGGCACTCAGCCAGCTCGGTACCCTGTTGTTACGTGAAGGTATGGGGCTCTCCTTGAAGGAAGATTAGCTTTCACCTGTGGTCTCTGACGACTGGCCGTCCACTCCTGATTTCCCAGGTCACGTACCTCTACAATGACTACCTCAAAGCCTTTGTGCTTAGAGATGTGCACCTAAGCCTGGTTTCAGCAAAGGCTTCAGAGGACACAGTGACCAAGTATGTGGGCGAGAGGGCAGGGACTGTGTGCATCAGCTACTCCTGCATTTTCAAGCTTCATGATAACTTGATTATATTAAGAAGAGAAAGGACTGAGGTCTCCTATACCTTCCACCAGGATGCTCTTTCCAGCCCACAGCTGTGCCAATGTACTTCCTTGTGGAGAACAGCAAACACACATTCCCAACATGCATCTATGCCCTTTTGAAGAGACCTCATACAAACATAAAAGCTTAAGGACTCCCAGTGGCTGGAAGAAAAGAATACAAGGCAGGGTACATCATCTACCCCCGAGTTTCTCTAGAAAGTAGAAGCTTCCGAGCTCCTTGCTAAAAAGGATAGCCAGCTTTGAAGCCCGAAGAGTTATCGTGTAAGTATCTTCAAAGTTAGCTGGGAAAGTTTTTTTTTTTTTTTCCTTGTATGAATGCTTTCCCAAGTAGGTTGAGAGGACGTGATCTAGGATCCACTAGCGAGAGGTGATCCATCATTTCCAACTTGGGATTCTGTACTTAAAGGAACACTCCCTTTCACACTGGCTGACTTGTTCTCCTACCATTTAATATGAATTACTGGAGGTGAGGGAATGGGAGTAGGTGCCGATATGGGTGTATGTTTTGGGCGTTGTCTTGGGAACCACAAAACTACACAACAATAACAGTAATCCAATGTATGCTTTTTATAGAAAAACGGCGCGTGTATAAAGTAACATGTTAAACTCCATCTATCCGATGTTCATATTGGGGGTTTTCTTAGTCTGCATTTACTTGCCACCCTTGTTCACTTATTAAGCTTACATCACTTTGTCTTATAAACGTCACATGGTCGCACTTCTGTAACCCAGTCCAGAAGGCCTTTCACCGGGAGAAACGGTCCGTTCACACGCGCTTGCTTCTAGCCCTTCTAGCGAGTTTACGACTCGCTCCACACTGTGGCTTCCTCTTCCTCGTGTCAGCCAGTCTGACCAGGCGGCTGTAAATTTCACATTTCCTCTTGTGAATTTGGAAGGCTTGTTAAATCTTTCCGTTTATTACTGGCTGCCTTCCTTTCCACTGACCTCAAAGGCTAACATTGATTTCTTTGCTCTATTTGAAAGCAAGATCCCGATCCCCTCCAGAACAGACCATCTCCCAGGGAGCGCATGTTCTAGTCTGCACCTTTCCCACCGACGACGGCTTCAGAATACTTTCACTGCCCGCCCCCTCCCATGTCTGCTAGATAAGGTCCTGAGAACGCTCTTACCCCCACCTCCTCCCCACAAACCCTGAAGATGCCTAGGTTCACTAAGACAGTCGAGAATTTAAATCCTGAGCCATTGTTCAAATTTTTCTTTTGGTATGTCCTTTGCGTTAGAAGAGTATTATATACTCCAGTCTGAGTGTTCCCTTTTGGGCCTGAACAGCATACCTACATAGATCTAGATCTCACCTACATTTCTCACGTTACGGAACCACAGGCGAAGCTACACTACCCGGCGTTCATGCACACGCAGGCGCAGATGGAGGGCAGCAGTAGGCGGGACCCCGCGCTCGGCAGGTTCCCTGCCCACCACTTCCCTCCACTTTATCCTCCCTGCTCCTCAAGTGTCTTGTTCGAGTTCATCTGGTGTCGCAGTGGAGTCCTTTCTCAGTTCTTTGCCTCAGATAGGGCTCCTGGCAGGGGGAACAGGACTCTCAGTTTTACGCCCACCCCCTTTTGCCCTGCAAGGTGACCAAGGAGTTGTCTGGGCGGGACTCTCGGGCTGCGGTCCTCCCGCGGTAATATCTCATCAGACCAGGCATTATTATTACTGTTTTATACAGTCAATGTGTGCTTAGATTTACCCCCATATTCACCATTTTCTTGCTGCTCATTTCTTGGCATTGCAAGCCTTCCACTTGGGATTCACCTTCCCTCTGCTTGAAGCACCCCCTTTACCATTTTCTTGTAAGGATCTGCTAGTTGCAAACTCTGTTTTCACATTGCTCAAAGTCTTTATTTCAACTGCATTTTTGGAAGCTATTCATGCTAGGGCTAGTTGCTTTCCTTTATCACTCTGCAAGGGTTATTCCTGTATGTTCTATTTTCCGTTTATCACTGCAGAGAAGCTGGCTGATAGTCGTCATTCTTCCGAAGTTAATCTTTCTTCTCTGGCTGATTTCAAGGTCTCTTTCCAGGTGTGACACCGGGGTGGCTCAGTCGGTTGAGTGTCCAACTCTTGATTTTGGCTCAAGTCATGATCCCAGAGTCGTGGGCTCGAACTCCGTGTTGGGCCTCGTGCTGAGTGTGGAGCCTGCCTAAGCTTCTCTCTCACCCTCGCCCTCTCCCCCGCTCACATTCTCTCTCAAAAAAAAAATTAAAAAAAAATCTCTGTTTTGTTTTTTCACCATGATGTGTCTTCTTTTTATTTACTCCGGATTTGTTGGAATTTTTGAATCTGTGGACCATAATCTTTCATCAGTTCTAGAAAATTCTCTTCCAATACTGCCTGCCCCTCTCTCTCTCTCCCGTTCTTCAGGAACCCCAGTTGTATACATGCTAAACTATACAGTCTGTCCTCCACACTTAACTTCCCTAACTTATCTTCTGTTACCGAATCTCTGTGCTACATGCTCTAAGACTTCTTCTGACCCACTAAGTTTTACAAGTTTTCAGTTACATGTGTTCATTTCTCAAAAGTTACTTATGTTGTGCTTAGAATTTGCTGTGCCACTTTTTACGGTTTCCTATTCCCTGCAGACATTTCCAAGATCGTCTTGTCTTTTATTCTTTACATCTAAGCATGACTGCTTCATAATTCGTGTCTGAGAATTCTGGTATCTGTGGGTCGTGGGGGCCCATTTCTGCTGTCTTTCCCCTACTAGCTCTCACTTGCAGTGCCTCTCCTCTTGTGTGAGTGGAGGGCTGCCTGGGCCCTGGGGCAGTTACTCATGGAGATTCTCTGAGGCCGGAGGAAGATTCTTCTTCCATATTTGCTTCTGCCAAATACCTAGGAGTGCCACCTACCACCTAGAACCACTTTAACTAAATTCATGGCCTGGGGGTGGGGGGGTCTTAACTACCTCATGGACATAAAATTGGGCCATAAATCTGCCCCAGGATCAGCCTTAGGTAAGTTCTCTCCATCATGATTTCCAGGGCTCATTGGCAACCAGCTGACCAAAGCCTTTAGCAGCCTTTTGGCTTAGGGGAGACCAACAGATCAGGGCCTGGGAGGAGAGGGAGTCGTGTTTGGGCTGCCTCATTTCCAGAGTCCTTGAACTGCCTTTAAAGTTGCATGTATACAGGTCAGCATTACCAAAACACATCCTATGGCATAACATTTAGAGTAGGTCATTGAAGGAGATTTTATGATGTTTAGATGACTTCAGCAGACACAATTTTGAGAGACCAAAACGTAATGCGTCGTAGATTATTAGATTACCAAGTTCTAAAGCTAAACCAAACTGTAACAGCATGAAGATAACAGATTTTTTTTCTTCAAATGAGTTCAAAACTTTTTGCTGGCTCTGAACGGAGATTAAATAATTTCTCGGGGCGCCTGGGTGGCTCAGTCGGTTAAGCGTCCGACTTCGGCTCAGGTCATGATCTCACAGTCATGGTTCAAGCTCCACAATGGGCTCTGTGCTGACAGCTCAGAGCCTGGAGCCTGTTTCGGATTCTGTGCCTCCCTCTCTCTCTGCCCTTCCCCTGCTCATGCCCTGTCTCTCTGGGTCTCAAAAATAAATAAAAACATTAAAACAAATTTTAATTAAAAAAATAATTTCTCAGGCTGAATGATACCTGCATAACAAAGAAATGGGTACGTACCCTTGTAAAGCCAGCAGCAATGAGGGGCATCACAGAGGACTCTTCTCTATCCGTCCTTCAAAAGAACATAGTCAAGGGTTAGAGACAGTTTTTATCAATAATAGCTCACCTCTTTTACTCACTATTTACATAATACTATGACTATCATATAATGTCAAATACTTTTAGATGCATTAGATTAATATACCAATCAGAAGTGTAAAATTGAAAATAGTTTTCTGTTTTTGTTTCGTAGGTAGCTTTCTGGCAGCATACCATAATGTCTGAAATATGGAGATCGCACGGACAGCCAGAATACAGGAGTAACCACGTATCTATTTGATATATAAATATTTTAACTTAAATTCTTCCCCACTTTCTTCTACTTCCAATTTAAAAAAAAAAAAAAATCTCTTCTCCCCCCACCAAACGTTCTAGGAAAAAAGTTTAAAGGACAAAGAATTCCTTCTTCTATCTACAAAAATATATAAGCTAAATAACACTTATTTGAATACTGCCCTTCTCCCAGCGCATTTCTGTTCTTTCCTTACCTTCAATTTCAGGATGAAATACATGATTTCTCCCATCTACGTATGAATCAAATCTTCATAAATGCTTGGGAGTTAGAAGGCCCTCGGGAGATGTCCCTGGTAACATTCATACTTTGAGCAATGGAACTCTCTCATGGTTTGCCTATTTCTAAAGTGAACGGCAGTCCAAAATCACAAAACCTTCCACGAGAGCAGAAAGTCCCTCCGTGGAGGTAACTGGCGAGGTAAAGACAGTAAGAAGGAAGAAAAGGCCAAAACGGTCACACCTGTCACAGCCTACAAGCTGTTAGGCCCCTGCTAAGAGCAAGCAGGACACAGACACCTGAACTTCAACATCAAAACTGGTGACGGCTTACCTGCGTACTACACCAATGATAATTGTGTTTTCGGAGAGTTTTGATGACCTGATAGACCTTTAAAAAACAAACAAACAAACAAATTTTTAAAAAATGTAAAGTACTTCTTAAAAAAAAATACCCTTAAATTTTGGAAGAACAATCAAAGCTGGGGGAAGGCAGAAGAGGGAGCAGGTCACATTCTGGATTTCCGTTCTTGGCTACTCAATCTTCCTCCCTCAAGGGGACAGGCCCCTACTCCGTGGACGAGTAACCCTAACGCTCACGCAGTACAAACAAAACAGCTGGCTAGAGACGGCGTGCCTGCTACTTGCTCTGACCTTTGTCAACCTGAGTGTCTCAGGTGGAGAACGATCGCTACCTCGGGCTTATGTGACAGGGGTTATCGGTCTCTTGCCATCAAAGGGACACGCGAGTACATGTGTGTTACCACACACTGACAGCCGCGGTTACGGTGGGGACGAAGCCCAAAGGCCTGCTCCCTACATCCTCCAGAGAGTTCTTAGGTACAGTGTGGGCAAGAGTGATAGCTGCAGAATTCAGAAGTAGCAGGATCTCCGAATCCGTCAGAAAGAAGAGACAGAGAAGAATGGAGGACTGGTCAGGAAGAGTAGGGAATGCTGCTCCACCGAAACCCCCCCCCCCCCACCTCCAGAGTAAAAGGCTCCCCGGAGGACCCACTCACCCCTCCTGGAGAAGCAGCCTCCCTGGGATGCACCCTCCAGCCAGGAGAGGAGACGACGGGGTGGAATGAACGTGCCCAAGAGAGAAGGCGCTGGGCTGTGCCCCAGCCCTGAGCTCCCCTACCCTGGGGGACGCGGGACCCTGGAGAGGAGCCGTGATGCCACAGGCAGAGGGGACGCGGCCCCGGGCTGGGAGGAAGACACTCACAGCAGACGGGGGCTTCAGCAGAAGAGTGGACCGTTCCCACGTGGCCCCAGCCCCGTCACGGGCGTGGTGACCTCCTAGAGAACGTGGGCAGTATGGGACACAGAACGGCCACGACTTACTGCAGGACCTCGTTCCATTGGCTCACGAAACAGAACCACTCCCGGGTCACAGAACACAGAAAACCACTCGAGTGACTTTCTCAATTCTCCCAACGATGGCCCATAACGTAGCCATTCCAGCAGCATCAGAGATGTTAACCAGGCATACACAGTGGATACCTCGGTTTGGCAAACTTTTTCTGTAAAGGGCCAGATGGCAAGTATCTTAGGCTCTGTGAGCCACGCAGACTCTGTCACAACCACTCCACACTGCCCCTGTGGCACAAAAGCAGCCAGAGACGATACAGAAGTGAACGGTGTGGCCGTGTCCCCTCTTGCACGGCCCTGCCCCAGGGCCCTGGGGCCTCATTTTCTCAAGGAACTCAGGTTGAGGAGGCTGAGCCCAACCTCAGATGCAGACTGCATGTGGGTACGGAGTGGCTCAGGGATGGACACGCAGCTCTAGGGACAAGCCAGTCTCTCTCGGGGGCCGTGTGGCTCGCAGCTCTCAACATTTCTGCTTTTAGCAGTGCCCACTCTGTTCCTCCAGCTTCCATCTGCCTGTCCGCTCCAGAGTAGGCCAACTGTAATGGCACCACACGGCTGCTCTACCCGAAGAGCCCCCTCGACAGGTCACCACAGGGTCTGCCACCCAGGTGCCGGTCCCCGGTCCCACCATGGTCTCCCTGCCTGGAGAACAGCCATGCTCGCCTTGCTGAAGAGGGGGCCATGGAACGGCTGGAGAAGCCTGGAAGGGCGACGGCACAGCAGACACTCACACAGTCAAGGCCACGGTCACCTCTCAAAACTGGCCTACTACTGACCTATCACTCATCTTACACAGGGACAGACAGGCACTCACGAATGGTATTTCTGTGACTTCTTAGGACACTATACTCGTGTTCCTATTTCTGTCTCGTCACAAAGATTTCAAGAAAGAAAAGGCAAATTTAAGTATGTAGCCAGGCATCTCAAACTGGCTCTCACCTTTTTAGAAGAAAAACAGGGACGTGAGTGGTAGAAATAGCAAGCAGGTAAATGTACAGATGAAGTCAGGAAGTAGTTCTGGAACCTACTCCGGATGCAGGAACGAGGGTGGGCACGGGCTCAGGACGAAGCAGAGGGGAAGACCACGTTTACCTGGAAGAAAGCTGACACCTGCTGAGGAGGGCTAACACTGTATGAAATACGTGCACTCTTGCCTTTTTCTGGTCCACAAGGAGGAAGAACTGATTAGAAAATAGAAACGTCAAGGAATCTGGGTTGAAAAATAACAGCCTTGACTTTAGAATTCCGGAAAATGAAGAAAGAAATGACTTGACACCATCGTTTACGCCCAGACATTAGTAAGGCAGGTCTCAAGAACTCAGGAAAAAGAGACAGCGTGAGTCTGTAGCGCGAGCTTCTGAAACACCAAGCAAGCACCCCGGGAGGCTCTCAAAACCAGGCTAGCTGGTGCATCACTAGGATTTTACTGGGTTATGCGGAAGAGAAAACTCCAACACGCGTCTTCTCCCGCGTAAAAGATGTGTGGAGGTAGGCAGTCCAGGGCTGTGATGGCTCACTGTGGCACTGGACAGCTGGCTCCTTCTGTCGAGGTGTCCCTATTACCGCCTACACACGGTTCCATCCTCATGATCCAAGATGGATGCTGCGCTCGGGCCATAGCCTCCCCGTTCCTGACGGCAGGAAGAAGGGCACGCACTCTCCCTCGAAGGATACCTTCCAGAGGATACACGTGGCATTCCCACTGGCCAGCCGCAGGAAAAGCTTGGGAATGCACATATTTTCTAGGCAGCCACAGGCCCAGCTCAACGCTAGAAATTCTGTTGTCGGGAAAGAGTAGGCTTAACGTAAGAATACAGCTAAGCCCTTCGAGGAGTTAAATTGGACACAAGTACAACTCCATTACTCGTACTTCGCCACTGTTCTCTCTGCCACGTGGAACGAATCTCAGATTGAAAATGGCATTTACGACGGTAACCATGAGCCGCAGACCAGGGGGAGTCCGGAGACGGCGAGGAGGCGTCCGGCACTCCACACGGATTTAATTCCCCTAACGCACGCTGGGTTTCCACGCCCAGCTTTAGTTCCTTCACCTCCCTTCATAAAATCTTCCCTTTCATTATAGAGCCCTGCTCCCGGGGCACAAAAGAATAGTTCTTCGTTTCTTCTGAGTGCACCAGGCATACGTCTTCTGAAAGGTTCTGCAAATTGCTCGTGGCGAGTCATGTTCTCAGTCTCTGAGGCTGTTCTTTCCCCGACCATTATTTGGCAGCTTTTTACAGGCCCCGCTTCTTTACCCTGTTCGTTCGTCCTTGGACGGAAGTGATACAAGCCCAGGCCGAGAGCCTGCAGCAGAGGGCGCCACAGAAATCTCCCTTGCGCCCCTCGGCCAGGCCCTCGGCGTGAGTGGCCCTCCTGGGATCCGGGGAGCACACGCGGGGCTCCGAGGGCGCTGCCAGCAGGCAGGCCTTGCTTGGCCGCCCGGGGTGGACCCGACTGGCCCTCGTCCGTCCTCTAACCGAACGTGTGAACTGGAGCGCTGTGCGGTCGTGAAGCTGTGACACGTGAACGGCCGGTCCCACGCTCCCTAGGCCGCTGCCCCTCCTCACGACGCGGCAGAAAATCCCACGTCTCTGCCCGCCTCCTTGGCTCGCAGTCTTGGGTTTCCCGGTGGAGGCAGAAAGGAAAGAATGAAGAGGCAGCAGGGAGTGGGGGGCCGGAGGCGGGGCTCCAGCAGCTCCCAGATGCGGTGGCGCCCCTCTGAGCAGAGCCGTCGGTCCGTCTGTCAGCGCAGCTCCAGCACCCCAGGCTCAGCAGAGCCTCCCCACCGCCCGTTCCCTTAGGGCCGTGTGGCCCTGTGGCCTTGGGCTTTGGAGGCTGGAGTGGGCACAAGCTGTCCCCGGGGCAGGACAGGCCTCTCCGTTAGGCCCCGCGGTAAGAGGCATACAGAGAATCCCTGCCTCCTCTGTTCTCCGGCTTCTGACATACCCATCAGCCGAACTCCGGCGTCTGAACGGCTGTGGTCGGCTTTTATCTGTTACCTTCGTGGGCTTCTGGACAGGAGGCTGAGGAGGCAGTGAAATCAGGTGCGGACAAGACGCCACCAACAGCCTCACAACTGGTCGACGCGCCTCAGCGCCTTCTGCCCGTCTACGCTGCCCGTCCAGCCGGCAGCCCGGATCTCCCACCTGCTCTAGACGCTCCCCTGCACAGACCGAGGCAGTGTCTCAACTGCCTAGTGGGGGAAGACTGCGCCCTTGGCTCAGCACCCAAGGCCCTCGTGATGGGGCTCCTGTCTGCTGCTCCAGCCTCGGCCGGAGCCACGTCCCACACCCGCCCGACCCGGCAGCCATCGGGCACTGAGCAGAGAAGCCCTGTATACCTGCCTCTTTCTACACATGTGGCTCCCTCCAGCTGGAATGTTTGTTTTTAAGTTTAAATTCAAGTTAGTTAACAATTAAAAATTGTTTTTAAGTTTAAATTCAAGTTAGTATCGGTTTCAGGGCTAGGACCCAGCGCTCCTCCCAACAGGTGTCCTCCTTGATGCCCATCCCCCATCTAGCCCATCCCCCTCCCCCCTCCCCTCTAGCAACCCTCTGTTTGTTCTCTGTATTTAAGAGTCTCTTATGGTTTGCCTCCCTCTCTGTTTTTATCTTAGTTTTCCTTCCCTTGCCCTGTGTTCATCTGTTTTGTTTCTTAAATTCCACATGTGAGTGAAATCTGATACTTGTCTTTCTCTGACCGACTTATTTCACTTAGCGTAATACATTCTAGTTAAATCCACGTTGTTGCAAATGGCAAGATTTCATTCTTTTTGATTGCTGAGTAATATTCCAGAGTGTGTGTGTGTGGGGGGGGGAGGGGTGTGTATACACACACACACACACACACACACACACACACACACACACACACACCACATCTTCTTTATCTATTTATCAGCCGACGGACATTTGGGCTCTTTCATAATTTGGCTATTGTTGATAGTGCTGCTGTAAACATTGGGGTGCATGTGTCCCTTTGAATCAGCATTTTTGTATCCTTTGGATAAATACCGAGTAGTGCAATTGCTGGGTCATACAGTGGTTCTATTTTCTGCCTTTCTTTCTTCTTCTCAAAACTCCTGCTCATCCTTCAGGACTCAACCCAAGTATCCTCTGTGAAGCTCTCCCTGACACAGGCCCTGTAGCACTCTGTATACACCTCCTTGTGGGCGCTTATAAGCCTGTACTGAAATCACTCGCTAGCCCTGCAAACCAGAACGTTAGCTCGTCAGAGGCAAGGACCCCGCTCATTTACCTATGTAGCTCTCATACCAAAGATAATGCCCAGAACTGAGAAGACTTGCAAAGCAGGGTTCCCCAACCGGTGGATTTAGAAATATCACAGGCACAGAATATTTGGCCTTCAGCAAAGCATCTGATAAGGAGTGTAAGGAGGTCCAAATTTCCCCAGTAGAGGGATACAGATGAATGCCAGGCGTTTAGACAAGTCGGCAACTGGTGAAAAACCCTTCGCAGGCAGTGCTGATTAGGTCTCCCAAAAGCAGGAGGAAGGGCAGGAGCTCTGCCAGGGCTAAGGTCTCGTGAGCTGTGTATGTCAGCGGAGGGAGACAGCGCGAGTGGACAAGTTCATGAGGGACAGCCTGGAAAGTTCCTTGAAGGAATACTCCACAGTGGGCAGGTTCTCTTAAAGGGATGATCTTAAGGGAGATAAATCAGGTAGGACCAGACTCGAGATGAAATTGACTCAGGGAAATAAATCAGGTCCTGCTTGTGCCTCTAGAAAATTCACTAACTATGGCACAAGCTCCTCCCCCACCCTACCACACACACACACACACACACACACACACACACACACACACACACACACACCCTCTCAGGCAACAAGAGGGAGATGACGTGGTAGAACACAGCTAGCAAGGGAAACCTGAAGCTCACACTCTTGGGCAGGGCTGTGACACAACCATGAGGAAAGGAATGTGCTCAGTGGTCTGCTGAACGTGGTCAGCGTCTGCTGTCTGGACAGCAGGGAAGATGGCTATTCCGCTCACTCTCCACTGGTCCACCCGAACCTGGTGTGGGCTGGTCAGTGCTGGAGCCATGCTTACCAGAGGTACTGCTTGGAAGAGGGTACCCCGAGGGAGCACCCTGGATGGGGCCGGAACACGAAACCACACCGTGAGGAGGACATAGTCCAACCAGAGAAGACAATTCCTGCCCTCGAATGCGGGAAGTCTGGCAAAACGGATTAAGGTGAGCCTAACAGGAAGGAGAGCTTCTGAAGCTCAGAGCTTTCCCCAGGAAGCCCTAATCCCCCAGCGGAAGCTGGATGGGGGGGGGGGGGGGCGGGGGGGGGGAGCTTTGTAGAGTCACATACACGTGACGATCTGTGCTTCTCTAAAACCTCCTATTGAGCAACCCAGTTCGCATGTTTGATGTTGTGCAAGTATTATAAACAAGGCACATTCACCTAACATTAGAAGGCAATTTTCACAGTTTTCACAACTTAAAAACGTCGGGGAAATTTTATGAGCCCCCGTTGCAGTAACGTGCAGGTGACGGTTGTGGTTAACTGCAGAGGGGGTTTCATCTTAACCCTTGACGGTTTTCATTCAATTCTGTTTTGCTATTTTAAGCAAAGCAAAGTAAAAGGAAACAAAACAGAGGAAGATCCGTCCCAGAAATAATGATGTCCTCATCCTTATGTCTTATTTTACATGTGTGGAAGGCCACCCGAAAGGCCATGAATTCAAGCTAGCGTATTACGTGCTGCGCTCACCATCCCATGTGCCGGGGGGCTACTCGGGCCTGGGTCCCTGGGTCCCATGCTCACCTGCACAGGGCCTCCGCGTCCAGCTGTCGGGGGTTTCTGTGGTCTATGATGATGATGTCGTGATGCTTGTCCAGGAAACAGGCAAGGACAGCCTGGGCCTCCTTGGTAACTGTGCACTTAAACCCTGCTTTTTCACACGCCCTGCAGAATCCATTACACTGGTTATCTTCTTTGGTAAACACTAAAAGTACCTGAATCAAAAAAGTGCGAACACTTTTTAAAAAAACAAGTTGTTAGAACTGTCATTTCTTAACACGCCACAGAAAGCTCCCGGGGCCCGGACGGCAAGCACACAGATGTGAACATCATCTGTTGATAGAAATCTTCGTCCAGGTAACTCAGGGACCGAAATTAGTGCTATTTGAGCTGCTTTTGTCTGGACGTCCAACTGCATGGGCCCTATACTTATTCTTTAGCGAATAAGCCCACTGGCAGAATTCAACAAAAGCTTGATTAAGCATTTTATCCTGAAACTACTTCAATGAAAACACAAATACTTATTTTAGTTAATAGTAAATTACCTAGACAAGTCCTTAAATGACAAAGACTAATATTTCAGTCAAACTTTTAGATACTTAAAACTTTAAATAATGTAATTAAACGTTCTGACTCAAGGGTTTATGTAATTCCTCCAAGTTAAAAAAAAATTACTTTGATGATAAGAGACTTCAGGTAGCTCAAAATATAACAGCTCACAACCAACCAGGTAACCCCTCAACCTCCCTTCCCTCTGGAAACCACCAGATTGTTCTCTATAAACCTGCTTCTGCTTTTTGGTGGTGATGGTGGTTTGTTTTGTTTTTCAGATTCCACACGTAAGTGAAATCATATGACATCTGTCTTAGGGGAGAGGGATTAGAAGGTAAAGCTTCCAGTCATAAAATACATAAGACCCGGGACACGACGGACACAGGGGGAATACAGTTAATAATCCAGAACAACATATGGGACACACGGTAGCCAGCCACAGTGCCCACTACTTCTGAATGGATACAAACGCTGAATCACTCTGTTGTGCGCCATAGGTCAGCGACGTTTCAATAACAAAAGTAATAAAGTTGTGATCGATAGCAAAGGACAAACTGTCAGTTAAGGGACGCAGGAACAGCACGAGGTGCAACAGACAGCACTGCGCCTCTGCCCGGGACGACGGCTTGTGGTCCCCGTGCCCGCTGCGTCTCCCCCGTCCTGCCGGCACCCCCGCACCCCGGGTCTGGTGCAGGAGCACCCTACTCTGTCCCTTCAGACCCACACGGGCTCACGAGGGCGACAGTGGTGAGGTAGAGGTGAGGCAGCCTGGGAGAAGGACACTACAAGGCTGACAGAAACCCTGTCCCCCAAGGCTTAGCTCCTCGAAGTTTTCCCAAGGGCACAAATACCACTAATGCAAAGAACTAAGAGCACATTCCTGCCAGTAGCTTTGCACAGGTTTTAGAAATGTTAACGGTGAACACGGTTTGTGCGACAGACGCATCAGGTAACTCTGGAGCTCAATTTCAACCGGTGATTTTGTCTAACATTTTGGATTTGATAATTCATAGATACTTTCTGACAGAAAGTTAACGCTTTGCCCCCTTTGCTCCCCACCCCCCACAACGAGGCGCATTCTTTTATTGCTGAACCTTTCAAAGTAGGTGGCAGACATCTCGTCCTCTCTAAATACCTCAATGCGTGTTTCTAAGAAAAGGACATTCTCTTCTATGACTAGAGTACTATGATCAGGTTTAGGAAATTTAGTGTTGAACCAATACCATTATCTAAAATAGGAAACTATTTTCAACGTTAGGCCCTCGGCCCTCCCCCCTCTTTGGAGAAAATCAGTATGTTTAGGGCACGGCATGGTTTCTTTCTACCTGGAGTTGATCTGGATGAAATCTCATGGGGCCAAACTGCACGTCAGCAATGGCTACCTGTAAGAAAAAGATGTGCTTTTTAAAAAGATTGTTTTAAAGGTAAGTGCCACAGATGAAAGCAAAATTTCTACTCCAGAGAAAAAATTACATAAATTCAATAGTTGTTAGGCAGATTCCCAGGGACTGGCTTATAAAGCCCAGGAAAGGTGCAGGAGTATGGAGGGAGAGGTAACAGGAGTCTGAGCCTGGCTCTTTTCCTAGCTGCGTGTGATTCTAAGTGATTGACTCAACCTTCCTCGGGCTCAATTTCTCGCTTGTTACAAAGATGAAATGAGTTTCCAATACAAAGGTCCCCCCCCAAATGAGACACTGAACGAACAGTGTCTCCTTCTATCTTTCCCCTGATGGACAATGAAATCTTACATCCAAAATGGCACAAAGAAAGTGAAATCCAGCTGTTAGAACCGTGCGACAGCAGAGCCGAGGAAACCCGGTTGAGAAGCAGTCGACACTTGGGTTTTACAGGGAGCAGAGCGCTCATCAATAATTGCTTATCTATTTGAGAACTGAGAACGAGACCGCACAAAGATAAATGTCACAACCAAACCCCAATGAGTCACGACCATCACAGCGCCAACGGAAGGGCTTATCCTGGGTGTTACCGCCCAGAGCTGAGCATCCGTCATCTCGCTGAATCTTCACCGTAACACAGTGAGGTTTGCAGCTGCAAAACCGAGGTTCCAAGTACCTTGTTTAAGGCCACCCAGTCAGCAAGTGGCAGCCGCGATTTCGCTGCAAACCCAGGGCCCCTGGAAGGTTCGGGCAGTCCGCGCACCTCATGAAGGAGCCCAAGGGAGCAGGAACGTGGGGCTGAAATACAGCCCCAAGTGACGGACGCTGGCACTGACTTGCTACCCAGAGGATACACATTTCCAGAAACACTGTACGTACTGGGGGATCACCAGGCCTCCGGGTGATGGTATGATTCCACAGGAAAAAAAAAAAAAATCTGCAGTGGAAGACCAAGATGTAGGAGCCTTCCCGCAAGGTATTTCCTACCTGACTGCCCACCTCCAGTCTCTCCCCTCAGGTGGTGATCTGCCCTACAGTAAACACATGGAACAAATCCTGCTCAGTGGTGGTGGGGGGGGGGGGGGGGTCCATGTTTATTTTTCACTGCTAAAAGCTGATGTCTACCAGTCATGGGACACCAGCTTAGTGTCTGATTTGCTTCATAATAATTTCATCTCTCAGAAGGCCTAAGAAGAATGAGGGCCGCCATTACTGCAGACTAAGATTGAGGGGGATTCTGTGACAGGGCGGAAGGCCGAGGAGAACAGACCTCCCACGGCACCGCCTATCCTCCTGCAGGCCAGCCTGTCAGTGAGGGGCACAGCTGGGTACTGAAACCAGACGTCTTGAGACGTGATCCCAGAGGGCCAGGAGAGTCTTAAAAGAGAGGTCTGGTCTAAATCCTCATACTCCCTCGGTGCACCGAGAAGGAAAGCAAGAGGCACCGAGAGAGACCAATCTGATGAGTTTCTTGCTGGTTTTTACAAAGTTTAAAGGAACGAATGAATGAAAGAACAAGGAATGATACGGACCTACTGCTTGGAAAATACAAGAAGGAAGAAGATGACAGGAAAAAGAGAAGAGAAATCATTTTCGCTGATTTTCTATAGTATGGGGGGCAGTTTCAGAGGAGAAAGCAGCCCCCTCACAACAGCAGGCACGCTGCTGCCATCGCAGGCAGCACTTGTGTCCTTGACCTGAATTGGGACCTGTAGCCTCTGACAGAGGACACTTATGAAACTGGCTATGAAGGATCCAGGAGATAAAAAAGAAAGTCTGAAAGGGGAGAAGGAAAACATTTGTGAATAGCATAAAAACATATGATATTCTAGGTCACAGAGAAAACCTTGAAACATATTCCTAAAAGTAAAAATGGTACAGCTTTTACTCTTCAGCCATAATGCAACCAAACCAGAAATTAAAAACATTAAGTTTAAACAAAAGCGACAAATACCCCCACCCTGAAAATTTTTTACACATTAACTTGTAATTGCTGGGTCTGAGAGAGAAATGCAAACTATACATATAGAGTACCTGGAAAATAATAAAAATGAGACTATCACGTAATGAAAACTTACATGACACTGCTACATTTTACTCAGAGGCAAGACTCGTAGCCTTAAATTCTTTTGTCATGAAACAAGAATGAAGTAAATATACCAAGCTTTCAAATCACTAAGTTTGAGAAAGTCAACAATACGAACTGAAGGAAACCAGGAGGAGAAAAATTAAGTTGAAGGTAGTAATTCATAAAAATTTAAAAATGTTAGCGACTAGCAAGTTTTAAAAAATCCATGTATATGTGCATCTAGTGTTGGTGACAAGCTGAGACGCAGGATAAAAAGTGTGAACGGCTCAGGACAAAGCCTCGTCCTTCCCAGGAAAACAACTCTGAGCACACGGTCCAGACCAAAAGTGGGTTATGAAATAACTTTCACAAAGGACAGTGTAACTTTATGATCTCAACTTATAAAAATAACACACCACTGCATTAATTTTAAGAAATAAAAGAAGTTATAGGTTTTTAAAAGACTATTAATTTTGCCTCAACATGATTTTACCGATACCATTTTAAAGCATTAATGTTTCAGCAGCTCTATTTGACCACTGAACACTTACTTTATTTACTTAACTAGATTGCATTTTAACCTTACATCCTGTCTACGGGATATATCCGGCTCTCAGGACCTCTGTTGAGCAGTGTCCCAGCAGAGCTGGACAACTACTTACCACTACCCCCCACCCCCCCAAAATAACCACCACCAGGAAATGTGATGACATTACTCAGTGAGCAGACGTCAGCAGTGAGCCCTTAAAAAGTAAACAACTTCCCAACTGCTCTGGAAAAGGGGATCAGAACTATAGAATTCTTGTATTCCTCCTTTTTTCGTGCATGAAAATCACGATCAAACTGACCTAACGCTTCAAAGTCGCAACCCTTTTAATAATAATTTATTGTGCACGTTAGTATTTTAAAAGGGAACAGTCATTTTTAAATCAATTTTAATATCACAGGTTTGATTTAATCTTTCAGCTTCAAAAGCAATTGTTATCTTTAGACAATATAGAAATAAGAGTATATTCACTGGCTGCTACTGGTAATCGTACAAATTGTTTAGTCTTCTGGATTTTTAAATATTTATGTATTTATTAATATTTATTATTAAAGAGAGATGGTAAAAAGTCTATTTGTATTTTAATAAGGTAACATTTGTAAATATGGCTGACAGAAACATGAAATAAATAATTAGAAATTTTGACAAACCACCTATCAGATTTCTTTTGTTTGCCTAACTGACCGAACATTCACAAGTGACAGCAAGGGGCACCTGGGTGACTCAGTTGGTTAAGTGTCTGACTTCAGCTCAGGTCATAATCTAGCAGTTCGTGAGCTAGAGCCCCACGCTGGGCTCTGTCTGGAGCTCAGAGCCTGGAGCCTGCTTCGGATTCTGTGTCTCCCTGTCTCTCTCCCCTTCCCCGGCTCATGCTCTCTGTCTCTCTCACTCTCAAAAATAAACAAACATTTAAAAAATTAAAAAAACACAACCGAACAAGAAAACAAGTGACAGCAGAAGGCCAAACTAGGGTTAGGAATCTGGATCATGGGTGGGAGTGGGAAAGAAAAGAGATACATGATACTAACCAGCCTAAAATTTCTGTTCCCCCAACCCTCCCTATCCCTTGCCTGCTTTTTTTTTTTTTTTCCCTCTGTAGCTCTTAATTGTCATTTGCAAAACTTCATATACTATTTATCCTCTTTATTTTGTCTCTCCCACTAGAATGTAAGATCTATCTACAGGGATTTATCTGCTTTATTCACTGCTGTACTTCCAACACCCAAAAGAGTCCCTGGCACATGGTAGGCATTTAAGAAATCTTTTTGAATGAATGCTTACTCAACAGCTCATCTTTCTGAATCAATCATTTATCTAGAAATCAGTCATACTAGTTTCTACATACACATGTATATGTAACACAGCACTTCCAGTTTTCAGAATATTTTCATGCATACTTTATTTCATGAGGGGACATCAAGGAAGGAAGGATTTTTTATGAAAGCCTAATGAGTACTAGGAGCCACAAAAGAATCGTGTGATCTTTTTCCTACATTCCCTTTATTAGAAACAAAGTGAATGCTGAGATCAACTTATATTGATTGTATACAAACCTAGGAACTATACAGCACAGACATAAATCAAGAGTTTGCCCTCAACCAGCCTATCCCTCCAGACTTTCCCTGTACTTTGGCTGGCCCTCTTGTCTTTCTTTCTCTGGGCAAAGAGTGCCCAGTTCTTTTGGTCGAAAGAACACAACCTAGGCAAGAGTCAGGAGACACCAGTTCTTGGGGGGGGGGGGGGGGGGGGGGGAAGAGTCAAAATTAATCCAGACATCTGTGGATTACCTACTATTGTGCTTTAAGCCAAACACAGAGCTAGATGCTGGGAGCGCAAAGAAGTGCCCACCCCTGGCCTTGAGTAGGAGAAGAGGCAAGTGTACACAATGACAACATAGTAGAGTTTTAATAGAGAAAGAGGGAGCCTATTACGTGCTCAATACTCCGCTTCCAATCCTATTTAAATCCAATTTAGTCCTTGCTCTATGAGTCAGGCAAGCTCGTTAACTCCATCTCATTGATGAAAAACTAAAGCTCAGTGCAGTGTGGTGAAACAGTCGGTGAGTGACAATGGTGAGAACAAGTCCCAATTCACAGGGACTGGATTCCTGTGGTCTTTTCGTGCTCCACTGGGGAAGGCCTAAAATCACCCGACCCTAGCCTAGATCTAGAGAAATAAGACCAAGAACCCAGAAATCAGCATTCGCCCATGGTTTCCCAGGCATTCAACATCCAACTGAGAACAAGACAGACAGTGTCTCTACCTACCAGGGGAAGATGTGATGGAGAGTAACTGGGGTGCTATTTTGAATCAGAGTCCAGGAAGGCCTCTCTGTGGCAGCAATGTGGAATAGGAGATCTGCATGATAAAGGAGCCAGACATTCGAGGAACAGGGGAAGGAGTGCCAGACAGAGGAACACGGGGTGCATGGGACCCACGGTGGGAACGGGGAGCATTCGAGGAAAGGACAGGGAAGAGGGAGGAGATGAGGTCGTGGCTAGGCAGGAGCCAAAAGATGTAGAGCTTTCGAAGCCAGGACAAGAAACTTGGGTTTTATCCTGAATTTCATAAAAAGCACTAGGGAGTTTTATACAAGGAAATGATAGGATCTAATTTTTATCTTTATTAAAAAAAATTTTTTTAATGTTTATTTTTGAGAGAGACAGAGCGTGAGCAGGGGAGGGGCAGAGAGAGAGAGGGAGACCCAGAATCTGAAGCCGGCTCCAGGCTCCGAGCTGTCAGCACACAGAGCCTGATGCGGGGCTTGAACCCATGGATGATGAGATCATGACCTGAGCTGAAGTCGGCTGCCCAACCGACTGAGCCACCCAGGTGTCCCCCTCTAATTTTTATTTTTTAAATAGGCCTCTTTAAACGGATCCCCTTTAGCTTTTAAACAGATCCCCGGTGGGGAATGGACAATGCGAAGGTGACAGCAAAGGCAAGGAGACCAGTGAGGAGGCTTCCACAGTCCAAGTGAGAGAGGACGGCAGCCTGGCCCAGGAGTTGCCATGGAGACGAGTACGTGGATTTGGGCTGTTTGGGAGGAAGGGTGATCAGGACCCCCTGACGGACAGGACGTAATCAAATCTACTGGCCCCCAGACCAGAGTTCTGGTATCTGACTTGCAGTTTTATTTCACTGTTGCGTGGAAATTTGGGGTTATGCAAGGCATCCTGGTAGAAGCTGGTGTGGGCCGGCTTGGTCCTTTCCAGATCCACCCACAAGATGGCACCAGGACCTACCCCGAAGCGGAGCTCCTGACTGCTCTCCCAGGTACTCCGAGAGCGGCCCAAAGGCTCCACATCTATCCCAACTGTTTGTGTCTCTTTTTTCTCTCCTTACCTGTTCTTAATTGTCCCTTCAGTCAACTTAAACGGCAAATATTTACAAGGGGCCTTTTATGTTTCCCCATCTGAATGCTAAAATCAAGTCACACGCCAGGGCAAAACTGTTCGGGGGTCCTTTTTTCCCAAACCCATATTGTTCAGCAAAAAATGGTGTCTGGATTAAGTGAACTATTTAAAGAGTTTAACGTAATGCCTGACTGTGAGGAAATGCCCAATACGTTCTAAAGGATCCACAGAAAAGATTTTCCAAGGAGCTTTTGCTATGAAACCACAAGTTGCCACACATGCACACATGTAAGGCACTTTTTACTCTCTTTTTTTTTTTTTTGATGTTATTTGAGAGAGAGAGAGAGAGAGAGAGAGCGCGCATGTGTGTGCATGCTAACGGAGGAGGGAAGAGAGAGAGGAAGGCTCTCAAGCGCGGGGCTTGATCCTGCCGACCATGAGATCACGACCTGAGCCAAACTCAAGAGTCGGACACTTAAGTGACTGAACCACCCAGGCGCCCCTGAAAGACGTTTTTAAAACTGCATTTTTCCAAAGAGCCAGTTTCTTTCAGAGCACTAAGGTAATCTCTAATAAGAACCATTAACTTCACGCTGCCTTGAAATAATGTAAGAAATAGAACCTACGTCTTAAATATCATACTCATGTACTCGGAACAACGGACAAATAAAGGTTTTCCCCAAACCCTGAAGGAACACTGCCTCTGAAGGTGAAACGAGAAAATTGAACAGAAAAAATGAGAACAGCCAATTGTAAGATAACCCAACCTTAAGCTTTTTTTTTTTTTTTTTTAAATGTGTCCCTGAAACGTAAGAATCCTCACATCCCAACTCGGCCATCTGAGGTGTCACAGCTCGGAGGCTGAGGACCCACCTCTCCTCCACCCCTCAGAAAAGAGGAGCCGATCACTTGAGCATCATCCTGTCAGAATGAGAAGGGGGTGACAGGCTGCCGGGGCAGGGGAGCCAGAGGCTCAGAACTCCCTCCAGGAGAAAAACGGAATCCAGCGGGTATAGATGATCCGGGCACGGACAAGAAGTATTCCTGGCTGTAAGTTAACAAATGAGCATCCTGCCTCTCACTGGGTGGGGGTGTTACGTTTATCGCTGGTGTCCATGTCACATGCTGCACAGATGACAGCGAGCCTCGTTCAGGAGGCTCCCGGCTGCCCGCACACCTGCTGACTGCTGCTGGCACCCGGACGGCTTTCCGAGGCTTTCCGGGGTCAGCCGATGCACCTCGAAGATACCCGATGGGACTACGCTGACAACGACCACGCCCATGATAGAACGGATTGTGCAGAATCACCCAAACAGTCCCCATGACCAGTGTTCCCGAGGTTGGACAGATGGGGGGTTACACTCTGGCCCCTGGCCCCTGAGAAGCTGTGTGTCTTCAGGCAAGTTTCTCCACTCCGCTCAGCCTCGCCCAGAAAACCGTGTCCGTGAGGACGAAAGGAGGACTTGACCCGGTCAAGTGCGCCACAGCGGGCATCTACCGGCGCTAGCGGAAGGGGCCGCACAGGCCCCGGCCCCCCTGCGCTGGCTCTACAGCAGCCAAGAGATCCTTAGCAGGTGTGGCGGCGACCCACGTGGCTTTGGCCAGAAAGCGGGTTTCCAGACTGAACGGTAACTCGAGAAAGTCTGCCAGAGCCCGACCGCCCGACCGCCTTGCTACATCAGAGCAGGACACCCTCTGGACGCAGTCCGCGGGCCCCGCTGGGGGCACCATCTCCCACAGGAGCCCTGTCGCAGGGCTCCCCGAGTATTTTCACTGACCTCCACGGTTTTTCATAAGTAACACTGAGTTCTTTAAAGCTTCTTTTTGGAATACTTTCACTACCAATTATGTCTAATTCTAAACCGCAAATAACCAGCACTGAAAAATCAAGGGAGAAGTTGTTTCCTTATGTCCCAAAGAAGACCGAACTTGGGGTCTGAGAGGAGAAAGCCCAGGGCAGAGAGGAAGTACAGGGCAAAGGTCTGACATCAGCAGAGGACGTGAAGAAGCCCCGAGGCAGAGGAGGCCTCGGATCAAGAAGATTAGGGATGGGGGCTGGAGGGGGGAGGATGGCTGGGGCCTTGGCCCCAAGCTTCAGATAATCCCTGCCTCCCCTGTCACTGCAAAGAGCAGCGACGGCCCAGGACAAAGTTTCCCAGGGAGGATGTGTTCTGCCAGGGATACTCTTTTTGAGGGTCTTAAGGCAAAACCTTGAGCACAAGTTACCTGGTATTTCTATAGGAAAACGTATGTTTACATCCTCCAAACATCCTCCCAATACATTTTAAGACTTTTTTCCACAGCAGTTTTATGTTTACATCAAAACTAAAAAGCAGGTACAGTAAGGAATATCCTTTACCCTCATAATGTATAGCCCTCCCTCCCCATCATCACCACCACTCACCAGAATGGTAGTTTGTTGTTGTTTGTTTTGTTTTGTTTTTTTACCAAAGATTAACCCACACTGACACATCATAATCAGCCCAAATCCGTATATTACCTTAGGCTTCCCTCGGTGTGGTACATTCTGGGATGCAAACAAATGTATAATGATATACATCCATCGTTATAATATCATAAGGAGTGTTTTCACTGCCCTAAAAATCCTGCCTATTCATCTCTCCCACCTCCAGCCACCACTTAATTTTTTGTCTCCAGAGTTTAGCTTTTTTCCAGACTGTCATATAGTTGGAATCATACAAGTATGTAGCCTTTCCATATTGGTTTCTTTCACTTAGTAAATGCATTTAAGGTTCCTCCACACCTTTCATGGCTTAATAGTTCATTCCTTTTTAGTGCTGCAAAACATTCCACTGTCTGATGTATCCGTTTATCCATTTACCTACTAAAGGACATCTTGGTGGCTTCTAAGTTTTAGCAATTAAGAACGAAGCTACTATAAACATCCTTATGCATGTTTTTGTTTGGCTGCTATGTTTTCAACTTTCTTACGGTTGAGTTTCTTTAAAGCTCTTTGTATATTCTGGACAACAGTGGTTTCTCAGATACATCTTTTGCAAATATTTTCTCCCAGTCTGTGGCTCATCTTTTAAAGCTCTTGATGTTGTCTTTCATTGGGCAGAAGTTTTTAATTCTAATAAAGTTCGGTTTATCAATCATTTCTTTTACGGATGTTTTATCTATTCATTGCTGTTGTATCTACAAAGGCATCACCGCACCCAAGGTCATCCAGATTTTCGCCTCTAGAAGTTTCATAGTTTTACATTTTGCTTTTAGGTCTGTAATTCATTTTGAGTTGATTTTTGTGAAGCAAATAAGGTGGGTCTCTAAATTCATTATTTTGCACGTGGATGTGCAATTGTTCTAGCATCATATATTGAAGCGACTATCATTGTTCCATTGTACTGCCTTTGCTCCTTTGTCAAAGACCAGGTGACTCTATTTATGTGGGTCCATTTCCGGTCTCTCTATTCTGATCCACTGATCTATTTTTTTCCACCAATACCCCAGTGTCTCAATTACTGTAACTTTCAGTAAGTCTTTAAGTCGGGAACTGTCAGTCACCAAGCCTGGTTCTTCTCCTTTAATATTGTGCTGGCTATTCTGGGTCTTTTGCCTCTCCATGTAAACATTAGAGTCAGTTTGCCAATAACCATAAAGTAACTTGCTGGGGATGCTGACTGGGATTGCACTGAATCCATAGATCAAGTTGGAAAACACTGACATCTTGACAATACTGAGTTTTCCTACCCACAAATATGGAATATCTCTCCACTTATTTAGCCCTTCTGTGATGTTGTTCATCAGAATGTTGTGGTTTTCCTCCTACAGATCCTACACGTATTTGATTTATACTAATAAATATTTTGTTCGTTTTTTGGGAGGTACTGATATAAATGATTTGTTTTTAATTTCAAATTCTCCTTGTTTGTTGTTAGTATACAGGAAAGCAAGTGACTTAAATTAACCTTGTATCCTGCCACCTTGCTACAATCACTTATTAAGTCTGTCAAAAGCTAGTTTTTCTGTTGACTGTTTTGGATTTTCTACATAAGTGATGTCATCTAGAAACAAAGTTTTAGGTCTTCCTTCCCAACTGTACCCCTTTTATTTCCTTTTCTCGTCTCACTGCATTAGCAAGAACACCCAGTATGATGCTGAAAAGGAGTGGTGAGAGGCAACACATCATCGCCCTGTCCCTGATCTTGGCAGGAAAGCTTCAAGTTTTGCATCATTAAGTATGATGTGAGCTACAGGGTTTCCTTACCACGTTGAGGAAGTTCCCCTCGATTCCAAGTTTACTGAGAGTTTTGTTTTGTTTTTACCATGAATCAGTTTTGGATTCTTTCAGATGCTTTTATTGCATTTATTGATATGATTCTTTCAGATGCTTTTATTGCATTTATGATATGATTGATATGTAATTTTTCCTTTTTAGGCTACTGATGTGCTAGATTACATTAACTGATTTTCTAATGTTTAACCACCAGCTTTGCTTACCTAGGATAAAGTCCACTTGGTTGTGGTATATAATTCTTTCGATACTTTTTTTTTTTTTTACTTGATTTGCTACTACTTTGTTGAGAATTTTTACATCTATGCTCATGAAAGATATTGGTCTATAGTTTCCTTGTAATCTGGCTTTGATATCAAGGTAATGCTGGTCTCACAGAAGGAGTCAGGAAGTATTCCCTCTGCTTCTACCTTCTGAAAGAGATAGTAAAGAATTAGTATAATTTCTTCTTTAAATGTTTGGTAGAATTTACTAGTAAAGCCATATAGGCCTGGTACTTTCTGTTTTGGAAGGCTATTAATGATTGACTTGATTTCTTCAAGAGATCTAGGCCTGTTCAGATCATCAAGTTCTTGTGTGAGTTTTGACAGTTTGTGTCTTTCAAGGAATTGGTCCATTTCATCTAGGTTGTCATATCTGTGGGCACAGAATTGTTCACAGCATTTCTTTATTACCCTTTTAACCTCCAAGGGATCTGTAGTGAAGTTCCCTCTTTTATTTCTGATATTAGGAATTTGTGTCTATTCTCTTTTTTAGCTAGCCTGACTCATCAATCTTACTGATCTTTTCAAAGAACCAGCTTTTGGATTCATTAATTTTTCTCTACTGATTTCAATTTCACTAATTACTGTTTTAATTCTTATTATTTCTTCTGCTTACTTTGGATTTAACTTGCTCTTCCTTTTCCCCCCAAGTTTCCTAAGGTGGCAACTTAAGTTACTAATTTAAAAAAAAATGTTTATGTTTACTTATTTTTGAGAGCAAGAGAGACAGCACAAGCGGGGAAAGGGCAGAGAGAGGGAGACCCAGAATCCGAAGCAGGCTCCAGGCTCTGAGCTGTCAGCACAGAGCTCGACGTGGGGCTCGAACCCACGGACCGCAGGATCATGACCTGAGCCAACGTTGGACCCTTAACCGACTAAGCCACCCAGGCGCCCCATTAGTTTACTAAGTTTAGATCAATCTTCTTTTTTAGTATATGCATTCAACGCCACAAATTTCTAAGCACTGCTTTGCTGTATCCCACAAATCTTGATAAGCTGTGTTTAATTTTCATTTTTGAATTTCTTTTTGAGATATCTTCTTTGACCCATGTGTTATTTAGAAGTGTGTTGAGTAACCTCCACATATATGGGGATTTTCTGGTTACCGTTGTTATTACTAGTTTAATTTCAATGTGGTCTAAGCAGACACTGTAGGATTTCTATTCGTCCAAATCTGTTACAGTGTAATGGCCCAGAACACGGTCTATTTTGGTGAATGCTCTCTATATGAGCTTGAGTGGGGGAAAAACATGTACTCTGCTGTTAGACGAAGTCGTCTGTAGATGTCAATTATATCCAGTTGATTGATGGTGGTGTTGAGTTCCATTACGTCCTTAACTGATTTTCCGCCTGCTGGATAGGTCCATTTCTGAAAGAAGCGTGTTGAGGTTCCTTACTACGATAGTGAACTCGTCTATCTCTCCTTACGGTTCTATTGGTTCCTGTCTCACTCGGTTTGATGCTCTGTTGTTGGGGGCATACGTATAAAGGGTTGTTATGTCTTCTTGGAGAGCTGACTTGCTTATCGTTACGCGGTGTCCTTTTGTCTCCCTGATAACTTTCCTTACTTGGAAGTCTGCTCCGTCTGAAATTAGTGCAGCTGCACTTGTTTGCTTTTGATTAGTGTTAGCATGGCATATCTTTATCCATTTAATGTGTATGTGTCTTTGTATTGAAAGGGAGTTTCTTGTAGACAACATATTTTCTTTCTGATATTCACCATGGGAATCTTGTAAAACTCCCAGAGGCAAACCTCACAATACTGTGCGCCCTCCTCTCATGTCACGGTCCCTCGAAAGGTTCTACTTCTCTCAGAGTTGGTGCATTAAGCCTCCAGCAATTTACCGATTACAGCCCAGGCTTTCCTACCCCAGCACTCCTGAGTGGCTTCCATTCCTGAGTCTCTGGTAGGCAGTGACTCCTTGTATTCTCCGGGCTCTCCAATCTTGGGGCCACTGTGTCTTCCCTTATGGATTTAAAAAGAGCTATGGGGCGCCTGGGTGGCTCAGTTAAGCGTCCGACTTCGGCTCAGGCCATGATCTCGCGGTTCATGGGTTTGAGCCCCGCGTTGGGCTCTGTGCTGGCGGCTCGGAGGCTGGGGCCTGCTTTGGATTCTGTGTCTCCCTCTCTCTCTGCCCCTCCCCACTCATGCTCGCGCTCTCTCTCTCAAAAATAATTAAACATAAAAAAAAAAAAAAAAAAAAAAGAAGAGTTGTTGATTCTTCGGTCTCTTCAGCTTTTTACTTATCGTTAGGACAAAACGGTGATTCTCAAGCTCCTTATGTGCAGATCCAGAAACTGGAAGTCCAATACATTTTTAACAAAATGATGTGCAGGAAGGTCTCAAGTTAGAATCCAAATACCCTCGTTTACAACATCAAGTAGTCAAATCGTACAAGCATTCTGGAAAGCACGGAGTGGCAAAGGGGACGTGCATCTCCCGAAGCTGCTGTGCAAAGGAGGCCTCCGAGCACCACCCTCCACGCGGCCGCTCTCTGCCTTCCTCTGCCTTCCTCTGGGTCGTACAGGAGGGCAGGCAAACCGCTCTCATCACTGCATCCACAGCAGCCGCTTGTCAATACCCACAACATCTGGTGATCAGAAAGCGATGTTTTAAGCATTTACGTGCTAACATGTTACAATATTATTGCGTAAAGGGCTTCAGTTAGTCTCAATTATGCTTTAGGAAACAGGTTGGAGGTTTGAGTTGACTTATAACAAATTGTCAAAGTTTCCCACTGAGACGAGTTAAGTAATGGCTCCTAGTTGAACTTTTCACTTAGAGCATGTGATGTTCAGGAACCCATTACTGAGGTTAAGCCAAAAATGCCTGTACCTGTATACCCTATGACCCAGAAGTGAGAATTTGGGGTCTATTAACAAAGATCTGTAAGGGATATGTGCAAAGAAGTTTGTCCAGAGTTCTGCACAGTAGCAGAGTTGCAGGCAATATGTGTATATCTAACCAGGAGACAGTAATATGCTGAATCTTAAAAACATACGCTAAGCAAAAAAAGAAACAAAATGAGATCTGTAATACGATACCATTTACAAAAATTAAAAATATATAATAAGCACATAACAACAATACATACTTTATAACAACACACAAAATGAAATAACATATACTAAGCACATAAAAATGATGATCTACAGTAGGCAGGGAGGGAAATGGAGTGGAGAAACATAAAAATAACCAAACCACAGAAAAAGAGTAACCTTGGGAGTAGGCAGGGATTTTTTTTTTTTTAATTTTTTAAAATTTACATCCAAATTAGTTAGCATATAGTGCAACAATGATTTCAGGAGTAGATTCCTTGATGCCCTTTACCCACTTAGCCCATCCCCCCTCCCACAACCCCTCCAGCAACCCTCAGTTTGTTCTCCATATTTATGGGTCTCTTCTGTTTTGTCCCCCTCCCTGTTTTTATATTATTTTTGTTTCCCTTCCCTATGTTCATCTGTCTTGTCTCTTAAAGTCCTCATATGAGTGAAGTCGTGATTTTTGTCTTTCTCTGACTAATTTCACTTAGCATCATACCCTCCAGTTCCATCCACATAGTTGCAAATGGCAAGATTTCATTCTTTTTGATTTAGGCAGGGATTTCTTAAGCATAAACAGCACTAAGCATAAAGGAAAACCTTGATAAGTTACATTTTAAAATTAAGAACTGCTGTTCATCAAAAGACCCTAGTAAGGGAATGAAAAGGCCAGCCATAGGGATACCTGGGTGGCTCAGTCGGTTAAGGGCCTGACTCTTGATTTCGGCTCAGGTCTTGATCTCACAGTCATGAGATCCAGCCCCACATCAAGCTCAGTGTGGAGGATGGAGCTTGCTTGGGGTTCTCTCTCATTTTCTCTCTCTCTGCCCCTCCCCTGCTCATACTCCCTTATACTCTCTCTCTCTCTCTCTCTCTCTCAAAATAAATAAACTTAAAAAAAAAAAAAAGAAAAAAGAAAAGGTCAGACACAGAATGGGAGAAGGTATTTACAAAACATATGACCGACTCATACTTACGATATATAAAGAATGCCTGAAGACAAGCCACATGGAGAGAGCCTTGCACACGCAGCTGATGCTAATATGCTAACTACTGGGCGGGATAATTCAACCCTCTGAATCAGAATTCAGCTAGGAAAAGAAATCAAGCTCATCAAGGATTGTTAGGTTCCAGCAATTTTTAAAGAAGGCGTGTAAGCAGGAAATTTGAACAGATATTTTAAATGTTACAAACCACATAAACAAAGATCACTGGCTCAAGTCGCTTCTGTTTTTTTAAACGTTTTTATTTTATTTTTTTACTTTTGAGAGCAAGAGAGAGAGAGAGAGAGAGAGAAAGTCTCTACTATTTTAAGAGAGTTCTTGAGAGAAAATGGAAAAAGAAGAATCTGCATCTACAATTTGTGTATCTACGAGGGGAAATGAGTTACTTACGCAACTGCCACACAGAAGAAAGCTTTGTTTCCATAGAGATTATGACACAACTGATTTAGGCCTTAAATTAGAATATTCCGATTTGAATTGAGAAATGATCTTTTTGTCTAAATGAATAGTGTATTCAGTGTGAATAAAAGCTCCGCACATCTGCTGATATCATTTCCTCTTTACTTCAGTAATAATAATGAGAAGACGTCCACACAAGTCCCAAAAAGGAATTCATACACCCTAAATTTCACAAGCGCCTGAAAAATATATGGGGAATGACATATTTCTACAGGATGTACAAAAATACTGGCCGTAAAGAACATAAAACATTTCAAAACAGCTTTCTGCTCACTTCACAACTATTATAAACATTCTCTTGTATTAAGGATCTGAACAAGAAGACAAAAGTCAGTTCTGTCTACCTTCTGTCACTATGGCCTGAATTCAACAGGTAAGCTGTATAGTGGGGGGGGGGGGGGGGGGGCGGGCAGGGAGTGAGGAATCCATGAAATTATTAATCGAAAGCCACAAAAACATCAGAATGGTAAATTTCAAAAGGAGTGAATGTGTGGTCCACAAATAAAGTACATGTAAACCCTTCAGGGGACCCACGCTGCCCTAGATAAAGCCCGGCTCTGACAGGGCATTCCAGGGTCCCGTAGTGTCCGCCCTCGTGACTTAGAGGCCCCTCGAAAGCCCACGCATCTTACTACCGTGCCACGGCCATGCGGCTCACCCGGCACGACACAGTCCTGCTTTTTCTTCCTCTCCTCCCTCAATTCCTCCTCATCTTCCAAAACTCAAGCATGCTATGCCTGTGGCCTCCGTCTGGATGCAGGGTCAAGCCCGTGTGTTCTGGAGGCATCCTCGGCTGACCTTCATCACGGAACTTTAGTCCCTGTTACCCGGCCAGCCTGAGCTTCTGGGTTCACGTTCATCAGACCGGAGCCCACACAAGCACAGTGCTCGGGAACCGCTGAATGATTACTGAATAATTGACAGGCCCAACATTGCCTCATGTTCTGATAATACGTATTCCTGAAGGAAATAACCTAAGAATAAAAGGATAAACAATCCCGGGCAACAGAGTAAAAGAAAGATTGGCTAAGTTTCCTGATAGGCTTATATTATAAATCATTCTGTTCCGGTTCTAATTCACTGTGAAATCTCTCCAGCTGAATGGATATTCTAGCTCTTTCTCAAAGGTCTCCACAGGAATGATACAATCTTGAATTTTGTTACAGTTGAGCATATCCTCAATTAACCAAGTATTCAAAGTTCTGTTTGATTAGATTCTTGCCCCGTTGTTTCTCTGGGCATTTTAGCTCCCCGTATCGATCGCTATTTTCAACTACATTCTCTTCAGCTATCATAGAAAGCACCGGACTTCCTTTTGAAAAACAACTGTTTTCCATTTGAATTATAACATACAATAAGAAATGAATCACAGTATTGGTTTTGAGCATACATCACTGAATCTGAAAATAAAGCACGCTGCACCAAAAGCAGGAAGCAAGGTTTCCAGTTCGACCGAAGGCACAATGTTCATATAAAAATGTCAAGTTATGACCATGTGATTTTATAGAAAAATGTGTGAGACCAATAACAGACAAAAGCAAACAAATGTAGCGATTAATAATAAATTTTGGATGTACACCTACCTACACTTAAAATGTCCTTACGTACCCAGCTAAAGGAAACTTGAATTTTATCGTGCTGATTTAACAGTGTAAAGAAAGTATCCCAATAAAAAGAATTATTAGAAATGGAGAAAGCATCACACTTACATGGTAGTGATAAGGCATCAATGGAAAACATGAAATTCTAATTACCCCCAGAAAATGAAATGAAGGCAGACCACTTCTGCAAGTGGCTGGTTCCACTTATCACATGTTAATTTTCCCTGAACAGTTTCCAGTACACAGCTGGCTGAAGCACTTGGGGGACACGGATTCCCAGCACACTGAAAACTCGTCAAGAGGATGGCACAGGGCCCGCGTCTCTACCCCATCACAGGGGGCCTGAGAAAAGACTGGCAGCAGGAGAGAACAAGTCGGAATGTGTGGTTTTGTGTTTAGGACCTCTGAACTTTGATGAGCTCTCCTTACTCCGAGGCCGAGCAATCACCTGGGGGCATCTGAGCTGTGGTGGGTCTAAGGACAGGGCCCCGTCAGGGATCTGAGGAACTTCCCGGCAGAACCCACTCCCAGAGGTGAATGTGCTTGGGGACATTCGACTCAGAAAACAAGAGCCTGGTAGGAAAGGACAGTGCAGGAAAGAAATCTGGGCAAGGCTTTACCTTCACTGCCCTGCCGTACACTTAAGATTCTGATATTCTCACAGGCCAACAGTTTGCTTCTGTAATTGGTAGGTTCAAAATGCAGGGCTCTCCTTGCAGGGTAACCAAAAAAGTGACTTTAAGTCATTTTCCCACTTTAAACCTGTTTAATGGAAACAGTGCTTGCTCCACTCTTAAAACTGGGACAAGTCTCATCAATCTTCTCCTGCTCACTCTTTCTTAACGCAAAGTCCCAGAGATGGATTTTGTTAGTTCCCTAGGGCCGCCAGAACACATGATCACAACCTAGGTGGCTGAAAACCCACGGAAAGCTATTTTCTCACAGTGTGGGAGACCAGAGGTCCAGAATCAAGGTGGAGGCAGGGCTGGCTCGCTCTGGAGGCTCCGAGGGAGAAAGCAGCTGTTCCCTGCCTCTCTCCTGGCTTCGGGTGCCTGCCAGAGATCCTTGGCTGGTGGCTGCACCACACCAATGTCCATCTGGCGTCACGTGAGCTTCTGAGAAGGACGCCAGTCATTGGATTTAGGGCCCAGCCCAATCCAGTACGCCCTTATCCCAACTGGTTACATTCACAAAGACTCTGTTTCCAAATAAGGTCACATTCTGAGGTTCCAGTGGACATTAAATTTGGAAGGACACTATTTAACCCGTACACTCATTAAGCCGCAAATACAGCCTCGGTTCAGTAATTAAAAATGGTTAATCCACTTCATTTACATAAAGATCAAATTGGGCAAAACTACAGTATATTTCGTCGGGGTGGAGGTGACAGGGAGAATGTAAGAAGGCCTTGTAGGGTCCTGGAATGTTCTATTTCTTGATCTGTGTGCTGGTTACATTTACAAAAATTCATCAGGGTGTACACTTAGGATTTCTGCATTAACTTTCAAAAAGCGTTTACTTTCAAAAGAAAGCAATCTGCCCAATCTCTGAATAGCACTTCAGTTTTCATTTGCGGAAAAGCCTTCTCTCCAGCAGCAGGGCTGGTCACGGGGCAACGTGCCTCTGGGGAGAGGGGGGTGATGGCTGCCTGTCTCCCTCACTTCCTCCCCCACCTGTGAGCTGCTGTTTCTGAGGCAGGGAGCCCAGGAAGGGATCAGAAAGAACTTCCCACTTGCCTGGTGCCATTAGATGATTTCTCACTCTTGCAGCCTGATGGATTTTTAAAGCCTTTTCTCTTTTGGAGCAGTTTTGTGGTTTCTTTGAAGATTCTCCTTCTGTGTCTCTCCCACCGCAACCGCTTCAGATGGGCAGTGTCAGTCTTCCAGCTAGTTGTTCCCAATCCTCCCTTATCTTCTACCCTGGGGTAGATGGCACAGCCTTTTGTGCGGGGTCCCCTCACCCTGGTCGGCTAGCATCTTAGGCAGGAAACCTTTGGGGATGACCCTACATCAACCTAGATGTAGCATCTGCCTAGAGCCATCCTGTGCTCACAGCTCTGCTCGGAGTCCTCGTCTATTGTTTAGCGGGAGGGAAGGCTGATATATTCAGGTTCAAGCCCACTGTCCTTGCGGGTAAAGCAGCTCTGCCTGAGTGACGTGAGTGCTTTGTCCTCTAATGTCTGGGGTGCTTCCTGTCTATGCCCCTATATTACTGACGGGCACCTTGAGGAAAGCATCCCCGTTTGACACTCTCGGCACTGCTCAGATGTGTGCCAAGAGTGGAAGTCTCTGAACGGATGTAGAACGGAGAACCCGTGGCTAGGAGGAGGAAGAAAAAGGTTGTTATTGAAAGCAGAGGAATCTGGGCAGCTGCCAAGGTGAACCAGGAGGTAGACCAGGAGGGGAGACCAGGAGGGGAGAGCAGGTGGGGAGACCAGGAGCTGGACCATAAGGAAGGCAAGAAGTCCTCCCGTCTTCTTTCAGGTTGGCAGGGCTGACCCTGCTGTTGCATAGCACGTGTGTGGTTCCATCCAATCCCATCAATTCTATAAACTCTATTAATGAGTGGCCTACTAGGCCTGCCTTCGGTTTTGTGAATTTTCAACCTCGGGCAGTCACACTGAAGATGTGGGAGGGTGGTATCAAAGACTGCTAGAACAGTCTTTACCATTTGAACTAGAACCCTCATGTATCCTGTCTGTTACATACACACACACACACACACAGTCTCCACGAAACCACAGATTAAATCATCAATAAGGCTTTGGTTCTGTTGGCGAAACAAAGAATGCCATCAGACACACACATTAAAGGGCAAATATTATAACACTTCAGGAGGAGGGCCTGTTTTTATCTCAGCAGCTTCCAAAACCAAAATATCACATTTGCCAGTGATAGTTCCTAAGAACTTCATGAAAACCTCCACCATTCTGTTCAAGGTAAATAACCACGTAGCTTTTTCTTCCTTGGGTTTCTTTCATTTATTAGTTGGGGATTTTTAATTTCTTCAGAAGAATGGAACCAATCACCTTAAACCGAACACTTGACTGTGGCCGGCGGAGTAAAAACTAATCAGTATATAATGAAGTGAACTGGTATTCCCGGGGTCCTCGACACTTCTAGAATAGTCAGTTGGAGTTGCCTCTTCTGTTACAGGAACCGTATTCGTGGAGTATGTGGTCTGACCTCCTGATGACCAGCCGTTGTGACCTCCACTTCCCATTTATATTTATCGATACAGCCGACATTGGCCTCAGTCCTATCCATTATTTTTGTTACTCTTTTTAAAGACGGTCTGTTTTCCTTTGGTGTGTGTACTGTGATACTTAAGATGGCTTACATTTTTATCTAGTGGTTACTTTTATCAATATTTGTAAACCTTAGTTCTTTAGGGGGATTATCGACTTAATCCCCTGTAAGAAATGATGAAATTAAGGTATTTTCTCCACTACCCTATTGTAGTCCATTATATTCTTTTTCCTGTTTAGCTCTGTACTCTTAGCTTATCTGTTAGCTCTAAATGACGCTCTTCGAACCCTCGCTAATAAAGACAAGGGAAGAACATTCTTTACCTCCCATCTTCTTTTCTTTTCTCCTCCCAAATTTGGCTGGTTAGATAATTGCCCACAGTCAGGTTTTAGAACCTTCACATTTGGTTCTTTTGCACTGATCTTCAAGTTTGTGTTCACCTACAAATTAAACAGATTCCGCACTCATAACCAGCTCTTCTGCTGTCGTTTCTCCAGGGAGCTTTTGGGAGTCTTTAGCTAGATTCCTCCAGGAGGCTTCATGGGAACATTCTCTCTCAATTTCTTACATTTAAAAACTCATTAAAAACAAAACGCAATTTCACGGACTATAAAATCCTTGGGTCACACTTACTCTTCTGAAGGACTCTGTCAGAGTTCCCTCGCGCTGACGGACAAGGAGCAGCCATTAATTTCCCCTTTCACAAGTGAGCCGATCTCTTGGCCTCGTGGCCCAAACAAGTTGTTATGTTTGCAGTCCAAACTTCACATTTCTGTTTCCTGCTTTAGGGAATTTTTGTACTTTTCGTTTGTATCTACCATTTGCTAATTCCAAATATTCTATTTCGCTCAGCTTACTCCCTCAGTCCTATTTTCTTTCTATACATTGTCTTACGTCGCTCTCAACTTGCCCTCTGTGCCTTTGATGGTTTTCTTCTTTTCCTTCACTGTCTTTCCTGGACTCGGGCTTCCTTTCCTATTGGCCTGTCACCTCTTCCCTGAGCTCCTATACCTGATCTGTGCTCGTCTTTTATAAAGGTGGACTTTGTCTTTAATCTGTGAAATATTCAGTCATCGTTTTCGTGTGTTCTCCGCCAGTGTTTCTCTAGCGTGTGCTGTCCGTCATCTTTCTCTGTTCAGGTTTCCTTATCATTTTTTTCTTGCAATTACGTTTCATTAGATCCTGAACTGGTCCAGTCTTGGAGTACTCACTTTTGAAGGCAGTTTTTTCTGGACCAGTTACTTGAAGAAGATTCATCTGGGAGAAGAGCCAGAACCACATTCAGAGCCTTCTTCCTTTTCCAGGCAGGACTGATAGGCGCGCCTCCTGGGTGTGGGAAGCTGTTCCTTGGCTACTCTCTCCCTAACAAACGGGACAGGCAGCCACGGGGACTACTCACAGGGCAGTGTCTCCCCTCCCCGCCTCCACGAATCGGACCGCTCCCTATAAACAGTGCTCCTGTGAAGTCCTCACTCACCCGGCCTCCTCTGTACCTTAGAATCAGACTGCATCTGGTAAAGCTCCTGCCACCGGCCTGTGTATTCCTTTCCATTAGTTCCAACGAAACATTTGGCTTATGAAACCCGGGGTATATTTCTCATCTTGGAAAATGTTCTCTGCTAATTTTTGTTTTTTTCCTCTTCCTCAGATCTGCAGCGCTAAGGGTCTACTGGGCACTTCCTCTTATACTTCTGGTTCTATCTTTCAAAGACCCTTTCCACTTGCTTTCTGGCTTGGGGCTGCAGACCTCTCCTGATTTCTCCCAAGACAGAGTCTTCACTTCTGTTTCTTTCTCTCCTAGTTGCCAGGGATAATCCCAGCAAAGGACCGAGAAAGGATGACTTTAGCATGTTCAAATCTTAAGTTCTGCCTTTTTGCCTCCAAAAAGAAAACCGCTTTATAATTTCTTTGAATATAAAGCAACCCACGGCACTCCAAACTCCAGACAATCCAGAAAGGGTGCAGAGGAAAAAAAAAAAAATGATTAACCTAAAGTAATCCCTGTCAACACAGGAACACATATGCCGGTACATATAAAATCTATCTTTTTTTGCATTTTTTTTTCACTTAAAATGAGTATTTTCTTGGAAATATAGATCTAAATTATAATTTTAATAGCTACATGATATTCAGAAGAACTTCCTTTTAACTAAGAGTACCAGGAGGCACTGCAATGTTTAAACTTTAAAATAAACAATCCCATAAACCAGAAGTCATGCCCCCTGAAGATCAAATTTTCCACATTTTAGTGTCCTTGTAAATCAGACAAAATGAGGGGTTTATTCCACAGGCTTTTAGAAATAAAACAAGCAGGCTTAGGTCTTTAAAAGTTAGGTAACTAAAGGTTCTTTTGAAAAGTTAAGGTTTCCCTGACCTTTGTTCCCTGTATAATAAATACACTGTATTTTCCTGGCTTCTCATTTACAAGACAGAGAAAATCCAAACAACAAAAACTATCCAAGTTTTATACCAAGGACGAACAATCTCTACAGGTTATTCAATCAGGAAGACGGTCGGGAGAGTCACGGATTGCTCCTCTTAGCACCAGAGGTGGGCTGGTACCACAGTGTCAAACAAGGGAGTGTGTGCAAATGGCCTGCGTGCAGTCCATGAGTTTTCATTAAAATGTGTTTTCTAATCCATTTCCTTAATTAGTAGAGACCTCGAGCTATGCAAACACTGGGCCTCAAAGCTGGTTGTAGCTGTGAAGACGGAAAACATTCTGTTCCTTCTCTCGGCGGACCACAGAGACAACAACCTCTTCAACGAAACAGCCCCTACACAGAGGGGCACACCTCCAGATGGCAGAGTGCTGGCACGTGCCAGCGAACAGGCTACGAGTGAGTGTTACCGGCAAACGCATTCCACCAAGTGCTCAAGCGTAGCCTGTAAGTTAGGATAGGCCCCTTGTAAAACTGGGTAACCCGATTCAACCAGCAGTCAGGCACAAGAGGAACCACGAAGGACCACAGCCAGCGAAGGCCAGTAAGCAGCCTCCGGTGATTTATTCGTAGGAATCAACAGCTGCCAACACCAGCATGAACTATGTGGGTGTGTACTATGTACTAAAGAGTATCTAATTTAATCTTTACTCAACCCTATCAAGTGGAAACTGTTATTATTCCCAATTACAGGCCAGGAAACAGAGGCTCAGCAAGGTTAATGTACTTGTCAGTCACACGACCAGTAAGTGAGGGTGTGGAACCCGGACCCCCAAGGCCCAGGCTCGCCACACGGCCCGTGCGGACTATGATCCCCCCCTCGGCAACCTGGCGAGGTGCTGTTAGGGAAACTGGGAGACAAGATACGTGAGAGACAAAGCTTCTAGTCTAGTTCCGGCTCCGCCTCTCATTAGTATATGACCTCAGGTTAGACACTCACCAGTCTGGGCCCCATTCTAGTCTGCCAAATGAGAAACATAATGGCCTATCAGGTTCAGGCTTAGTCACCCAACGATAGCTTACGTATTTTGTCATTTATAATCTTCTAATATATACAGATTTCCTTTTGGAAGGAAGACAGGAAGTAGCTATTCAATCACCAGGTGTGGATGTGAAATTGTCATTCGTTCCTTCACTTCAACAAATATTTAAGGGGCACTTTTTATGCACCAAATGTATACCGGGCGCTGAAGTTCTAGAAATAAAAATATGGATCCTATCTCCCAGACGTTAAATACAGAAGGATGGAAAAATATAAACAAATAATTACAACACTTTGTGAATGTTTAACAACAAACGCTTGTACAGAGTGTGACTGCAAGGTGACTGATTAACTCTACCTGGTGGGGGTGGGGGTGGTCACAGAAGTTTTCACAAGAGTGACGCCTGCTGAAATAAATCTGGAAGGAAATGCAGGGCTAGCCGGGTAAGCAGGGGGAAAGGAACACTCAGGAACAACCATTGGCTAAGTGTGAGTGAGGTGCAAGATTCCACAGCAGAGGAGGCCATGGAAGGACTAGGGGCAGAGGGCAGAGGGCCTAGTTCACGGGCGGCAACTAGCAGCGGCCGCAGTCAGGTGGGCACCCAAGTGCCCGGGCACAGATGCCAGGTGAAAACAATGAAACGGATTCGGAACACTGGCGGCTGGCGGGCCGGCGTGGCTCCTGGGCTCCCCGCTCTGATCAGGGCCAGCACTGCAAGTGAGTGGCTGGATTCATGCCAAGCTGGGAAGGACTCCGTGGACGCTACTGGGCCAGATGCAAGAAGGGCCTGAAGGTATTCCACAAGAAGGCAAAACCCTGGAAGAATCCGACAGCCACTTTCAGACATGTCTAGGACGTCACAAGAGACAAGAGACCTGAAATGGTGTCGGGACTCCAATGAGTAAAACCTGAACGGGCCCGTGGAAGTGACAGAGGTCTGAGCTCCACTGGAGGGAATTCTACCTGTGACCGTCACCGCAGGCTGCCTTCTCAACACCATCTCCCTCTGCCACTCCTCCCTAGACAGCAGGGCAGTTGCCAGACGCTCACTGCCGAGCCCTCTCTGAAGCAGAGCACGGGCACACGGGACCCCCCAGTCCCTGGGACCTGGAGGAAGTCACCTGCAGGGAGAGGGACGGGGGTCTTATGGGAAACGTCTTCCTCCCTGAGAAGGTGAAGGATAGAAGACAAAATGTAATGAATGTTACAAGTACAGAAAAGAACCTTTGGTTTAAAAAAAAAAAAAAAAAAAAAAAATCTCTGCCTAGCTGTGAACGAGGCTCCAAAGTTTCAAGAAAGTTACGAAGGAAAAGACCCATGAGGACAAAATAGCTCTGAAGGAGTCTGAAGCAAACACGAGGTACGAGAGGAGGAAAAGACAGCAAAAATAAGAAATGTAAGTTTCTGACCGTAGCCAACATTAGTTTGAGAAAATAACTTTTAGTGGGAAGTTGGGGCATCAAAACAAAAAAATCCTGGCTGGAGGCGATCCTACTACCTACGGTTACAGTAAGAAAAGTGACAAAAGACATCAGTTATTATTAACAAAGACTCTCAAGGCTAGGCTGCCTAAATGAAACACCACAATTATACGCTCTCCAGAGACATGCGCATGGTCTTCAGTTTGACGGATATTTCTATTCCTTACATCCCTCTCCCGAAAGACCACTTTCTGCTATCATCAGTCCTTTGCGGTGGACTCAGATTTAAATCCGTATTTATGAGTCCTGAACATGCATACTGAAATAAGCTGCATGCAAAAGAAGATTAAAATAAGACACGGTGCTTAGTGCTCTCAAGATAACCACAGCTGATTGAAAAGGACGACGATTACTTTTACTACTGTTAAACAGTATTTTAAAAATACACTTTGTGGTCCATAGTAAGAAACACGTTACCTCACGAACCAGAATGTACACAAGGCACAAGACAGAGCACAAAGGAGGCCTTTTGGCTGTGCTGGCAGGTGTGAGGGAGGGATCAGGGAGGAGGGCCATCTGAGATGGGCCCTGAGGGGCAGGCAGGGTTTTGAGGGGCAAAAAGGCAAAGGAGAGGTTACGACCCAGATAAATCACACAATTAAAAGCAAGCAAAGAATGAGTCAAATATAAGGAACGGGTAACACTGTGGGGAGGAGTGTAAACTGGTATATTTGTAAAGGACAATTTAGCGGCACATATACAAAGGCTTTTAAATGTTCACGTTCTTTGATTCGGCAGTTCAAGTTACACGTGCGGCTCCTAAAGAAAAATCATGATGTTTTGTACCATGTGTACATAGTACATACTCAAAAAAATGTCTTTTTAACGCAGGAAAAATTTAAGAATTATCATGGCGTGGGAAAAAAGATTTAGTTATATGGATGTTCATCACCACATCGTTTAGAATAGTCAGATGTCAGCAAGTGGTTAAATACTATCTCCCTAAAATGGAATACTATGAAGTGTTCCCAATAATGGAAGTACATTAACTGACATGGAACACGTTCCCCTAAGTTGTAAAAGCAGGCTTCAGAAAAACGTCAGAGCTCATCATTTGTTGTTTTCACATATAGATACATCCTCAGGAAAACGACAGGAAGGATGCACAACGACAAAATAATCAGCGATTTTCTCTAAATGGTAAAATGGCAGATAATTTTTACTTTACTTTTGCTCCGCTGTATTTTGCAGTTTTCTAGAATGAACATGTATAATTTTCACATTAAGAAATAAAAACATGGGATTATGTAAATTTTCTAAGATAGGAGTAAAAATTTAGTCTTTTTTTTTTTTTTTCATCATCTTGGCTTTTATTTCCAAAATCCCAAACTCCGCAGAAAAGAAGGGATACTTGAGCAGAAACCTAACAGAAGCAGGGTCTTTGAAATTATGTACTTAACTGTCTTCTTTTCCTACTAGATTGTTAAGATCTAGATCGCCACAGAGAGGTAAAAATTTAGCCTTTTTAGGGCTCTTCCACAAAAGCTGTGGTGTGACAGACTGTTTTAGAAGATGATGGTGAATGCCACTGTTTAGCCATCCCTACGTGCTGCCCTGCACGGGCAGAAGTAACCACAGGGAGCAGGGAGAGGAGGCAGATTGTTTTAGCAGACCCCACTCTCTTTCTTTTTGATGTTGATGTGGGACACCTCTCCTGAGACTTTAACTTCAAACACCACCTTCCACAGAGAAGGCGGCGGCCTTCTCTCCGCTGTGGGTCACTGCTCAGCTTCCAGATCCTTACGTATTTTCTGATCACCTGCAAAGAGATGGATGCCCTCCTCATTTCACATCTGTTTGCTACTCGTCAGGGAAACGGATTGGCAAAGATTAAATTAAAATCTGAGGGAGCTCTGATTGCTGGACCTGACCACTTCTGAAGCCCGCTCTGAAGTGTGGTTCCTCCAGCGGGGCCTGGGCACCTCCTGGGGTGCGGTGACAAAACTGGTCCAAAAAAGAGAGGCCTTTCTTTTGTCCTTACAGGCAAATGACAATCAATTCCTTAGATTTTCATCTTTACACATGACTAAGAACCACATCATAGTAACCTATTCATTGAAGTATTAAGAGAAAAAATTTGGGGGGCGCCTGGGTGGCCCAGCTGGTTAAGCATCCAACTTCATTTCAGCTCAGGTCATGATCTCATGGTTCGTGGATTCGAGCCCCGCATCAGGATCTGTGCTGACAGCTCAGAGCCTGGAGCCTGCTTCGGATTCTGTGTCTCCCTCTCTCTGCCCCTCCCCCACTCACGGTCTCTCTCTCTCTCTCTCTCTCTCTCTCTCTCTCTCTCAAAAATAAATAAGCATTAAAAAAAATTTAAAGTGATAAAATTTGGTGTTCATAAACCAAATTAGATGTTACTACAGTTAAACGGTATTTAAAAAATACACTTTATAATCCATAGTAAGAAACGCATGTTACATCATGAACCAGAATACACACATATTCTGAACATAACTGAAACACAAGTTTCACAGTATTTATCCTTACTGCATGAGCCACTCTGTTATTTTATATTCCATCTCATTTTATTTTTTTTAAACTTGTATTTATTATTTTGAGAGAGACAAAGACAGCGTGAGTGGGGGAGGGGCAGAGAGAAAGGGAGACGGAGAATCCCAAGCAGGCTGCCCACTGTCAGTGTGGAGCCAGATGCGGGGCTTGAACCCACCAAACCATGAGATCACGACCTGAGCCAAAACCAAGAGTCAGACACCTAATCAACTGAGCCACCCCGGCACCCCTCCAACTCATTTTAAAATAACCTATAGTGGGGCGCCGGGGTGGCTCAGTTGGAAGAATCTGACTCTTGATCTCGGTTCAGGTCTTGATCTCACAGTTGTGAGTTCAAGCCCCACACTGGGGTTCAAGCTGTATGTGAAGCCTACTTTAAAAATCAAAAAAAAGGAAAAAATAAAATAACCCCTAGTAGTTATTAGGCAGCCGCACATGTTTGGGCTCTCTTCCAGCTGAGAGGTGGGGATCTGCGTTCCCTTCCCTTGAACCTGGACAGGCTCATGACTGCTTCAAACAATAAAGGGCGTTCATTCTCGGGGCGCCTGGGTGGCTCAGTCAGTTAAGTGTCCGACTTCAGCTCAGGTCATGATCTCACAGCTTGTGAGTTCGAAACCTGTGTTGGGCTCTGTGCTGACAGCTCAGAGCCTGGAGCCTGCTTCAGATTTTGTGTCTCCCTCTCGCTCTGCCCTTTTCCCACTCATGCTCTGACTCTTTCTCTCAAAAATAAATAAACATTAAAAAAAAAAAAAAGGCGCTCATTCTCTAGACACTTCCCTTTAGGAACCCAGCTACCATGCTATAAGCAAAGTCTAAGCCACAGGGAGGGACTACATATAAGCACTTGGGTCAACAGTCACAGCTGATCCCACCAAGCTTTGGAGGCACCGCAGGCCCGGGGACCAGACATGTGAATGATGGAGCCTCAGAATGATTTTTTTTTAATGCTTGTTTATCGGTATCGAAGAACCGGGACAAGCCATGCCCTACCGGGCCCTGGCCAAATTCCTGAACCAGAATCCATGAACATAATAAAATGTCTATTGTTTAATGCCACTAGGTTTGGGGCATCTGTAACACAGCAATAATAACTGGAACGACAGTGCCAGGCGTAACCTGCAAAACTGATGTCGCGATCCATTCCTGGGCAGTCTGACAAACCCCGGCTCAGAGGAGACACTGATCCATCCAACCCTGCCAAGTTACCCTGAGTCTGTGCATACTCAGGTTGTAACCAGAATGGACGGGATGGGTTGGAGGGGGAGGGGAGGTAGAAAGTGGGGTGTGGCCCCATATGAATGGGCCAGCATCAAATAGCCTTGAGATTCACTAGGACCAACCTCTGAAGCGCAAGAAGGTCACACTGTTCTGGCCTGAGTCCCAACGTGTTCCTAACCTAAGGATGGGCCAATGTCCCCCTACGTAATTATCTACCAAAACAGATACTTAAGGTCCCCAAAGCCCCACAAAACCTTTTTGGTCTAAAAGGCTGCCTATCTACTTCTATCCACTTTGAACGCTGTCGAGCCTGTCTACAGTGTCAGACTTCTCTATTAATGGATAACTTTCATCTAAATATAAACTCAGATTAATCTGTTAAGGATTAGCAGATTCTTTAAAAAAAAAAAAAAAAAAAAAAGAGGGGCGCCTGGGTGGCGCAATCGGTTAAGCGTCCGACTTCAGCCAGGTCACGATCTCGCGGTCCATGAGTTCGAGCCCCGCGTCAGGCTCCGGGCTGATGGCTCGGAGCCTGGAGCCTGTTTCCGATTCTGTGTCTCCCTCTCTCTCTGACCCTCCCCCGTTCATGCTCTGTCTCTCTCTGTCCCCCAAAAAAAATAATAAATAAATTAATTAATTAAAAAAAAACGTTGGGGAAAAAAAAAAAAAAAGAGAGGGGGAGTCAGAAACATTTTTGGGAGACGGAGAATGCCAGGCCGGGGGCCAGGGAACTTAACTTCCATTGGTTAAATGGGCTTTTGGTTTCTTTCTTTAAATGTCACTAGTTAGGCGAATATAGTACTGGCCCGGAGGCAAAAAACAGGAAACTCATGACTAGGAAAGGACTCCCAGGGAGGACAGCCTGGGGTGGGAGCAGTGGGGAAACCTCCCAGGGGAAGGAAGGTTCTTTCAGCCAGCCTCCTCATGGAAGTAGGTCATCTCAAGAAGCTGGCCTCAGGGGAGCGCCCCTTGAAAGGAAAGGTCCAGACCAGAGAGGAAATGGGAATGTGGCCTCGGGGAACTCTCAAGTCAGAACTTGGTGGACTTCAAGGACTTACGGTGGCCTTGGGATATGAAAAGCATATTTATATTCTCATTGGCCACAAAAGCAAGAACATATACCCCTGAGCTTGAGACAGTGGAAGAAAAGATCAACCAGAAAGAACTGGAACCAGTGAAAAACCCTAGACTAATTTAATTTATTTATGCACAGCATGTCTCTCCCTAATTCATAAAGGAAAACGTTTTACTATTACACCAGATAAATCTGGTTCAGTTTTTCTTTTTCTTTTTCATCGGGATGCGCTGTAAGCACTCCACTGCCTTCTTTAATATGTAATGCACACAGGTCACTAAAAGTTTCTGGAAAACCGTATCTGGGGCAATTGGTGAGCTAAAGTCACTGCCCAAAAGAGCAACTAACAACCACAACAGCAGCTGCAGCCCCGTTAACCCATTTAAGCCAACAAGCACCAGTGGGAGAGACATACTAGAAGCAGAGAAACGAAAATGAGTCCCGAGCTTGGGCTGGTACATAGGTACTCGGTAAGAATCAACAGAAGAATGAAATGCATAGACAAACAGACTGAGAAATTCTTGGCATCTGGAGAAAATGGAATCCCAACAAGTTCCTTTTTACCTCTTCCACCACGTGTACAGAAGAGCAAAAGGGAAGCGAACAAAACAAAAACCAAAGCCTAAACAGAATGAACAGCTGGACCGTGGCCCGCTCAGAAATTAGTCACTGTGAAACAACTCGGTTCACCCTCACAGAATTTAGCTAAGGCCAAACTAAGGAAGAGTCATGTGACTTCGGAAAAAAGATTCAAGATGAACAGACGAAGGAAAGTCACCCATTAGGGAGAGAAATAACAAACTAGACCAAATTCACTTCCCAAGTGGCCATTTCATACAGTTCAACCCAACAGACACCAGGCACTGTGCCTGGGCTGCGGGTACAACTCCTCCATCCAGGAGGTCACAGTCTAGAGGAGAGGACAGGGAGCAGACAATGACAATATGGTGCGCTATCTGCTAAGGTAGAGAGAGGTAAGCACAGACCACGGCCTTCAAGAAAGATTCCTGAAAGAAGTGATCTCATTCTTAAAGGGCCAGCAGGAGTTAGCCAGGCAGAGAAGGGGCTACAGGAAGAAGAAATAATGTAAGCCAAGACTCTGACGACCAATCTTGGTTTGGAACCTCGAGCAAATGCCTCTCTCCGCTAGCTTCAAGGCATCGTTAGAGGCTTGGAGACAGCCGGTGCCAGCACACTTCCTGATCCCCTGGCGGACAAACCTCCATGCTGCCGTCATGCTTCATTCCTGCTCAGCTCCACCTCCTTCTCTGACACTCCAGCACCACCCTGAACACCCGAACATGGTCATCCCCCTCCGCCAGTGTCCTGCCACCAACCTGGCGTCAACGGCCACGTACATAACCCAGCTAGCAACTTCAACACGTTCTGCTACAACCCTGTGATTTTCGCCTCCACCCCGCTGCATTCCAGCCCCTCATCAGCCAGAACCGTCCCGACATGGAAACGCCGAACTCCAACATCCTACTCTCCGACCGATACACCCAACCTGCCAGCTCACTAGAAGCCTTCCTCCTCTTGTCGGAATTTTCTGACTCCCAATCCGTTCACTCTTCTTTCTTCCCGATTCACCACCCACCTCTCCCATCTTGTACGAGCCACCTCTCCGGACAAAGTGCTACCATCTCATTCCACCTTCTGCTCTCCCGCCTCCCTCCCTGGCCTTTGCCAACACGAGGCAGGGCAAATTATACGCCCTCATCAACGCGACTGTCCACTTCCTGTGCTTCTACACCTGGGCTGCTGGGCCCCGTGGGAGAAAATCTCACAATTTTGCAGACTGAGGCCACGAAGCGCTCATGGTCTCCACCACCGGCTGCTTGGAAATCCTTCTGTAGGCCCCAGGCAGCTCTTATCCCCCGCAACTCTCCCTATTCAATGAGGCCCTCAAGGTTTATACCCCTCACTCCTAGGATATGACCTCACTTCTGTTTCATAAAGAAAAATGAGGCCATCAGGCAATAATAACTCCTTAACATCTGTGCTGCTCTTAACGTGCAAAAACAGTGGTACTCACTTCATGCACACTTCCCTTCTTCCAGTGTCTTCCCTAAAAGAAATGTCCTTCCTCTTGCCCAGAGCTAATCCTACCACCAAGCCTACCTCCTCAAGGATCCCAACGCGTCTCCTCTGTCCTAACCAGTAATCTCTGCAGACTCTTTCCCTTTAGCACGGAAACATGCTCCTTTACGCCCCATTTAATGACACGAACAAATCTTCCCTGGACCCCTTGAGACGGAAATCCACGACATGCTACCATGCCACAGATCCTCGTGAAAAAAGAAGCCTCAGCTAGTTTGCTCTCGTTGATATGCCATCACCCGTGTCCCAGACGTCACACGAAGCCACTGCCAATACCCAGACATCGCTGCAAGGCTGCAGACCGGTACTGGGGCCGAGGCAGTCCACGCTCCAGCTGCACAGGAGGGGCGAGAACTGGACCCGGCCAGGTCTTCTCCAGGGAGAAGCGGGATGCGCCCCGGCACATGCCCGGACCGATGCTGAAGGACAGCTGCTCCCTGCCAGAAAGTCACTGTGCTTCTCAACGAAAAAGACATGAGACGGACTGCAAGCGGCTGACAACAGACTATCAAAACACGCCAGCCAGGATTTAAAATGTACCATCTGGGGGGCGCCTGGGTGGCTCAGTTGGTTGGGCTTCCGGCTTCAGCTCAGGTCATGATCTCTCAGTCTGTGAGTTCGAGCCCTGCGTTGGGCTCTGTGCCGAACGAAAACTCAGAGGCTAGAGCCTGCTTCGGGTTCTGTGTCTTCCTCTCTTTCTGCCCACCACCCCTGCACTCTGTCTCTCACCCTCTCTCAAAAATTAAATAAACATTAAAGAAAAAAAAATTTTTTAAGCACCATTTGGTAACCATCATGGTAACAAATGTTTTAGGCAAAAATCATCAGTGGATGATAAAACTAGGTGGTGAAAGTTTAGTGAGAAAAAGGATATTTACGTAGCCTCAAAGCATCTGCCCACAAGATATTCATTGATTTCCAAGGGAAAGACGGTGAGGTGACCCAGAAGACACCGTCTTAATCAAGGAATCACAGTGAACAGCACCAGGAATGGGAAAAGGGACACAAGGTACCTGATTCATGTTGCACTTAGAAGGTCGCAACATCACGCCTCTGGTATTCCTGCCCCAAATGCGTAACCTAAATCTATCATGAGAGAACAGCACATAAAACTAAAATAGAGAAAATTCTGCAAGTCACCGGCTTGTACTCCTCAAAAATGTCTGATCCCAACAGACAACACCAAAGGGATGTCCTCAGATTAGAGACTAAAGAGACATGACAATTTCACGGGTGATCTTGGATTGGATCCTAGATTACAAAATAATAATTTCTATTTGGCTTATAAGGGAAATGAGTGGGACAATTGGTGAAATTTGAGTAAGTTTTGTAGATTAGGTAACAGTACTATAACGATATTAATTTCATGATTTTGATATCACTATTGATTATAGAAAATGTCCTTGTGCTGAGGAAATACATGCTCAAGTATTCAAGGGTAAAGGGGCATCCTGTCTGCAACTTACTTTCAAATGGTTCCAAAAAAGATAATTATAATACAGATACAGATAGAGAATAAACGATAATTGCACACAGTAAAATGTTAACATTTGTGCAACCTATGTGAAGGGTATCAGGAATTCTTTGTACTACATTTTTTTCGACCTTTCTGTAAGTCTGAAATTATTTCAAAATTTAAAAATGTTTTTTTTTTTTTTTGTTTAAGCCCCAAACTGAGAAGTACAAGGAGAAAGCAGCCAAAACCACAACTGTCAGGGAGGACTTCAAAACGCCACTCTCCTTCTTTGGCAGACCGGGCACGTACAGAATAAACACAGACAGGATTTGGAAGATTAATAAGCTTAATTTAACTGATATGCTTGGAACTTTGTACCTGAGAGAGACTCTGTATTATTTGCAAATGACTGTGGACATTTAAATAAAGAGGCAACATTGAGCCTCCTTCTTGGACTCATTCCTGACTTTGACAGTGGCTCTATTTCTGGTGCGAATCACCACATCCCCTGAAGAGTGCCAGGGGAGAGGGGCTAAGAGAATCCCAGCCACAAAGACCCTAAAGAACCACCCCCTACACTCATCCTTCCAAAGACCCAAGAGCTTCTCAAAAATGTTTTATTATGAAAGTTTACAAACATACACAAAAGAAGTATAAAGTATAGTATAAAGAAGTTCCATACGCCCATCACCCAGATTCAGTTATTATAATTTTGACATACTTGCTACATTGTGTCCTTGGGGGGGGGGGGGGGGCTAGAGGTTTTTTTTTTTTTTTTAGCTTCTGAATGGTTTCCTTGTCAAACAGTTGGGAAGAATTACTGGTTTAGGAAAAAGCCCCATGCCTGGGTGGCTCAGTTGGTTAAGCATCCGACTTCAACTCAGGTCATGATCTCCCAGTTCAAGGAGATAGTAAGGGTTCAAGCCCTTCATCAGGCTCTGTGCAGACAGCTCAGAGCCTGGAGATGTTTTGGATTCTGCGTCTTCCTCTCTCTCTACCCCCCCCCTTGCACGCTCTTGCTCGTTCGTGCTCTCTCTCTCTCTCAAAAATAAATAAAACAGGGGCGCCTGGGTGGCTCAGTCGGTTGAGGGTCCGACTTCGGCTCAGGTCATGATCTCACAGCTCGTGAGTTCGAGCCCCGCGTCGGGCTCTGTGCTGACAGCTCGGAGCCTGGAGCCTGCTTCGGATTCTGTGTCTCCCTCTCTCTCTGCCCCTAACCCACTCGCATTCTGTCTCTGTCTCTCTCAAAAATAAATAAACATTCAAAAATAAATAAAACATTAAAAAAAGTTTGTTTTTTTTTAAACAAAAAAGCCCCAAATCATTACAGCTTTTATTGCATCTTTAAAAGATCACAAATAACGGGGATTAAGGAGGGCACCTGTTGTGAGGAGCACCGGGTGCTGTATTGAAGTGTCGAATCACTGAATTCTATACCTGAAGCTAACATTACACTAATATTAACTAACTGGAATTTAAATTAAAACTTAGAAAGAAAACAAAAACAAACAAACAAAAAAGAGGAGGCAGCTGGAGATTTTATGCTTTGTCTGCCATTTTCAACCTATATACTTAAAATAAATGCACAATGAAAAAAGTTTTTAATAAATTAATATCATTAACAGGTTTGAAAGATCATCCAGCATCTTGCTCTTTCTGCAGCTGGACAACTTAGATCTTACTCATCAGCCTGCTGAACTGTTCCTTTTTCAGAACCATAGACACTACCTCCAAATTTTCTGATATCCTTGTTTTTAACTGTTGTGGCTGGCTGAATCAAAGCAGCAAACAAGTTCAATGTCATTTCCTTCAAGAATTAATTTAACTCACCTTCCTGGACTTGAGATACTGAATAAGCAACACCTGGCATCATCCAAACCCTACGGATGTATTTTCCACCCAAGAAATTTCAGATTTCAACCAGAAAACCATTCTCCCAAATAACAACACTGATGGGGTAGTGAGCATCTCCGGACCTCTTGTAACAGAAGCCCCGGGAAATGCCCTCGATCACGTGCTGTACATGACGACAGACAGAAAATAACTGGCTACTGTTCACACTATCTCCCTATCACCTGTCAACTCGGAGCCTCTTCTTCTTTCCAAGGTGAATGAATTCTACTCTACACTGATATGACTGAAGTCCCTTCCCAGGGTTCCAATAACAGTGCATCCCTTCAGAGTGATGGCAACATTTTCTGGAATGTAGACAGTCAGCTGAGAAGGGTCTTCCTTCTCGCAGGAGAGGAGGCAAAGAGAGTGCTATAGTATTTTAAAGCAACCCTCTAACATTTTTCACCCCGAAATAACTTACAGACTTTTCTTCTCAACCACAATTCCACTACAACTAACAAAATAAAATAAATTCCTTACTATCCTCTATCCCCCATGCCAACTTCCCTGACACGAGAGCTCTGAACTCCCAAGTTCCTCACACCGAAACCTTCAACCCAGCACGGTGGATTCCTTGAACTTGCTTCCTGGGGAGGGCAGCCTCTTTAGACAAGGAAGCCGGGAGCCATGACCACACCCATACAAGCAATATGGCTTGTAGCCAAGCTACAAGGCTCTGGAGAAAGGACAACTTTCTAGGTGAAGCAAAAAAAGGAAAATCTCTCTTTTTTTTTTTTTTTAAGTTTATTTATTTTTGAGAGAGAGAGTGAGAGAGTGAGTACAAGTGGGGGAGAGAAGGAGAGACAGAATCCCAAACAGGCTCCATGCCATCAGCGCAGAGCCCAATGTGGGGCCCGAACTCACAAACTGTGAGTGAGATCATGACCCGAGCTGAGATCAAGAGTCAGACACTTAACCTACCAAGCCACCCAGGTGCACCAGGAAAATCACTTTTAAACATAAAGAAAAATATTACCATTATAGGGGCAAAGAGTAAATACCCTATCATAAAGGGTACTTACATCTCAAAATAAAAACGATCACAGAATATAAAGAGTTGGCAAAGAAAATACCAACTCCAAAATACACATGAACAAAATTCAATCTTACTAGTAATCAAGTAAGTATTCAAATAATGACTTGCTATTTGTCATGTAAATTAGCAAAAATTTTTGGAAAAAAAATTCAACAATAGCAAAAATTTGTCTCTTTAAGTGGGTAACAAGCTTTCTGGACCATAACTTGTCATATGTTCCCAAACCTTTGTTTTTTCCCAGGAACCGTCCTAAAACAAAGTCATAAAAAGTGTACACATAATTATATAAATAAAGACTTCACAGCAATAAGACTGGTTTCTAATGTCAAGAAAGACTTGGGGCAGGGGTGTCGGGCAAGAGGTGCTAACCATCTAACAGTAAGAGACTGGTTAAATAAAATCATGGCATGTCTCAAAACGGAAATTTACTAGAGACAGTCGCTGCTTAAAGTGGGGCCCGTGGACCAAGTGTTATTGGCCCACAATGAAAGAAAGAGTTTAAGCCAGAGTGTGAATTAACCACAAAAAATTTTAAACAGCAAGATATTCACAGTTCAGAAATCAGCCCAGTGATTTACATCTGTCGTAAACACCTCCTCTTGTCCGCCACCTCCGCCAACAGCCTGCCCGCTCAACTCCCTCAAATGGCACCACGACAGATTCCACCTCCAGAACACAGCCCAGGCTTGCCCACGCCCCTCCGTGCCTACGGCTACCACCGAGCACGCACCGATGAGCCCTCTCCGACTGGACAGCGGCAGAAGTCTGGTTAGGCCGCCGCTCCTCCGGTGCCCCTGCAATCCACTTTCCCCGGGTAGCCCAAGCGATTTTACTGCCAGCTTTATGGAGATATAAACCAAGGTCATCATTTTGAAATGCCCATCAAACCACGCCTGTTCAAGGTATGTTGTAAACGTATTTAAAATCTTAATGAAACCAGCAATCTTCTGGAAATAAATTGATAAAAGGAGACTAAAACCAGAAGAGGTCAACAACCATAGAAGAAACTGAAAATTTTAAGGAATGAGGACTAAAAGAGGTTCTGCGCCGCGGCAGGGATTTTTAGATGCTTACCCATATCTGGTTCTCCTCTCCTTCTTGACACACTGGAGGGTTACCCTTCCCAGGCCTTACGGGTAGGCCTCTGACTAGTCCTAACGGACTATGAGCTGAAGTGACGTGTCACTGAGGCATTTCACTGATGGAGTGTGAGCCCCCCAGGATGTTCTGCCCCCACACCACGGCAAACCCTGAAAGGTATCACAAGATGATGAAGACTGAGGTTTCAATTTTCAAACCCCTTTAATATTTTTCTATGCAACTATTCTCAAAATTAGACCTATACGGTAACAACTATCTGTGTCGATCACTTAAATACATTAAATATTTTCTTTGTCAAATACTCGAAAATAATCTGATCAACTGCTGACATAATGATTATGATATTACACTAGAGTTGAGTAGAAATAATCCCATTTACTACCAAATGTTGACTGTATCTCACCCACACTTTGAAAAGCAAAACAAAAAACAAAACAAAAAAACAAAAAACTTTCTCCACATAATTTCCTTCCACTCGTCCTTTCATTGCGTGTAAATGTCTGCTAAATCTTAATGGACAAAAACTAGAACTTTCTCACCAAAGTTAGAAACAACACACTGTTTTGTACTAAAAACAAAATACAACATTCTCTACTTTTTAACACTGTCCTGGAGACGCTATCCAATGCAACTAGATAAGAGACTGCAATGAGTGGTCTAAATTCACAAATAATAGAATACCTGGAAAACCCCAAAGAATTGATAAGGTATTACAAACCAGAGCCTGAAAAGGTTATACAATAAACATATCAAAATCAACAGGCTTCATTTACAAAAGGGAGATTGTTAGAAAATACAACGGAAGAGAAAACCTTACTTACGAAAGCAAAATAATAAAATATTTAAACATAAGCTTAATAAGAACCTCTGAAGAAAGGTATAAAAACACTGCCCCCTAAAGCACAATAAATTTGAACAAACGGAAAGACATACCTTGATCTTGGGTACGAATACGCAACATCATGAAGATGTCAGTTCTCCCTGCACTGATTTAAAAATTTAACACGACCCCAATAAAAAATACCTTCAAGTTCTTTTCCAGAGCTAAACAAGCAGATTATAAAGTTCATCCGTAAAATAAATAAGAATAGCCAGGAGAACCTTGAAAAGGGCAAGAAACGAGGGCTAGCCTTACCAGATATTGAAAAAGAATAGCAACGGCACACAATTAGAGACTAATGGAAAAGAATAGAAGAAAATCCATAAATGGACCCAACTTTGTATGAAATTTATCGTACGGGTAAGCATACCAAAACAGTAGGGGAAACAGACGTATTAGTAAACGGTACTGGGAATAATTCAGCAGCAATATGGAGGGGAAATGGATTTAGTCTGCACACACCAGCATTGTGTACGTGGGTAAATATTTAATACGCTGGGAATGAGGGAAACTTTCCCACTATGACTCAAACTCCAGACGCAATAAGAAAAGTTACAGTCAGAATTACACAAAAATTTTGCAATTTGCATAACAAGATGCCTTAAGCAAAGTAAGAAGTAAAATGGGAAAAAAAATAAAAAAGGTTTGCAATAGAGAAAGGGAGTCCAAAAATGGAAGAAAAAGACGAGCCTCTGGAGAACTGTTGTAGAGGAACAGGAACAGATAATTCACAGAAAAAGGAATGTCAACAAGCCTTAAACATGTGGAGAGAGATGTCCATTCAATCTCAATCATTATATGAGAAATGTCTATAAAACATCCAAACTACAGTGAGATACCAGAAAATCCTACACTGAGGCAAAACAGCAGGGAAATGGCCTAATACACTGCCTGTGAAAATGCCAAGTGGTACAACCCCTAAAGTGGGAGAATTCAGCAACACCCAGCAAAATTACATACACAGTTATACTTGAACCCAGCAATCCCATTTGTAGGAAGCTACCCAAAGGGTACACTGGAGGAAAAAAAAAAAAAAAAAAGGATTTATGCACAAGGCCATTTAATAGCAAATCTGAAACCAGTCCGGTTGTTCACCAGCATGGGCTGGTTGGCTGAGCAGGGTATGGTGGAGCACCCCCGTGGGGCAGAATGCCACGACAAAGAAGAGGAACTGAGTCAAACTACGACACGGATGAACCTGGAAAACACTACGTTAAGAAAAAGAGGCCGGCACAAAAGGCCACAAAGTGTATGATTCCATTCAAATGAAATGTCCAGAATGGATAAACCCAGAGACAGAACGTAGACTCACATTTGCCAGAGGCTTGTGGCGGGGGGGGGGGGGGGCGGGGGGGGACACAGAGGGAGTGGAGACCGCCTGCTAATGGCGACAGGGTGTCTTTGATGGTAATATCTAGTGTTAGACAAATAGTGGTCCTGGTTGCGCAACTTGGTGAATATACTAAGAAAACACTGAATTGTGCACTTCAAAGGGTAAGTAGATGAATTCTATCTCAATTCTTAAAGAGGAATTCCTGTCCATTCAACTATGGAGTGATCTCCAGGGTCTACTTCCGAGTGAGAAAAGCAAGATAAAGAGGTGTATGTTTAGCGTGCTATTTAGCTAAAGGGGGTACAATATCCGAACGACAAAACAGATTAAGTGCAAAAGACTGAAACCCATCAAAGATGTTAAAATCCTTCCGTTCACAAGGACTCTTAAAAAAAGAAAATTTAACTGGTCCCCTCTGAAGGATGCTAGAGAACCAACTCATTCTGGAAACTGGTAAATGAAGGGCAAGCAACAAGCATTTATCCTACCAATGCCATTCCAACTTTATCACGTAGTTAACGAGGGCAAGTTTCTCCTTAAAAAGTATTTCAGTACCGGGGAGCCTGCGTCGCTCGGTCAGTTAAGCCTCCGACTCTGGATTTCGGCTCAGGTCGTGATCTCACCATTTGCGGGTTTGAGCCCCGAGTCGGGCACCACACTGACAACGAGGGGCCTGCTTGGGATTTTCTCTCTCCCTTGCTCTCTGCCCCTCCCCCATGCGTGGCCTATACACACACGCATGCTCGCTCTCAAGATAAATAAACTTAAAAGAAAAAAGTATTACAGTGTTAAATGAGAAAGGAACGATGGAGTATTAGCATTTGCATTAATGAATCAGAGATGCAATGATCATCACAAGATCTCGTGTGATCTCCTCCTTAACTGAGCGAGGGCAGATGTATATATACCAATAAAATATGGCAGAACTGACCATACAGAAGTTTCCAGAGGAGGTCAGACGGGCACCGTAATCCGTCTTGGTGTGCAGGGTCACCTTCTCTGGGGGAAGCCGGCCACCATGTCGTGAGGATACTCGAGCAGCCCCTGCGAAGACTGCCCACATCAAGAGGAGCTGGCCCCCACCCCAAGGCCTCTGGCGCCCATTCGGCCAGCCATGGGAGCGAACCACCTTGGAAGTGAACCCTCTGGCCCGGCCAAGCCTCTGGATGATCGCAGCCCAAGCCAACACCCGGCTGCAACCTGACAAAAGACCATGAACCAGAAACCACCAACCCCACCAGCTCTCAAATTCCTGACCCACGGAATTTTGGGGTGATTTTGTTATGCAACAAATACAACACCGTTTTCTCTCCTTTTATACGTGTTGTAAATTCTCCACGATAAAAATGGTCAGTCAGCTAATTACAGGTAGAATCCTTTCAGCAACTCCTTTGTTCCTGTCAGAGCAGACACTAGGTTAAACGGAGAGGGGAGAAGAGTGAATATAATAAAACTCACGCCTTTACACGTATCTCACAGTGTCTTAGGAAAAGAGTATCATAGGTTATCTCAATTCTCTCAAAAAAAACCTCTATCAGGTAGAATTCATTATTGCTATTTTGCGAGCAACAAAATCAAGAAAGGTGCCAGAGAAAAGCGCAACTTCTCACAGTGGTTGAAGCAGGATACAGAAGTCTGTTCCTTCCACCGTACCTCAAAGCCTTTCTGACCTTGTAATTTCTCCATCGGGCCCGTCAGAACCAAAGCTGCTAAGGTCCCGATCTGTGTGTTGTAGGTAAACACCACCCTCCATCACTCACAAAGCACCTCTCCGCTTCCCTTTCCTCACCAACACCCACAGCGGCCGTTAGTGCGGCCCTAACGCTAAGCAGACAGGAATCGCTGAAGGAGGGAAAAAAATGACAAGAGCTCGAAGCTCCAATTCACACCCCAGATTTCTGTGCCATCTGGACGGGACTGCTCTTCAGGAAACGATTATTGGAGTGGACAGTCGATCAGGTTCTCCAAATTTCTCTTTTCACCACTTATTTGTTTTCAAAGTTAAAGGGGGTGGGACGTGGGGTTCTACAAACCAATGTAATGCTACCATAGGTCTTTCCTTGTTCCCCAGGGTAAATCGTGTAATTGGGTATTGCAGAATCATTTATAAACGCAAAATTATTTTCCAAATATGTTCTTAAAAAGAAAGTCCTAATCTACTCTTTAGAGTCCAAAAGATACTCATATTAAAACCATTCTCTTTTTTTTAATTAAAACATTTTTTTTAAGTTTATTTTTGAGATAGAGAGAAGGGAGAGAGACAGCGCGGCAAAGGGGCAGAGAGAGAGGGAGACAGAATACGAAGCAGGCTCCAGGCCCCGAGCTGTCAGCACAGAGCCCAGTGCGGAGCTCGAACCCTCGAACCGTGAGATCATGACCTGAGCAGAAGTCGGATGTTTAACCGACTGAGCCACCCAGGTGCCCCTAAAACCATTCGTTTTCAAAAAACAAGGTAGAACCTTTCATTTTAGGAAACTACTATTTGTTAAGTGTTTACAGCTTTTTAGCCATTGAAGATTGGCTTAAATTATGAATATAAAACAATCTCGACAACTATGCCCCCCTTTTACAAATAAGACGCTTAGGCCCCAAGAGGTTATGGGACCCGCTAAAGGTCAGAAGGCAGGGAGTGGCGGGGCTGGGATTCGGACCCATACTGTCTGCCTCCAAAGCACATCTTCTGACCACTTTACACAAGAGGAAAACGCCCTACCAAAATCAGGCGACACCTAAAGCCTAAATGTAACTATATTGTCTTAAATTCTCCTTCTTTCTGGGTCCATCAGAGCATGGCTCTCGGCTTCCTGCTGTCAGGATAGAACGGAAAACGAGAACGTGCTACGTCCCCACATCTAGGTGAACAGGAGCAACTGAAGTGCAGAAAAAAATCAACAAAGAGGATATTGACGTTACTTTCAACGTTGTCTCTGAGCACAGTTCACAGGGGGGTGGGGAAGACAGCCAAGATTTCCACGCTAAGGAAAGAAAAAGGAAATAGGGACTCTGGAACTAACTTCCAGGACATATTTCTCAGGCTTAAAATAGGCCTGACCTTAGGATTGTCATGAGAAAAGCCAGAACAAATGAAGTCATCATATATAAACTGTTTGTTCTCAAGGACATGACTAGTGGGCACACAGCGCAGAACTAGGTTAAGGGACACCGACTGATTAGCCAACATTGCTTTGCTGAGTTGTCCTACAGGTCACACTTGAAGGCTATTAAAGTCACTGATGGTCCACGCAACTTCAGAGGGGCTTCAAGTTCACCGCTCCTTCAAGCCCGCACTTCCCCAAACTGACTTGGAAAGGGGTAGAGAAAAAGGCCACCTCCCCTGAAGTCGGTCCACTCGGGAGCAGTGGATGCGGGGCCCCCCGGGGTGGTCCCTACAGACACGGGCTGTCTCTGCAGCCCAGCCTCAGCCCTCCTGGAGCTCACCTATCGGGAGGAGGCGATCGAACACGCACCAACACATGAGATCTGAGCTCTGCTTCAAACAGGATGCCGCAGAGCACACAAGTGGGGACCTGGGTCGCCTGTGTGGGGAAGGGAGGAAAACGACCTCTCGGGGGAGACCCGAAGGAGGAACAGGAATCAAGTGCAAATGGAGTAAAAGAGTACTTGAGACTGAGGCCAAAGTCCACACCAGGTCTACCGACCAGAAGGGACACACACATTCATGAAAACCCTGGCTCAAATATAATACATCCTGAGGTTTTAATACAAATTTTTATTGCAAGTTAACATACTCACAAAAAAGAATATAAATCATAAGTATGAAGCTTGGTGAACTGTCACAAAACGAACCCACCCACATAACTACCATCCAGGTCAAGAAATAGAACATTACCAAACTTAGAAGCTCTTGTGCTTTCTCCAAATCACTATCCCGCCCTCTTCCCCTAAGGTCAGCACCATTCTGACTCCCAAAACCACACCTCGGCCTGATTTTGAACTCGGTATAAATCAAATAATATAGCATGCAATCTTTTCTGTCTGGCTTCTTTCACTCAACACTTTGCTCGTGAAATCCATCCAGGCTGCCACACACAGCGATGCTTCTTCCATTTCTGTTGCCACAGAATATTCCATTATGTATTCCACAATATATATTCCATTACACGCCGATTCCACAATCCACTCTCCTTTTGATGGATCTGAGTTACTGCTGGTTTTGGCTATTGTGAGAAATAATGCTATGAACATTCTAGTACATGACTTCGGTGAACACGTGTACACTTTTCTGCTGGGTATACACCGAGGAGTAGAATTGGGGGAAACAACATGCCTATGTTCGACTTTAATAAATACTGCCAGACAGTTTTCCGAAGTTTACCAATTTACATTGTTACTAACAGCATATGACATTTGTTTCTTGTTTGGCTGGTTTTTGTCATAACAGACAAAATAATCTACCACAGTCCAGAGAAAATCTAAACTTTTGATGAAAACTGGTCATGAAAAAACACTGAGTCCCTCTCCAGCCTGAAATCCCCACGTATGCTCCTTTACATGAATTTTATTATTTATCACCCCAAATTCCTAGGTTTTACCAAGGGTATGCTCTTAAGACAACGCATGCCATTACAGAGAGAGAGATCTGTAACATCCTTATTTCCAGGTCACAGGAAACACACACACAGGAACAGTCTTTTGTGGGTCTGATCACAAAATACTCTATATCACCTACAGCCACCAATGGCTTTCTAACAGTCACTTTCAAAACAGGCTGAGTTTTTAGGTCACTTGTGGTATATTACAAGGTAGAGAGGAGAGAGCTAGAATGGTCTCCCTCCAGGTTGGCTGTTTAGACATCTCTGCCTGGTCACAAAGTAAAAACCGCACTTCACCCCCCCCCCCACCCTTCCCCACTATGAACCTCCCCCGCCCTTAAACAACAAAGCATCATACACAAACAGAGACACCCCAGGAAGAACGAAGAAAAGGGGGCAGAAATTGTGTGAAGGACACTTCCTTCCTTTTTCTTTTTACAGGACTCAAAACCTGTCCCTCCCATGTGCCCATTGTCAAAACAGGACTCCTGAAGACAAAGGACAGGCTGGCCCGGGAGGAGGTTGGCTGGGCAGCGTCCTAGGCTCACTGAGGTGCTGCTCGGACAGGACAGCGGGAGAGGGGGGCTCCCTTCGGCAGGAAGAGCACGGCATCCCCAGCAAACAATGCTGGCAGACGGCGCTTCGGGGAGACTCAGCAGAAGGCGGATGGCTCGGCGAGCGAGGGCAGGATGGGGTGGGGCGGGCCGAGGGTAGTAGCAGAAGAGTGCGGTGGACGTGTCAGCGTGGGGAGGAAGTCCACGTCAGGTGGTAGGATCTCGTCCCTGGAACCTGGGATCGGCAAAGGAAAGAGCGGACGCCACGGAGGCCTCAGCCTGGGGAAACCAGGGCACTGGCAGGCAGCCAGCGTAGGACAGAGAGCGACAGCCGCAACCGGCAGCGGGATTTAAGATGGGAACGTGTCCACAGCACCGAGGTCCAGGTATTACACACGGGGCTGAGTCCCAGAGTGTGGAACGAATGACTAATTTCCTCCAACGGACTTGGGGTCGGGGTGGGGGGTGTTCGCAGTGAGGAGGTGGGGTGTGGTGGGACAAATCTAAGCAAGGTTCAAGGAGAAGGGCAGTGAGAGGGAGCCAGGCAGACCATTACAGGTACCAAGACAATGAGACTGGACTTCTGAAGATAGACTAAAACAGATACGATTAACCAATGTTTCACTGTCAAACACAGCAAATGTCACCTGGCTTCTGACCTCTTCCCGGGCCAGAGGCACAGGCACCGAGACTCCCGGGAAAGCCTCGCAAAGGCCACAGCTGCCGGCGGCCAGGCCCCTCCGCCAGGGGCAGGCTGCTTCCAATGTCCCCACGGTCACGCCCGGCCACCTCAGGCCCTGAGACGCTCATCATCCAGCAAGTGCCACGGGCCACTCACATTCGTGAAGGATCCTGACCCCGAGCTCAGTCTCCTCCACCGCAAATCCTACCATCATCCTGGGCAACCTCACGGTTCATTTGGTGACACCACCGCCGTGTCACTGTTCTGTTCCTTCACTTGAACTGGGACTACGACCTGCAGCCCACCCCCCTCGCCCCAGGCACCACTGCATGGTCATACTCCTGACTTCATCCGGCAGAATGGACCGCAACTTCCCGATTCATCCCTTCTTTCTCCTAGCTGTTCGCATTCATAACAACAATAACCATTAAGAAAAATATCGAATAATGGGCAACGCTTAGGGGGTGTTTACCATGTGCTATGCACAATTCAGAGTGCTTGACACTATCAACCCATGTACACCTCACAGCACTCCGAAGAGATAGGTGCAATTATGCTTCTCGTTTACCGGATTTGAAATCTGAGGCTCAGAGACGTGGAGTGATTTTCCGGGGTCCCACAGCTATAAACTGGCTATAAAGAGCTGCCATTTGAAAACAGGTGGTCTGGTACCACAGTATGCTCATGGGCTCTCTCTCATTTTGTTACATTTTATCAAATACACACAGAGAAAGCCCCCAGTCTCCCCTTTCAGTACCCCTGTGCTGACTTCTTTTATTTTATTTTAACATTTATTAATTATTGAGAGACAGAGAGAGACAGAGCATGAGTAGGGGAGGGGTGGAGACACAGAATGTGAAGCGGGCTCCAGGCTCGAAGCTGTCAGTACAGAGCCCGACAGGGGGCTCGAACCCACGCACCGTGAGACCACGCACCGTGAGACCACGCACCGTGAGATCACGCAACACCTGAGCCGAAGTCAGACGCTTAACCGACTGAGCCACCCAGGTGGCTCCTCCCCTGTGCTGACTTCTAACCGCGTAATGTCTTCACACGCGGCCGCCACTGCAGCCTTCGCTACTACCACCAACGCCGCTGTAGGAGGGACCTGTGCTGAGCCACTCTACACCGTGCGCGTTTCAGCCCTGGATCTCCATCCCCTCTCGCGGGCGCCGCCTGCTGCCCGCGCCCCCGGCCCTCACCCTGGCTCCGGCATCTGCCCGCTGGGACCCACCGTGTCACGCCCACACGCCACGGAACAAAGGGCTCGCACACGTGGCAGAGCGGCACGTGCTGCCGCGTGCTTCCTCTAGAGGCCCCCCTCCCCCCACCGCTCTCTCCCCTCCTCAAGGGGCGATTCCAAGTGTCCCCCTCACTGGCCGCTTCCCGACGCCCACCGCCCCCCTCCCCGCACACTTCCCGCCTCCTGTCGCGGGGCAACCCTGACATCATTTACCCTAAGCAACTTCAGAAGACAAGCGGGGGAGGGGAACAGCTACCTGTTACAAATGACAAATGGATTAATAACACCCTTAACTTTCTAAAAGTCCCATACAAACGGAAAACCCTCCAATTCCCCAATACGAAATGGCCAAAGTTAACAGTATCCAAAAAAGAAACTACAAATGGTTGATAAACATCTGGGAAAAGACTGAACTCCATTTCTGATTAAATAAATGTAAATGCAATTGGCCAAAGTTAAAAACTGATGATCCCACATCCTCCCAGACAGGCCGAATTTTAATTCCCGAATCAAATTAGCAGGGAGCCGGGCCCACTTACTTTGGCCCCACCCGAAGTCCACCGACAGCATTCTGCCGCCCCCCCCGCCCCCCCCGCCGGTGACAAACCACTCAGGGACACGCACCACCACGTTTCTTGTGGGAATGCTGCTGAGAGCCTCGTCCCTTAAGAAGGGCCCAGAAGAGTAATTTCCTTAGGCCTCAGGTCAGAAACGATTCTCTTGAGTCACTAGCTTATGTTAACCTCAGGAACTCTGGGGCTGTCTCTTATTTGTTAAGGCTGCAGAAGCTCAGAGTGTAACGTGGGACCCAACCCTGGGGACCAGGCAAGCCTCTGTGGCACGCACTGCCACATCGGACCCGACTCCTGACAACTGATGGGCCCACCCGTGGTGCTCCCTTGGCCCAGCTCCCTTCTCTGTTTATTTGTATCTTACTGTAAGCATTTGTTTTGAGAGAGAGAGAGAACAACCAGGGGGAGACACCAGGGCGGGGGGAGAGTGGGAAGAGAGGGGGGGGAAAGAGAGAAAGAGAGAGATTCTTAAGAAGGCTCCATGCTCAGCGCAGAGCCAGCCCTACACAGGGTTCGATCTCATGACCGTGAGGTCATGACCTGAGCGGAGATCAAGAGTTGGACATTCACCGGACTGAGCCCCCCGGCGCCCCTCCTGCTGTAAATTATTCTTAAAGTTACCTCAAGTCCTTGTGAAACAAAGCGAGGTAGCACGGTCCTAAAGATGTGGTTTTGTCACCGCTCTGCTGTTGTCCATATTCTGAGGGGTGAGTCAGGCTGGGCTTTCCCAGGTTACGTTTGTCACCGTAGCCTCAGGAGGACTGTGTGCTGGGCTAATGGCTTCTGGCTGTGAGTGCAAATCAGTTTCCTGTGCAACAATCCCCAGATACCTAATAGGTTATTTCCAATGTGCCTGTTCTTTCAGGAAGACCACGTGGCATTTGTTTCAAGATGGAGGTACCATAAAATCAAATTTGACAAACCATTCGAATTCCAAAGGGCTTGGGCCGTTCCAATTCAAGAAATAAAGAATTCCTATACAATATGGAGATAATACTCAGCTATAAACCAAATGCATTCTACGATGTGTCTATCTATTCCATAGACCTTCTTGATGAAAAAGCTACTTTCAGAGAAGCTGCTCACACAAAACGTGGGGAAAGAAACCACGTCAACTACGTGCTGCTCATTCTGGTGGAAGACAGATAAAATGTCCTAATTTATACGTCCGTGAAATTATATACCATTCAATCCAGAGAGAAATCATCGTCCAAAGATAGAAAAAATTAGAATGTTAAAAAATATAGTTGTCCCAGCTCTAATTCCAGGAAAGTGGAAAGTCAAACTAGGCTAACATTGATGCAGATCTGCTTGGGTGTTCGGGTATTCGAAGAAACAATCGCAGACACACTAGCGGTGAAAGGGAGCAGGACTTAAGAGCTCCAGACTCTACCTTTCTCTCTCCCTGCTCCCCGCTCCCATTTCATAGGCTGTATCAGTTAGGAAGCTTTTGGTTACAAGTAAAGAAAAATTAACCTCAAATTATTATACAAGAGGTCAATCACTCACATAATCTCAAAGTCGAGAGAGAGTAAGCTCCGGTGAGCTTCAGCTGAAGTTCAACAGGACCCCGGCTTGGGGGTTCCACAACTCTGAGCGTGTTCTCACTCAAGAGTTGGCTTTGTCCTCGTTGTTGGGGGCGGGGGATGCCCCCACTCACCCCACTGTCTGGCTGAGACCATTTATGTCACAGGCCTACCCGGGAACTAGTAACTGGGGCCAGAGAATTCCAGGACTTAGGCCTGGGTTATGTATCTAACAATGACCCGATAATGGGGGCAAGGAGGGTGTCAGGGACCACCCTGAACTGGGGATAGGCTCAATCCCGCACAGACGTCACAACTACTATGCGTGGGAGAGAGGAGAGGGGGAAGGATTACAGATGTTCCCAAAAAGGTGTGGCAGACTGTTCAAGCGCAGCTCCCCCTGTCGCCAGGCACACAGGTAGGTCGTTCCTTCCAGCACTCAGTGAACTCAGGTGTGGCCAAGTGGCCAGAGGAACGTGAGAAACGAACATGGACCATCTTCCAGGTGTGGCACCTAAGAACCCCTCCACCCTCCATGCTCTTTCCCCTTCTGCCGGCGTGTCCGTGTAGACTCACAATGACCTTGGGAGCCACATGTTGACAATGGCAGAACCACAGGTGGAAGGGACTTGGTCCCTGAATCATCACTTAGAGGAAGCCCGTCCGCTGATCAGGAACATCCAAATTTTACATGACTGAGACGCTTCCATCAAGGCTGAGACTTTTGTATATTTTGGGGTTACAATGGTCAGCCTACCCCAACAGGTGGAAAAATGAAGGCCCACAAGGTGGGGTGACTTACCCAGGTTACAGTGAGCCAAGGAAACAGAAACACAGAAACACAGGGTGAGATGATCTTACTAGGGGAAGTGAAAACGGCCTTGAGAACGTGTCAGAACTAGGAAGGCACTGGGTAAAAAGAGAAGCAAGAGCAACAGGGAGTATCTTTTAGGCAGACCACACGAGCGAGGGGGAAGGTCAACTGCAAGCCCTTTCTATTGCAAAACTTGTCATTTTCCCACAAGTTGTTATCCATCCTTCTCTCCGCAAATAGAATAAATAGAAAGTCCCTTGGATAACTCAGAACACAAACTGCGTCGGAATCCGAATTAGGAACAAGAAGTCTCCTTACACGTGAAAGTGGTATTTGTTCTTTGGCCGAAAAGCATGTGGGGGGTTGCACCGAACCCGAGTGCAGGGGTAGCTATTGCTGTCTGAGCAGCGGCCCCTTCCTCTCGGCGCCGCTCCCCCTGCCCCGCCGCCCCACTCTGTGACTGCGGTGCCCTTCAGGGAAGCCACCGCTGGCGGCAGGCGTGCCAAGCCAGGCCTGTCCCGGTCCTTCCCAGGGCCTCCTCTACTGGAATCACACGAAGGGGCTCAGTCCCTCTCCGGGCACCAGGCTGTGCAGGGTGAGGCCAACAGCCGTTGGTGAGCACGGTTTCCTCCTGAGCAGAACCGAGCAGCCCAAGACAAGGAAGATGACAGCAAGCGAGCGAGGCGGCGAGAGCCCTCATCCGGTCTGCCCCGGAGCTGGCACGCTCCGTCCTTCCCCCAACTTGCCTGCACAGCCAGCTGATAGCGAGCTGCTCCTTTCGATCGGGCTGATCTCACCTACAGCCAAAAGAATCCTGACCAATATGATCAGGGAAACGGTCTCAAAAACAGACAAACGAAAAGTTCCTGACCTCTCCAGCACCTCAAAAAGTTAAATGAAAAACACAGAAATAGCAAGGCCTAGTACGGACTCGGGAACCAGGCCACGGAGTTTGAATCCAGTGCTCCAGTGTCGAGCTAGGAGGCCCTGGGCGGACTGTTTAACTGCCCACTCGCCAGAGGTGAACCTTTAAGGTAACGCCAAGCCCGAGGATTTTCATTAAGGATTAAATAGGTCAACACACGTAAAGTACTCAGAGCAGTACCCGGTATGGAGTAAACATTCAATATGTGATGGCCTTACTGGCCTTACTGTTGTAGGACGTCAGCCTTAGTGTAGTTTCAAGTCAGTGACCCAGGTGTTAGTAAGTTACGGTGTAACAAGCTAGACGGAGACAGGCACGGAAACAGGCATGGAGCTGATCACAGAAAAGCACGTTTGTCCCACCCCACCTGAGAGCAGCACCATCACACCCAGATCGCTTGTATTTTTTTTTTAATTTTTTTTTTAACGTTTATTTATTTTTGAGACAGAGAGAGAGCATGAACGGGGGAGGGGCAGAGAGAGAGGGAGGCACAGAATCGGAAGCAGGCTCCAGGCTCTGAGCCATCAGCCCAGAGCCCGACGCGGGGCTCGAACCCGCGGACCGCGAGATCGTGACCTGAGCCGAAGTCGGACGCTTAACCGACTGAGCCACCCAGGCGCCCCAAGATCGCTTGTATTTCTAATAAAGGGGTAATTTCTTCAGGTGCCCACCAAGGGGAGGCCACTTCTACAGCCTCAGGCCCCCCACGTGGTCAACAAAAACAGGCTGTGTCAGCCACAGCGCGTTCCTCCAGCCCAGAGGCTACCCGTCCTCTGCTGCCCTCTCCCAGCGCCCTGGTCCTCAGGGCCACCGTGAAGCTGCCAGAAAGGCAAACGCTGTCCCAGAGCAGCCCCCAGGGACGCTCTATCCCCTGGGCATTTGGGACCTTGACAGTTTGAATCCTTTGTCCTATCTTCTCTCTCTCTCTCTCTTCCTGGAATACCACGCACATAAAAATCTTAGGGCGTTTCTTCCAGACATAAAATACTTCCTCCAACAGTTACTTACTTCCTTCTTACAGCTCTACCTTCACCAGCGTTCTTTCGCTATTTCTGCTGATTAAGTCAGGGAGAAGTTCTCGGCAGAGCGCTTGTGAGGAAAGTGCACAGTCAAAAGTCCAGAGGTCACCAGTCCCTGAACGTGTGGGCGCCGGAGGTGCTCGGCACGTAGCGGGAGGAAGCTGGAGGTGGGCAGGAGCCACAGGTTAAAAAAAAGAAATCTGAATTTGATAACGGGGAGCCACAGGGGGGTTTTAAGCAGGGAAGGGCACAATCAGACTGGCATGCGGTCACTTTGCCCCTTCTCTGAACCTCTGCTTGTAGGGCAGCAGGTCCCCCCGGCCCTCTGCATGAGGGTTCAGGTTATTTGGGACCTAGAGAAATGCAGATTGAAGTTTTACAGAAGAACAGCTTAGGTGGGGTAGAAATTCCCAAAAATTGCCTCAAGAGGGAGAAAGCGTAAGAAGGTAGATCATTTTAGCAAGCTGGCTCTACAGTAGTAAAGGCTAAGAATGCTGGGGGCAGGGGCAAGGCCCTCATGCCAGCATTTAGCTGATTCCAAAGCTATCGGGTGGGGAAGAGCCAGGGCCCAGTGCAGGTGTCATAGTCACAGGGCTTTCTAGAACCTGGCTATGGGACAGGTGCGCTGCTCCGAATGGTCAGTTCCGACACACTGGAAAAACAAGTTCATTTGATTCGTATTAGCCCTGACCAGAGAGACCACCTCCAGCCAGCCTACGTTATTTTCTTACTACAGCAGAAAACTGAGCAGGGAGCAAACCACACTGTAGCAAAGCTAGCCCCATAAACAACTGAACCTGAAGCAAAACCCTGCGATGACCCAAGAGATTCACCGTGGGACCTGCAGCAGTCCTACCTACGTTGTAGAAATATTCTTGGCCTCTCAAGACAAACACGGCTTTTGGCACTGAAGACTGGTTTTTGGTTTCCAGGCCAGAAAAGCAGTGCACCCTTGTTTATTTCTCCCTCATCAGTACAGTCAGCAGCACTGAAAGGATTCCTTCTCTTCTGACCCACTGGTGAGACAACACAACTCCAATCAATAAGCAAAGAGAAGCAAGAAACATCGGCCACTTCAGTGGTGTGTAACAGATCAGAAGGCATCTTCTACACCTTCCCTCACGTGCTTGCTTTACCTACAAGGAACTGGGGCTCACAGACGGGTCACCTGACTTGCCCCACACACAGCTCAGCACCAGAGCCAGAATTCAAACCCAAGTCTTCTGATTCCAATCCCCCTGCCCTCATTGACCACGAGCACAGAAATGGTATGTTCCGATTTCTGAACAAGCACTGCAGAATCAGGGGACAGAGAGACAAGTCTGTCCTCTAAAGAGTGTACCATCTGCAAAGGAAGGCTAGGTCTTACTCATTCTCACATTCCCTGCAAATGCCCGGTGTGGCTCCTGGCCCACAGTAAAGCACCAAATAAACGTGTGCTGAGTGACGGTTGTGATCCAATCATGCGAACCTACCACACTAGAGAGTTCTCTGTGTAGATGGAGAGCTGAGGGAAGCCTGTGAGGATGCCTTGATGGAGGTCTAATCAAAGTACTGATTTTTGTCATATTGTCCATTATCAGTTTTCACCAGCGTGTTCTGAGCCTTTTGTAAATACCGCTGGACCCAGTGCCAAGCAGGCCCCACGCCGGCCTTCAGCCCAAGGCAAGGCTTTAATACAGCTCCACTCATCTGGAATCTTTGGCTTTTCAAGACCCTGTTTCTGAACACCAGAATAACCGAAAAGCACGGCATAAAGGCTGAGGGAGGAAAAAGGAACAACAAGACTTCCTGCTTTTATCTAAAAATATTAGGGCAGGAAAGGAAGCCGCTCAAATGTAGTGAATGACTACGTAAATAAAGTAGGTTTTTACTACATACCGACTCCAGCTCTAAACGTGTGGTTACAAACTAAGAAAAAACAGTATCTCTACATGGCTTTAAAATGAAACCAGAACGATTTCTGCAATAATCAAGCAACTCCGCTAATGATATCCAAGCTCAGCAATTCCAGGTATTCAATTTCTTGCTTGCTTCTATACGACAGACCCCCTGGACAAGAGTACAATTTGCAAACCTGCACTGGAGGGTTTGATGCACAGTCTGATGCCCAGGCAGCAGCACAGTGCAAGGACCAGACAGTAGAACTATTTCTGATGAATATCCTCTGGATATCAAAGGTACCCGGGGATAAGGGACAAGCTCAGGCACTTGTTCCAGCTTTGCCAATACCTGCAGTGTGACCTTGGGCATGTCACCTAAATCCCTTAGGGCTTCAATTTCATCCTCCGTAGAATGGGAAAGGTGGATATGGTAAAGGTGAAGGTCCCAATAAGGAATAAAATTGTAAGAAAATGAAAGGTTGCAATAAGTAAGTGTAACTTACCTGAGCCAAGGTTATATAAACTTTTAATAAAATACAATGCTTTTTCATTATAGACTGCTCAAAATGTTTCAAAGCCTGCCCTGACAGAATTGTTTTTTTAAATCAAAACTTAAAGATAGGATTTATTTTTACGAGTAGGCTCTAAGGATAGGATCGCAGATATGCATAAACACCTGTGTAAGAAGATGTACAAGGCAGCATTTGTAAGTGTTTTGAAGACATTTTAATGACATGGGAAGATAGTTGTAATTTATTATTAAATTTACAAGTCAGGATATAAAACTATAGAGAAGCATGAGTTCAAGCCCCATGAAAAATAAATAAATAAATAAACAAACAAACAAACAGAAGTACACCTAACATTTAAATTTAAAATTTCCTATACATGCACAGGAAAAAAGAATGTAAGTAGTAATTTATATAATATTAATATATATTAATATATATATACACACACACATATATATATATTAGTATAAAATGTTAATAAGGGTTCCTGCTAGGTTATAAAACTGTAGAGGACCTTGTTTTCACTCATTAATGTAGAAAAGAAAACTGTATTTCACATTATTGCAAACTGAATTCAGTAATGCAGTTGACATTTGAAAACACATTTAAACTGTGAACCCAGTACTACACATTTTTTTTAATGAATATACTACAGCACTATAAAAGTATTTTCTCTTCCTTATGATTTTCTTGATAGCATTTTGTTTTCTATAGAGAACACATTAATACATGTTAATCACTTATAGTGTTAATCAACTACATGGTCAGTAAGACTTCTAGTCAAAAGTAGGCTATTAGTTGGGGCGCCTGGGTGGCGCAGTCGGTTAAGCGTCCGACTTCAGCCAGGTCACGATCTCGCGGTCCGTGAGTTCGAGCCCCGCGTCGGGCTCTGGGCTGACGGCTCAGAGCCTGGAGCCTGTTTCCGATTCTGTGTCTCCCTCTCTCTCTGCCCCTTCCCCGTTCATGCTCTGTCTCTCTCTGTCCCAAAAATAAATTAAAAAAAATTAAAAAAAAAAAAAAAAAAAAGTAGGCTATTAGTAGTTACCTTTGGGGGAGTCAAAGTTATACATGGATTTTTCTGAACATGCAGGAGGTCAGCACCTCTAACCCCCGCATTGTTCAAAGCTCAACTGTATATTTTAAATTATTTTTTAATTGTCTGTAAGCAGCAAGCAGCATTCATTTGAGGGATGCAAAGTTTTTAAAATACCAAAAATCCAATTAAGGCCATGTCACACCAATAATTCCAAGAAAAATCAAGTGATCATTATGTGATTAGATGAAACAAAAAGGGGGCAGGAGCTTCTGATAAAATTCGACACTTGTAACTTTTTAAAACCACCCATAGAAAACAGGCCTAGAAAGCTATTTCCTTAATAATAAAGCACATCAAAGGATATTGTCTTACGAGCAACACCCAAGATCACACCTAAGAATGAGGAACTGGAGATATTACCATTAAAATCAGGATAAAAAAGATGCATGCTAAAACTATTATTGACAATGTTCTGAAACCCCAAAAACAATCCAATAAGGAAACGGATTAAAAAGTATTACTTTGAGAAAGGAAAACCCCAAACCATCAGTCACCTAATAATGTAAACATTTATCTCAAAAATCAAAGACACTATACACTTAAGATTCATCTATTTCTCTCTCTCTCTCTCTCTCTCTCTCTCTCTCTCTCTCTCACACACACACACACACACACACACAATCAACTAACTATAGAATGTTTAGTAAAATTCAGCAATATCGATATATTTTATCTAACTGAAATAATTAGTTAAAAGATTTAAAAAACAAAAGATTCTGGCTCCAACAGAATTATCTTAAAAAGACATGACCCCCATGTGAAAATGCATAAACTAAGATTCATGAATAGTAAATATCATGTTCATGGACAGGAGAAGGCTGTAAAGCTATCAGTTCTTCCTAAATTACAGTGGATTTAACTCTAATATGATCAAAATGCCCCCAAAATTTGGGAGTAGATAAAAATCATCCTAAAACTGATGTGGAAAGATAGACAAAAATGAGTTCCAAAGGGTTTTTTCCTGGGACATAACGGGGAAAAGGATTAACCTTATCATACATTATTAAAACAGAAAGTGGTGCAGCCACTCTGGAAAACAGTATGGAGGTTCCTCAAAAAACTAAAACTAGAACTACCCTATGACCCAGCGGTCACACTACTAGGCATTTATCCACGGGATACAGGTGTGCTGTTTCGAAGGGACACATGCACCCCCATGTTTATAGCAGCACTATCGACAATAGCCCAAGTATGGAAAGAGCCCAGATGTCCATCTAGGGATGAATGGATAAAGAAGACGTGGTATATATATACAACGGAGTATTACTCGGCAGTCAAAAAGAAGGAAATCTTGCCATTTGCAACTACGTGGATGCAACTAGAGGGTGTTATGCTAAGTGAAATTAGTCAGAGCACTTCATGTGACTTCATTCGTATGAGGCCTTTAAGAGACAAAACAGATGAACATAAGGGAAGGGAAACAAAAATAATATAAAAAACAGGGAGGGGGACAAAACAGAAGAGACTCATAAATATGGGGAACAAACTGAGGGTTATTGGAGGGGTTGTGGGAGGGGGGATGGGCTAAATGGTTAAGGGGCACTAAGGAATCTACTCCTGGAATCATTGTTGCACTATATGCTAACTAATTTGGATGTAAATTTTAAAAATTAAGAAATAAAATTAAAAAAAAAAATATATATATATATATATAAAATGAAATCAGTGCTGTAATAGTACAGGCAAAAATAGATAACCAGAAACAGATGACCCAAAGATGGGATCAAGGTGAAAGTATAAGCCTGTAAGGAATAAAAATAATTATTCACATAAAAAGTGCTGCAATAATAACTAGCTGTTCTGAAGTGCTAAGATCCTACCTCACACCAAAATATCCAAATACCCAAAATAAACACCAGATTTAAAACACTAAATGTTGCAATTAAATAAACACACAAAAAGTTTTAAACATATGAATAAATATTTGACTATATCTGGATGAGTAAGGACTTAGGCTTGAAACAAAGTAAGAAAAATGAAAATTATCAGTTTAAGAGAAAAGGAATCCACTTATAAAGTCAAGCAAATTGAAGTAAAACACTAAATGTAAATTGAAAGTGTGTATGAAATATACATCAACTGCACAGCCTGGGTTTTTCTTAGTGACGTATTTTCTGGATCTATCCACTAACTGACTCCAAAACGATGTTTCTCCTAGAATAATGAGTACTCTTAGCACCGGAACTGCAGTTTCCAACACCATTTCCCACTAACAGCAGCAGGGCACCCTGGAGCAAAGGCTCGTTGCTGGGCCGGGACAGGGAAGGTACAAGCTAAGCCTGGGACAACTGGTTGTGCTTTCAAAGATTAACAGAATCATGTTAAAAGAATACAGAAGTCGGGGCACCTGGGCGGCTCAGTTGGTTAAGCGTCCAACTTCGGCTCAGGTCGTGATCTCGCGGTACGTGGGTTGGAGCCCCATGTTGGGCTCAGTGCCGACAGCTCAGAGCCTGGAGCCTGCTTCCAATTCTGTGTCTTCCTCTCTCTACCAATTGCTTCTCTCTCTCTCTCTCTCTCTCAAAACTCAATTTAAAAAAAAAAAGAAAAGAAAAGAAAAGACTATAATGGACCCAAACACATCCAACCAATGAAAATCCCTATGTCCACAATTACATTTTTTAAAGATGAAAAGCAAAAAAACAAATAAAAACAACAACATATTCATTCCCATCGGAGGCAGCAACTCCTTAACTATTAAAACTGTTAATAAAGGGAAAAACTTACCCTGCCTCTTTAACAGGAACTATATTTTATAGCAATTAAATAGCCCTGGCCCCAGCTGATGAAGGAAACTTCTGCTTTACACAGAACATCAACTACTGCATGTAGAAAAGCAACTGAATTAGGAAACATCATTCATTAACCCTGATCAGAATTGTTATTTTAGATAATGATTATCAACTGGCGCTTAAAAAAAAAAAAAAAAAAAAAAAAAAGGCAGGGAAAAAAACCAAGGTGAATAGCCTCTGGTAAACTGCACATTCATATGGCTCCCAGTGCCACACAGATCGCTCTCTGGTCTTATGAGGGGAAACTGATGCAAGAGGCAGGGATCAGCTTCTCATCACCCTAACCCAGTGTGCAACCTGAGCATCCATAATGGTGGGTCAGTCAGATCTTCTGTGTCTTCTGATGGGATTCATGGATCACCAATGGTGTGTTCTAGCCAAATATACGTAACTTTCATCCATTTTAGGTCCAACTTCCAGTTTACAAGAAATAGAGCAGAAAGAAAGCAAGCTAAATGACACCACAAGGAAACCAGAAGACAAATCCAGAAGTTAGGACGAAGTGGTCAGGTGTCTTTAACAAGTCAGTGTGACAAAAAGTAGGGGGAAGGGAAAAGGACGTGCTAGGTTAAAAGAGATGGAAGGATCTTACCAAGCAGATGCAGTGCAGAGGACATTTCTGAGATCACAGGGGTATCAGTGGAGTCTGTTATGGGTATTAGGTAAAACACTACTAAAATGGAAATGTACAGATTGGCTAAAAAAAAAAGTCCATGGCAAAACAATATGTACTTACGGTGGTTCCTCAAAAAGTTAAAAGTAGGATCACCGTATAACCTATCAGCTCCCCTCCTGGGTGTATATATATTCAAAAGAATTGAAAGCAGGAACTTGAAGAGATTTGTATGACCATGTTCACAGCAGCACTATTTAGGATAACCAAAAGGCAGAAGCAACCGAAGTGTCCGTCAGTGGATGAAAGGATAAACGAAGGGTGGTATAAACGCACAGTGGAGCGTTACTCGGCCTTAAAAAACACAATGAGGGGCGCCTGGGTGGCGCAGTCGGTTAAGCGTCCGACTTCAGCCAGGTCACGATCTCGCGGTCCGTGAGTTTGAGCCCCGCGTCAGGCTCTGGGCTGATGGCTCGGAGCCTGGAGCCTGTTTCCGATTCTGTGTCTCCCTCTCTCTCTGCCCCTCCCCCGTTCATGCTCTGTCTCTCTCTGTCCCAAAAATAAATTAAAAACGTTGAAAAAAAAAAAAAATTTAAAAAAAAAAAAAAAAAAAAAAAAACACAATGAAATTCTGAGACACGCTACAACACGGACGAATCCCCAAGACACATCAAGTGAATTAAGACAATCACAAAAGTACAAATACCCTATGATGCCACCTGTGTGAGGTACCTAGAGCAGTCAAAAGTCGAATCGTGGCTGCCAGGAACTGGGGGGGGGGGGGGGGGGGGGGGGAAGGAATGAGGAGTTGGTATCTAATGGGTATGAGGTTTCAGTTTTGGAAGACGAAAAGGTTTTAGAGACCGGTGGCGACGATGGTTGCACAAGAATGTGGTTGCACTTCATGCCACTGAACTGTACACATGAAAGTGATGAAAATGGTAAGTTTTATGTTAGAGTACACTTCGCCATAATTTTGTTTTAAAAAGTACATAGTATATGACCTGATTTCAGTGAAAAAAAATGTGCATATATGAACAGAAAAAGTCTGGAAGGATCCATGCTAACATGTTATAATAAATGATCTCTAGGTTGTGAAAACTGCATTTCAGCATTTCTTAATTTTCTACAACACCTGTACTATGTACTACTTCTGTGACAGAGATGATGCTGTATAAAGCAAACAGGAAAAGCATTCAGAGTGCTACATTTGATTTCATTATATATATATATTATATATAATTTAAAAAACTACATTCAATAAAAAGGAAAAGGCTGGAGAAAAAGATCTGCAATAAGCATGAAATCAAAACTCAATTCCCAAGCATATTTAAAAAGCTCTTACAAATAAAAATTTTTAAACTCTAAAGCCCAAAGAGAGAAACAGGCAACAGGCTTGAACAAGGAAGCACCAGTTCCGCTGAAGAGGAAGTTCAAGGGTCCAAAACTCTCTTGGGAAAAAAAACAAAAGAAAGATGATAAACAATAAATGAAATAAACTCAAATTAAAATACCAATAAGATACCATCTCTCACAATCAGATTGTTGACAGGAAAGCCTAACAAGCACTCTCAGGCGCTCCTGTGATATTAAAATGTGATCACATCTTTCTGGAGGGCAATTTAAGCATATATATCAAGAGCTTGTACAAGTTACAATATTATGAACCACTGATACATGAAACACAGATAAAATCTCAAAAACAGACTGCTGAGTGTTCCCTAAGAGTACATACCTACTAAGTAATTCTGTGTGTGTATGTGTTTGTACCCATGTGTGTTTGTTCTAGAACAGGCAAAGCTAACCTACATGCGGAAAACAATCAGAAGGGTGCTCGCAGAGACGGTGGGGAAAGAGTACATGAGAAGGGGAACGTGGGAACTTTCTGGGGTGATGACAATGTTGTATACCTTGACGGAGGTTCAGATTACACAGATGTATGTATGCATTAGTCAAAATGCAGCAAATGTACAGTAAGTATTTGTGCATTTCACTGCAGTGTGTAAATGTTACCTCAGAAGGAAAAAAATACTGAACTCTAATGATACGCATGTTGGAGCATCTAAGAGAAAGAGTACTGATGTCTGCAATTGTTTTAAATTTTTTTTTTTTTAACATTTATTTACTTTTGGGAAACAGAGACAGAGCATGAACAGGGGAGGGGCAGAGAGAGAGGGAGATGGAATCTGAAGTGGGCTCCAGGCTCCGAGCTGTCAGCACAGAGCCCGACACGGGGCTCGAACTCATCATGAGCCATGAGATCGTGACCTGGGCCGAAGTCGGATGCTTAATTGCCTGAGCCACCCAGGCGCCTCGGTCTGCAGTTATTTTAAAATGCATCAAAGAAAAAGGAGATGGACAGAAGGACGGGTAGTTGGATAGATGTGATAAAGCAAGTATAGTAAAATGCTAACGTAAAAATACAAGAGTTAGGTATACGAGTGTCCACCGTAAAACTCCTTCAAGAATGCTGCATATTTGGGGTAGCTGGCTGGCTCAGTCAGTAAAACATGTGGCTCTTGATCTCCAGGTCATAAGTTCAAGCCCCACAATGAATACAGAGAAGAAAGAAAAAGGAAGGAAGGAAGGAAGGAAGGAAGGAAGGAAGGAAGGAAGGAAGGAAGAAATGTTGTATAGTTGAGATTTTTCATAATATTAAGTGTTAAACATACTAAAAAGTAGCGAACAGCCATGAGGCAGCCTTCTGGAGTATGGGAAATGTTCTATCTCAATCTGTTTGTTATATGCGGCACACGTGGGTAAGATTTTATCAAGCTGTATGTACACTTTAAGATTTTGTACACTTTGCTTACTGCATTTACACCTCAGAAAAGTGTTTTAAGTGAACAGCAATCAGAATTAGGACACTGAAGTGTGCATAATTGGGGCACCTGGCAGGCTCAGTCGGTAGATCATCCGACTTTTTTTTATTATTAAAAAAAATTTTTTAATGTTCATTTATTTGCTTTTGAGGGAAAGAGAGAGAGCACAAACAGAGGAGGGACAGAGAGAGAGGGAGACACAGAATCCGAAGCAGGCTCCAGGCTCTGAGCTGTCAGCACGAAGCCCGACGCCGGGCCTGAACCCATGAACCTCGAAGTCATGACCTAAGCCAAAGTTGGATGTTTAACTGACTGAGCCACCCAGGTGCCCCAGATTATCTGACTCTTGATCTCAGGGTCATGAGTTCAAGCCCCACATTGGGTACAAAGCCTATAATTAATTAATCAATTTTTAAAAATAAAGTACATTTAATTAACATCCTCAAAAGGATAAGGGAATATGCTGCAACCAAAACACATGAATAAGCAGTAATGAAGGGAACAAAGCATAAATCTTGAAGACAAAGACTGTCTGATCTAAGAGCTCCATGGGGCCAGAGAGCGAGGAGGCCTTGAGGGCTGAGTCAGAGAGCCTCAAGCCCAGGCTCAGCAGCCCTCTGAACTCCCGCACAGAGATGGGAAAAGGAAGCAGAGACACAGAGGACAGATCCAGAAGAGTCTAAAACCCACCATCTGGAGAGAGCTGTAGAAGGAAAGGAGGAAATGCAAGAGGGACATTTGAGGAAATAATAGTTAAATGTTTCCTAGAGCTAAAGAACAAAACTGTTCAAAAACTCATTTTAATCACAGTTACTTAAAGTCATCTACATGGACATAGGAAACACACCACACCATTTTCTGAGAAGTATCTCCTGATTGTGCAATTTCAGTGATGCTTGCTCCTTTCCCTATTTTTCAAGTTGTCTGCAATGAACATGACTTTTACAATAAGGAAAGGTAACAGTTTACTTTTATAAAACAAATCCAGAATCAAGAGACAAGAGAGGCTTCTCAAAATCTCCCACCTCTTGGGGCGGCTGGGTGGCTCGGTCGGTCGAGCGTCCGACTTCGGCTGAGGTCACGATCTCGCAGTTCATGGGTTCCAGCCCCGCGTCGGGCTCTGGGCTGACGGCTCGGAGCCTGGGGCCCGCTTCGGATTCTGTGTCTCCCTCTCTCTGCCCCTCCCCCGACTCACACACTCTCAAAAATAAATAAAAAATTAAAAAACAAACAGGAACCAACAACAACAAAACTGCCCACATCTCCTTCCTCTGGCTGCCGCCCTGTGCTAGCACGGTAAACCTGCTTCTAAGTGCTCACCACAAATACGGGTACGTTACTTGATCTCTTTACATTTTTGCTTCTTTAGACCTTCAACAGGGACAATAAAATCCCCCCTTCCTGCCTCACAGGAGTTTGGGGAGCATCAAATGAGGTGGTATATAAAACTAGCACTTGGTGAGCCACTGAGCGCTATACGAATGGCTACGTGTTATCACAACTTCGAAGCTGGTAAACCCTAAAATGAGTCACCCTCCACCGCCAGCACCCCTCACTCCCCAAATCCAATCTGTCCTCTGGCCTACCAGCTTTTCCTTTGCTCATTCCCTCCTTCCCAACCCACTGCATGACATGAATTATACCTGGTCTTATCTTGTGCCCAGACCACGGCCCCAGGCCCTGCCTTCCCTCACCCACCCCTCACAACTTCCTCCTAAACCTTCACCTTCCTAAAATATGCTTATTTTATAAGGACCCTGCGGAAAACAAGAAGCCTTTGGGAGTTGTCAAGGTTGTAGGATGGACTTCACAACCTCTTCACCCCGGCTTTTGGGTCCTCCCTCCCACACATGGTCAAGTTCCTCAAATTCTGCAACAAGCCAACACCTCCCACCCCAGGCAATCCCCCATCCTGTACCTATCTAGGTCCTCCCGGCCTTTCCCAGGCAGAGGGAAAGGGGTTGACCCGGGCTCTCTCTGCACCTTTTGACCAATCCAGATCTAGCTCCTGCCAGTTCTCTAAACACCCTCTCCATCCCTTGGGTGCAACCCTCACTTCGGGGTCAGAGGCCTGCCCCCCTTTCCTTATGCCCTGAGGGCAGGGCCTGGCAAAGTCCTCTGACATCCTCTATACTAGGCCCTGGAATTGATCTGCTAATCATTCTAGTACTTAAACTTTCTTTGCCTAACTGGATTTCATAGGAATTATTTCTTCGGTTCTCTTTGTAGCTTTGATATCTATGTGTACATCATATCTTTTTTTTTTTTTTAACATTTTATTTATTTTTGAGACAGGGAGAGACAGCATGAACGGGGGAGGGTCAGAGAGAGAGGGAGACACAGAATCTGAAACAGGCTCCAGGTTCTGAGCAGTCAGCACAGAGCCCCACGCGGGGCTCGAACTCACGGACCGTGAGATCGCGACCTGAGCCGAAGTCGGATGCTTATCCGACTGAGCCACCCAGGCGCCCCTGTTTATATCATATCTATTCCCACATAAGATACTGTTTAGCTATTATGCTTTAAATAAAAAGCTGTGCTTTATAAATTCTTCTATAACTTCTTCCTCTCAACATTAACTTTTTGAAATTGACCTATGTTGATACCTACAGCTATAAACCATTTTCAAAGCTATAAAATAGCTCTTTTTGATATTTGAGTACCTCACAACTTATTTATCCATTACATCGTTGATGGATATTTAATAAAACATTTGTTATTAGAAGCAATGCTATCGGGGCGCCTGGGTGGCGCAGTCGGTTAAGCGTCCGACTTCAGCCAGGTCACGATCTTGCGGTTCGTGAGTTCGAGCCCCGCGTCAGGCTCTGGGCTGATGGCTCTGGGCTGATGGCTTGGAGCCTGGAGCCTGTTTCCGATTCTGTGTCTCCCTCTCTCTCTGCCCCTCCCCCGTTCATGCTCTGTCTCTCTCTGTCCCAAAAATAAATAAAAAACGTTGAAAAAAAAAATTAAAAAAAAAAAAAAAAGAAGCAATGCTATCATGAACATTCCTGTGCATGTTTCTAGCTCACGTGTGTTAAGTTTCTAGAGTGAGGCTGCTAGGTCACAGGGTCATACAATCAACCGTACCTGGTAATGACAATGGTCTTCCCCAGTGGATGAAATACTTCTACCTACAGCGCTGAAGATTGCCTCAAAATACTGTCAAGCGTTTAAATGTTTGCCAATTCATGGGTGTAAAATGTTATTTCACTGTGGCTTTAACCTGCATTTCCCCAATGGGGTCAAACATCTTTTCATGTGTTTATTAGCCATTTGGTTTCCTCTATAATAACAGGCCTGTTCCTGTCTTTAACTGTTTTTCAACCTGGCTGTCTTTTTCTTAATTGACATGCACGAGTTCTGTATATTCTGGGTGCTCATCCTTTATTGGTATTGTGTGTTACAAATTTCTTCTTCCAGACGATGGCTTTCCTTCCTTTTCACTCTCTTTTGATGAGAAGTACTTTAAGGTAGTTGAATTTATCAACCCTTTCCTTTCTGGTACATTGTTTGTGTGAGTTGTTTAATAAACCCTTCCTTACCCAGAGGTCATGAAAGGATTTATATTTCCTTTTAAGAAAAAAGTGTTAAAAACTTCAAAAAGGAAGTTATAGAAGTGGTCCATAAGCACATAAAAAGTACTCAAAATTATTAGCCATCGAGGAAATGCAAGTCAAAACCACAGTGAGAAACCACCATACATCCACCAGGAGGGCTAAAATTAGGAACCTGGTAACACCAAACTGTGGCAAGGATGTGGAGCAACCGAACCTTGACTACCCTTTGTTGGCAGGACTGTGAAATTGTAGAACCACCTCGGGAAAGGTCAGGCAGCTTCCTAAAAAGCTGAACATACAGCTATCCTATGATCCCGCAACTCTGCTTGGTATTTCCCCAAGAGAAATGAAAGCATATGTCCACAAGATAATTTCTACTAGAATATTCACAGCAGCTTTATGCATAATCGCCAAAAATCAGAAACAGCCCTGTTGTTAACCATCACAAGAGAAGGGAGAAGTGGAATGGGATGGAGTCCTACAGCAGAATACGACTCAGCAAGAAAAAGAACAGGCTACTGATGCATGTGACACAGACCAATCACAGAAATACTGGGCTGAGTGCAAGGAGCCTTACACAAAAGAATACATGGTTTCAGATTCTATTCCTATGAAGCCTAGAATAGGCAAAAAAAAAAAAAAAAAAAAAAAAAAAAAAAAAATTATAATGGATAAAAATCACATCAATGGCTGCTAGTAGGTGGGGTTAGGAATGGGGAAGGAGCACGACTTGAGAACTTGATGGGGGCACAGTAGTATTACGCATCTGGGCAGAAATCTGCATTTAGATGGTGCATACATTTGTCAAACAAAAAGGAAACAAATTTATGGGGTGCGTGGGTGGCTCAGTTAAGCGGTTAAGCATCAGACTTTGGCTCAGGTCATGAACTCTCAGTTCCTGAGTTCGAACCCTGCATCGGGCTCTGCACTGACAGCATGAAGCCTGCTTGGGATTCTCTCTCTGCCCCCCGTTTTCTCTCTCTCTCAAAATAAATAAACTTTAGAAAAAAAGGAAACACGGGCGCCTGGGTGGCTCAGTCGGTTAAGCGTCCGGCTTCGGCTTAGGTCGTGATCTCACGGTTTGTGAGTTCGAGCCCCGCGTCGGGCTCTGTGCTGACAGAGCATTTTGGGAGCATCTGGGTGGCTCAGCTGGTTAAGCTTCCAATTCTTGATCTCAGCTCAGGTCTTAATTTCAGAGTGAGTTCAAGCCCTGCATTGGGCTCTGTGCTGGATGTGAAGCCTACTTCAAAACAAAACAAAACAATTAAAAAAAATTTTTTTTAAACATTTATTTATTTTTGAGAGACAGAGACAGAGCATGAGCAGGGGAGGGGCAGAGAGAGGGAGACACAGAATTTGAAGCAGGTTCCAGGCTCTGAGCTGTCAGCAACAAGCCTGATGCGGGGCTCGAACTCACAAGCCATGAGATCATGACCTGAGCCGAAATCGGATGCTTAACCAACTGAGCCGTCCGGGGGCCCCACAAACAAACAAATTCTGAACTCTAGTAAGTGATAGGTATACTGAAGTGTTCAAGGATTAAGTATACTGATATGTGGAACTTTGAAATGCATGCAAAAATAAAACAGATTGCAATGGACAAAGGCACAGAAAGATATGACAAAGCAAATACAGGAAAACGTTCACTGCAGCATCTAGGAGGCAGGGAGAAGGGGGTATACATTCTTTCAACTTTGCTGTAGGTTTGAAAATGTTCACAATACCAAAGGACAAAAACATATTTTCAAATGGAAGAGACCGGCTTTAAAAAATAAGATCTATTTGGGGCGCCTGGGTGGCTCAGTCGGTTAGGTGTCCAACGTCGACTCAGGTTATGAGCTCATGGTTTGTGGGTTTGAGTCCCGCGTCAGGCTCTGTGCAGACAGCTTGGAGCCTGGAGCTTGCTTTGGATTCTGTGTGTGTGTGTGTGTGTGTGTCCCCTCCCCTGCTCATGCTGTCTCTCTCTCTCTCTCAACAATAAACATTAAAAAAATTTTTTTAAATAAGACCTATATCAGCAAAGTCTGCCTTTGAGAAAGGTGACTGAAAGAAAAAGATCAATCCTTACATGTGATAGTGCCTCGGGAGTTTGCAAAACACTTTTACACCAATTATTTCAAGTGATCCTCACCAAAACCTGGGTATTCTAGCCTCATTTACACTTGAGGAAACTTGGGATCAGAATCTGGCAAATATCACACAGCAGGTGCCCGACGGAGCTGGACCTAAAAGCGAAGGTCTCGGGCGCTTCTTCCTGGGTTCCTTCAAACACACCTCACTGGGGAGCTGCCATCATCTCCAAAAGGCTGAAGGCCACATGCAAACTGCCCACGTGCCACTAGCTCTTTGGGCTGTCGCACGAGCAGAGTGACAGGAGCTGAAGGGGCTACGGTCACTAGCAGCGCGGGGAAGAGACACGAGCAGACAGTGAAACAGCGCAACTCAACGCCCCAAATCTACTCCAAACCCATTCAGAACAAAAGCACTGGCAGGCCGCACACTGAGCTCTCTGAGGCCACCTTCAAACCTTAGGGACCTCTGTGACGTCCTTCCCGTCTGGGTGGACGGACAACCTGCGTACGGTGCCTAAGACACTGCAACACAAAACTTGTCACAACACTTCTCTGACCAGACGCTCCGCCACTCTCCTTTCCAGAGCAGAACCACAGGAGAACAGAAGGAGGGGACCCAGGAACATTGCTCAACGCGAACACGGCCAAAACTGAAGGCAAAAGCGTTTAGTAACCACCCGCACATTAATCACTGGCTGCAGGGTATTTTGGCTTTTTGTTAAAGCACATACAACACACCCCGACACTTTTTGTTAATTTAAATAAGGTGAACCAGACCTGTGGAACGTGAACGAAAGCCCTTTCGGCCTTAGAGACCGGTGTATTATTTATCCAAACATTCACTGAGTGTGCCAATCACTTCGGGAAATGTAATGAAACCAGGACAGAGTCCTTGTCCTCAAGAGGCCTGTAATCCAGCAGGAGGCTCAGGACAGATCTCCCAGGCCTACTCGGCCTACAGGGGAAGATCTAAGAGCAGAGAAAAGAGAGTTCAAGTACAACCAGAGGTTCAAGAAAGATTTCAGCTGGGCCTTGAAGATGCAGACATGCAGAGCTGGGGGTGGGGAGTGTGGTGCTCTGGGCAAAGGCTGACGGGAAGAAATAGCTCCGAGGGGGCTCCTGGCTAAGGAAGGCCACCTGAAGCCTGAGCAGGAGGAAGGGAGGGTGAAAAGGACTCCCGAGGGATGCCTGCCAACTCTTGTCAGAGAGCAAAGAGAACAAATTAGAGGGCCCCACAGACGTCTGACTTCGGGAGTTAGCCGGGGCAGGGCCAAATATGGCTGCGACTCTCACGAGAGCAGGAACCCAAGGGAGGGCTGAGTCAATTTCCCCAGCAAGTCATGACTTAACAAAACCCTGATAATGTGCATTCAGGACGCCTGCTCAAAACCCAGGTGGACCTGTGACACCTGCAGCCTGGCAGAAAGCCAGAGGATAGGAAATGTAACGGAGAGAGGGAGTTAACAGAGAACAGCCCAGGAGCAATGGGTTTGAATCCCTAACTGTATACGCCTAACTGTAAAAGCGTGGGTGAGTTTCCAACCTACAGCGTCTTATCTGCAAACGGGAAACGACACCCGTCATCTCCCAGGATTGCACGGATTACATGAGATAACATTGGTAATACATACATGCAGCACAATGCCCACAACATCAAAAGCATCCAAGGAACGGTGGGTATTGCGTCTATGAGTAGGCTGCACTCCAGGAACTTCCGAGTCCGGGCCTCCTACCACGCTTCACGGTATTGAGAAACCAGGCTGAAGCCACTGACCTTGGACAAGACCAAAGGATTACTCACGTCCTAAGCAACTTCTCCCTCGGTTCTTTGATTTTTAATTAAAAAAAAAAAAAAAAAATCTGTCCTTTAAGGCATGTTAGGTTATCCTGAGACATCTGCCTCACCCTGTACACTCACATCACGAACCTTCTGGTACAAGGGGAAAAACCAGTGTCATGAGCCACTTCACAGGGAGCATCTGTGCCAGAAAGGACCACAGGCCTCATCCCAGCCCTCACAAGGAGGGTCTAGGCTAGCCCAGCGTCAGTCTGGGCTGATAAGAGTTGTGACACTCAAAACATCTATCTTAAGAAACACACTTCAAGTTACAGGGTAATGACAGCGCTAGAACAGTTTAGAATATACATGCAAAGTATCATATACATAATAAGAGTTCGAGAAAATATAAAAAGCATTATCTTTATAGCCAGTCCTAGCCAGATAATAAGATTCTATATACCGAAAGGCTTAAGGACACAATGATGAGAGAAGGGATGGCCCTGAGCCACAGAGATAAATGACAGTTAACTCATTCCAGGAACAGAAAGTTAGGTCTCACTTTGTCAACTACACTTTCAGAAGGAAACTTTCAATAATTCCAGAATCCACCAAGAATCAGTGACCCCTAATGGGGGGGGGGGGGGGGGGGGAGGGGAAATCAGGCAGATCACACAAACAGAAATTTGCTTCAGTTAGGGAAATATAAAAATTTCATGAATGCACTCTGTACATTAAGAGCAGGCGACAAATTTTATTCCATGGCTAAGAAACACCAAGAAACTACTAAACTCTGGATGAGCAGGCTGGTTAGTTTGGCCAGTTTTGAGGAAGAAGGGAAGAAGGGGAAGGTAGTGAAAAATCAGAGAAAATCGGGCGAAGGAAAAGGGAAGGACAGAAGCAGACTAGAGACAGAACGGAGAGTCCGTGTGAGCGGATTCTGAGTGCTGAAGCCAGCAACCCTTGGTGACAGGTTAGTGGAGAGCCACACTACTGTCACCTGTTGTGTACTGCCCGCCCAGCTGCACTAATCCTTAAATCTGTGGAGGGAGACCTACCCTGCTCACCAGCGTGGAAATAGATTATTCCCTGGTCTAAATGCTCCTAAGGGGCAATAACCAGAAACTTCCATAAAACCAAATCTAAATCCTTCAGCCTCCACTCTAGTTAAAACCGGTTTCTATTTCCTTTATATGGGCTGGGTGCATTTTCCACTTCAATGGCCTGGTTCACACAATTCCTAATTCAACAGATGTCTGTGGAAGGCCCACTACGTGGGGGGGAGACAGCAGTGAACAAAACAGACGTGACTGCCACCCTCACAGAACTGGTTAGTGACAAATGGTGGGGGACGGGGGGTGGGGGGTGGGGGAGGCATGGATCATAGCAGTGCAAGGGGCCGCTTGCAAAAAGGAGGGGGCCTAGGCTCTCCTCTGACACCCTTGCCCCCACGCTCAAATCTTTCAAGGTCAACTCAAGTCCTAGCTAAGGAGAGGGAAAACCAAATAAATCCAAAGGCTGACAAGAAAATATGGAAATGTTACAGTTAAAGCTCACGCTGATTAAAAACCAAACGAAACTCTAAGTGTTCAAACTGAAGACAGCATTCATTATCTGTCACCACATAGACTGTAACTCCCGAAATGAGTAAACAGAACGTTTTTAGTAATAAATAAGTTCATAAAGATGACCCAGCCTAATGTATTCCAAGGCCCTGAAGTACCTTTGGAATCATTAAGAAGCAAATTACATTTACTATGTTTTAATGTTCAGTATATTTCTTGTACTTTGAATATTGGGATCATGTCCTAACATGTGGCCCAAGACATACCTCAATAAAAAGGCTCTATAACCAAACAAGTTTGGGAACTGCTGACACTCTGAACACCATTTGGCGATTCCCAGTGTATTTTAGGAAATTCAGTTTTCTGACAAATCCTGCGTAAACTTAGTCTGAGCCAGTATTGCCCACACTCATTTGGACATGGCTCCTTTTTTCATTTAATACCTATTAACGGTCAACAAACTGCTCAGGGAACACATGGGGGATACACTACGGTGTAGGGGACGCGATGCGTAATCAATTTGAAAACGCGATTATCCGTCTCCCGAGCGTTTTGATGAACTGATGTTTCCTATGTAGGCTATTAAAATACAAAAACTTCCCCAATGAAATTCTTTTTGAAATTCACTCGGTGAGATGTTTACTGCATTTTTAAGACAAAACATTTTTTAATGAACCAAATTGGATCTTAGTGTTTTAATTATAAAGGAACTCAAATTAATCGTATAACGATTTGAGTTTACTAAATTACTGGAAGCTTATCTTCTCTAAACATGTAGTTTTAGATTTCTAGAGTACATTTGATACTTAATTGTAAAAGATTCATCCTGTTAAGAAATAAAACATGCTGATATTTACCTCTGCCCTATTACCTGAAATGCCTAAATACAAATATCTGTAACTGAGATGTGTATCAACACATGTACAGTTTGTGAATAACAAGCACTTCTGTGGTTGTGGTGTTGTTATTTATAATGGGATTCCTCCTCTGGAAATACTAATATTACCTTAAACCGTATACTGGAGGTTTTAGGGAATAAAATTCCAGTGACTGAAAAGCTTCATCATTCAGTTAACCTTAAAGAACCAAGTTCGACACATTCATTTAGCACCTACTACATGCATGCCAATGGATTAGGCACTGTAACGATGCACGCTATCTCTCTGGGCCTCAACTCAAGACAGTGGTCTGACAATAGGACAGAATATGTAAGACTCAAATCAGGGGCTCTTCAGACACCGTGGACAGAGGAAGAACATAGCTGCTGCCCTGGAGATGCTAACAAGACACACAGGTGAATTTTAGGACACCTACACCACCATAAAAAGGCCAGTAAGACACAGGGCCTCTTTCTACAAGTGCTGGTTTGGTGACCTAAAAGGTCATTATTAGTTAATGCAAGATAACCAATATTAGATGTGGGTCAAAAATGTGAAAGCCCTTGTTAATTCCATATTCAATTTCACTTGTGTAATGCTTTTTTTTAAGCCAATGAGTAGGCTTAAAGTAGAAGCATCACACGGATATTAAGAGCAGCTTGGATTAACAGCCTAAAACCATCTCAGGTGTCTTCAACAATCTGTAGAAGGAAGCCCAACTTCCGGTAATCAGAACAAAGTTAGACTTTCACAGAGGGTACTGGAGGGGTGGGGAAATCACTTCAGCTAGGTTACGCAACACTAGAAAAAGACTTTTCAGTTTCGTATAGAAAGAGCGTCGTGGACGACTGCTAGAAATTTAACACAGAAAGTGAACAAACGGTATCAAACTTGGGAGGTCTAGCCATCTCCGGTGAGCAAGAAAATCCAGACAATTCTGCAAATGACTTTTAAAAAGCAGCCGCAACGAGAGGGGAGGATGATCAACACTCTGAGGCCATGCACAGCAGAATCCTTTCTTCTGGTTTAATTAAACAGAAATGCATGAATTCCAGCTCTAAAATTTCAAATCCAAGAACTGGAAAGCCGCCGCTGTGTGTCTTCATGAACATCTTTTCCATTATTGTCCCTTTAGAAAAATCTTAACAAACAGTAAAGCCCAGAAACTTTGACAAAACATAAGCCAAGGCGATACACGCCGGAGAAGACACACAATTCTGAAAAACAGTCACAAAATGTCCTAGTAAGACTACTTAATAAAAAATTAACTTTGTTCTGCTGAATGCTTCAAACGTCGCGTGTCTAATAGTATTTTCTCATTACATATGCTTTAAATACACCACGTATGCTAATGACCGTGAACCTCAAATACGTGTGCATTGAAGCGGAGCTGTTGTGGCTTCAGATTACATTTTAATAGTCTCAAAGAAACTGGGAAATTGCAACCGCATGCATGTGCAAAGCTGACTGACGGAGGGGAAAACAAAACAGGGTGGTAGGACCCAGCGCCTCGGCTTCCCAGTGCTAGCCGCCCTTCCCTTAACATCACGAGAACCCAAAGAACAAAGTTCACGCCGATTTAACGTTTCTGGGGCGCGCCACCATATCCCGGGGGTTCCCCGCTCTTGGAAGGCGAATTGACTCGAGCGCCCCGGTCAAGCTCACGGCGGGCCCTGCCAGCTGAGACTTCGGACGGGTCCCGGGAACCGACGCCGCGGCTCGGAGGGCGTCCCGATCGCAACCCTACCGAGGAGGGTCCGAGGACGCGCGGCTCGGTCTGCCCTCGGGACGCTGCCCCGGCCAGCGGGCGCCCGTCAAAGTGACCCAAAGCCCGGCGAGAGGGCACGCGGCCCGGGAGGGCGCCCCGCCCGGCCCCGCCGCGGGAAAGTTGCCGCCCGGCCGGGCCCGACTTTCGCCGCGGACCGCAGCCCCCGAGCCCTCCCCCGCCCCGGCCGCCCGCCCGGCGCCCCTTACCTTCCTGCCGCTGCCGTCGCGAGGCTCGGACTCCGCGAGGCCGGCACCGCGGGCCCCGGGCGAGGCGGTGGTCTTCTGGCCGGGTGGGAGGCGCGGCCCGGCGGGCGGCGGCGGCGCGGCGGCGGCGCCCGGCGCGTCCTCGGCCTCCTTGCCGCCGCTGTACGCCGCCCGGCCCTCGGAAATGTGGATGCTCGGTGCGCAGCCCATGCTGGCGGCGGCGCGGCGGACACGCTGGCGGGCAGCCGCGATCCGGTCAGCAAACGGCCCGCCCGGCGCCTCGGGGCCGCCGCGGGCGCCGTGTCATCGCCGCCTGGGCGGGCGGCGGCGAGCGCGGGTCTCGCGTCAGGAAGTGCGGCCGCCCCTTTTATCGCGGTGCGGGCGCGGCGGCGGCGGCGGCGGCGGCGCTGGGGAGGGGGCGCTGGGGCGGGCGGCGCGCCGCGGCCGCCCCTCCGAACATGCCCTTCCTGAGGCGGGAGCCGCCGGCCGCCTCCCTCACATCGCCGCGCTCGCCTGGCCGCGCCGCGCTTCCGGGGAATTTCGGGGGAGGAGATTTGCGCTCTCCCAACCCGGGAGCGGGCAAGTCCGCGCCGCGCGAGCGACACCGCCCTGGCCGCGGGGCGGCGCGACCCCCGGGGGAGGTGCGCTCCCCGCCGCGCCCGCCGCCGCCTCCCCGGGCCCGCAGCCCGCGCCGCTCCGCCCGCTGGGCCGCCGCCCCGCGAAGAAACGCCCCTGGCCCGAGCGCCGGCGGCGGGGAAGACTGGCCCGCGCGCTCCCGCCTTTGCGGGGTGGGGGGGTGGGGGGGTGGGGGCGGGGGTCGAAGGACGCCCGTCGGGGCGACGAGGCCGCGGCCGGCCGTGTGGGGACAGAGCCGTCGCCTCCAGCGGAGTCTGGGGCCGCGCCGTCGAGAAGCGCGGAAGCGGCTGCGCTCGCCGGTCTGCTGCGGACGGCGCGGCTCCGGCTCCGGCTCCGCGCTCCGGGCCGGGTCTTGCGGGCAGCACGCCGCGCCCAGCCCCCAGCGGTGACCTCCAGCGGGTGCTGGCGTCAATGCAAAGCAGCCGGGGCGCCCGCCGCCACCTCCCGGCGCCGCGGAAGAGAGAGCATGCGCGGCCACGACGGGAGGGGGCGCGCGGCCCGGCTGCCGAGAGGAGGAAAGCGACTCGCCCAAGGACACACGACCGCCTGGGGCCTGAGGCCATAAAAATCCGGACCGCTGGGTTCGAATCCCGGTCCCGAAACTTAGCAGCTACTTGACTTCGGTCAGGCCACTACCGCTGAGCCTTGGATCTCTCATTCACTGACGAGGCCCGTGCAAGGACCTCCGTTTGGGGCCGGCGGGCGGGGGAGGGGGGGGTGGCAAGGAAGGCACCCGAACTCCGGGTCCCGGGCGGGTGCGGTCTGGGCGTTACGCCGGAGCCCGCAGTGCCTGTGCGTTCCCTCTTGAGCCCAGACCTGGAGAGCCAACGCCTGGCTGGCTGCACTGGCGACCCGGAGGCGGCAGTGTCGAGAAGCTGTGTTTCGTGGCAGGCGGGGGCGGGGGGGGGGGGGCATTTTCCTCCCCTCACCTGGTGCCCAGGACTCCAGAGGCTCCCGACCTGCAGGCACGCCGTGCAAAGTGGGGCCTGTGAAGAGCTGTCAGAACCGCACCTCTCCCCACACACCACCACTAGCTCTCTGTGTGACCTTGGGCGAGTCACACAACCTCTCTGTGCCTGAAGCTGCAACCCCAGCCCTTTGGAGGACGACGCTCCTGGGTGTCCGACATCACGCACCCCGCAGCGGCCCACCTCGGGCCTGCCCCCCACTCTCCCCCTTCCGTGTGGTTCCCGGTCCGGGGAGACCCCGGCGAGGGCGATCCCCTCCTTTCCTCTCCCGCCGTCCACACCTTTCCTAACGCGGCCCCGCGGCGACCCAGAGATGCCGCCGATCACGCCTCGGACCGGCTACCGTGAAGCCCCGGAGGCGTACTCCGGACTGGAGTCCCCGCCGTGGCGCTGGGACGGCGGCACCGGCTCAGGTGCCGGGTCCCCTGCACCGCCCGAGCCTCAGGACGCCAGGGAGCCCGAGATCCGCAGCCCCGGCGCTTCTCGAGGCGCAATCTTCCGGGCCCGAGGTACCCACCGGGCGGTTTCCCGACGGCGGCGGAGCGGAAAGGCCGGGGAACCCGAGAGCGGCTCGGTGCTATCAGCCCTCTTTACTAGCCGAGCTGGCCCAAAGCCCTGGCACGTGACTCCATTATCAAATTTAAGCACGTTTAGCAGTAATTAAATTTATGCCTCCCTACCTTATAAAAGTACCACCGGCTCAATGATGTCTTGAAAGACACAGGAAAAGATTCTTACTATCACCCGTTACTCCACCTAAACTGTAGCCTGTTTTCTGCCTCTGTTCTGCAGATTTTAGAAGGTCAATTTTCCGGGCATAATCTGGACTCTTCTAAATAAAGAGTAATTCATGAAGAGAACGCTTTGAACCACCAGAGTGCATGAAAGCCTATCGCCCGCCCTCTGCCCTCCCCGCCTCGCCAAGAAGTGAGGCCTTGGTGACTCCGCGAGCGCTGACCTTGCCTTCTCAGGCTCCAGGCTGTTTCAGCCCTCTCTGGCCCCTCCCTTCGCAAGCAGCACCTCGGTGCCCTAGCCTATCCTTGAAAATCCTCGAGCCCTGTGCTAGTTACGGGGTTTGGGGTTGCTTTTTCCTGTGCCCACTCTGCTGGTCAGCCCACCCTGGGCTGCCCAGGCGATCTCAAGCTGGTCAGAGACCCGCCTGATGGCAGTGTTGACTGATTTCCTGCTCTGCCATTTGGGGATCCTGAGGCTAAAAAGGACGCAGGGCCAGACAGGAAAGGAGTCATCCGCCTGCTTCTGGGGTCACCGACAGCAACCCCCACTCACTTCTTTCCACACTCAGGAACTCTACCTGGGACGCTCCGGGAAGTCACAACCCCCTCCGCATCCCAGCTTCAAGCCCTTAACCTCAATTCCACCCTGCCCCCACGTTCTCCAGCCCAAACCTGCACCCCGAGGTCCCTGAACACTTCTCCACCCTATGAAACCCATTTCCCTGGGCCTCGGTGACAGTGGATAGAAAAGGGACACATTGACAGAAGTAATCCAAACTTCGCTGGCATGGGCCACCCACTAGCTAGCTCCCTCAGGGCTCCCGGGTCCCTACAAAGAATCCCACCACCACCGGGGTGTCTCAGGAGCTCCTGAATGATCCTGATCCTGCTGGAGGAGAGGCAACCCCCACCATACCAGCCACGTGGACGCCTCAAAGTTCTGCACGCAGACCACCCTCCACCGCCATCCCCAGACTGTGCTGCGGGCACCCAGTTGCCTATCGAGATCTCCCCTCGCCTTCCTCACTGAACTGGGCTGGAAGCAGCTGCAGGTGGGAGTGCCCCCGGGGGGGCTGAATCCCAGCCCTGCCATTTGTCATTTCTCAGAACTGCTTTCCTCCCCTGTAAGTCTGGGATTCGTGACATCTACCCCACAGAGATTAAACAGGCTAACTGATGTCAAATGCCCAAACGACTACTGAACCTCTGTGTCCTCCTTAGCTCACTGCCTTCTCCCAGGCCCATTCTACACCACCTTCCTCCAGGCCTACCCCAGACTCCTGGAAACCTATGGAAGACGTGAAATCACCATGAGGATCAATATCCCTACAAATCTATGCATCACACTTCATCCGGTTAATTTCTCTTTCAAATCTTTGTATGATGTGACTTCTTTTAAATGTCATTTTAAAATTACACATTCTGTAATTTACACATGAATACATGTTAGCAAAATAATTTTTAAAAATCAAACTAAGCAAGAGTATATAAAGTGTGCAGAGCCAAAGGAAAGTCTCTCTTCCTTCCCCACTTTCTTCCTTCCTTCCCCACTTTCTTCCTTCCTTCCCTATTATTAAGTTTCCACCGTATGCTTCCAGACCTGTTTCTATGTTAAACATATTACACCCATGCGTGCGCACGCACACACACACACACACACACACACACACACACACAGCTATTATAGTATCCTAAACAGAGCTGCAGTGAACATCCTTGAATATATCTTTCTGTAGGATGGACTCCTAAAAGTTGAATTGCATGGTCAAAAGGTATGTCCCACCCCATCTCAGATCCAGAAGGGATGAAAACATAGCAAGAAACCAGCCAAAGCTGAAGGATTGAGAAGGGGAACTCCCTGGATACCCCCTTCCGCCCCTGGATAAGAAGAGGTGACCCAGCTAGTCCCAGATGCAAGCCTCTCCTGGTCATCCTCTCCAGATGCACAGGCCCTCCTTATCTTCCTTTCTCCTGGTACTCCCACACCTTTAGTGAAGTATATTTGACTGTTCCAGCCTTTCTCAGATGAATGCCCACAGTTAGGCCAGAACTGGAAGGAGGGAGGAGCGCCCCCTAGAGGCCATATGGTGAGTAATAAATCCCCAGGACTGTTCACTTCCTCCAGAATTTAAGTGTGTACCTGCATTTTTCTCCTCCATTTGGCTCCAGACCCTTGGTATTGTAGTTCACCTAGAGCCTGGGATTAACAACCCAATGTGACTCCCTTCCTCAAAATGGCCTGGAATCTCAGGCTGCTTCATTTCCCATAAAGGGCTCTATCTCCAGTACCCACATGCCCTGTGTGCCCTGTTCCTCGGTTCCATCCACCCTTTCCCACTAGGCAAGGGGGTCAGATCCTCTCCCACCAATGATAAAGTCCAGATTTCTTAAAAGTGCCAAGTTTGACTGTAAATATCGGAAACCCAACTCCTCCTAGCTTAGCAAAAGTGGGTACTTCTTGGTTAATTTCCTCAAAAGACAAGAAGGGCAAGGGGGGGGGGGAGCGTCACACACAGATGCTACAGTCCCAGATGCCACTACAACTGTCTCTCCATCCTGACACCTTGGCCCTGCAGACAAGATTCGCTCTGATGCTGGAACCGTGGCTTCAGGAGCCCTCACTTCCAATTTCACAGCCCCATGACTCCCCTCTCGGTTCCCGCTGCTCCACGAGAGTCCCTCGCCCCAAATTCCTATTACGGAGCGTCCCGGGGTGTCTGTCCCTACTCCCAGGACTGGCTTCATGGGCGCGACACCTGTGAGTCACAGGGCCCTGTGCTTAGAAAGGTCTCCACTCTTGGTATAATGCTCAGCCATCACCATCTTTATAATTGTTGAGCAAGGAACCCCACATTTCCATTTTGCACTGGGCCCCACAAGTTCTCTAACTGGTCCTGTCTACCGCTTCTAAAAAAAGTGCGCTCTTCAGGCGTGAGTAAGGGAGAGAAGTGTGGGGGAGTGTGTGGGAAGAATGGTGACGCAGGAGAAACTCCTAGGGTCTCCCCCTACATCTCACTTTGTTATTTCAGAACGAAAGTCCTCACCTGCCTCATCCCTGGACCCAGAGCCCCCCCCCCACCCCAGGTTCAGTCCTGGGTCTCCCTCTACCCACCCCCATGGGTGGGACAGGCCTCAGAGACCATCTCCTCAGGAATCGGGCCGCAGAGTATCAGGCGCCCCTATAAAGACTCTTAAAAACAGAAAGATGTGGGGCCCTGGGTGGCTCAGTCAGTTAAGCCTCTGACTTCAGCTCAGGTCATGATCTTGGGGCTGTGAGTTCGAGTCCCATGTCAGTCTCTGTGCTGGCCACCCAGAGCCTGGAGCTTGCTTCAGGTTCTGTGTCTCCCTCTCTCTCTGCCCCTCCTCTGCTCACGCTCTGTCTCTCTCTCCTTCAAAAATAAATAAATATTAAAAAAAATTTTTTTTTAAATAGAAAGATGCTTCTTTAACATGATAAAGTGTACTTATGTCTAGCCAAGAGCTTTCAGAATATTTAATAGTGAAGTGCTAGCAAGCTTTCCGGGGCTGAGACTTAGTGGGTCTACTTCTAGAGTGTCCTAAGACCAAGAAGCCCTTGCCTTGAGCATAACTAATGGAATCCGAAATCAAAGGGCAGCGGTCCTGGCTGCTATTATCCAATGCTGTCTAGACGTTCTGAGAAGTGCAATGAGACATGACTTAGAAATTAGAGTACAGATACTGAGCCTGGAGGTATCATTTATCATTAATAGCAGGTAATATAGCTTCTATCCAAGACACTTAGAAATCAACTCAAAAAGTTATTAAGATGAAAGAGTCCCCTAAAGTGGCCAGATTCAAAGTAAAGCAGTGATACGGTGGACAATCAATAACCAATCAGACAATACGATGACAAAAATTCCACAAAGTGGTAGGTACTGGGTTGGCCATTATATGGAACCAAGTTTCCCCAGACCTCGCCTGGATCACCATGGTAGTCAGAACCCACATTTTCTGGCTCTACCAAAGCAGGCCTCTAGCCTCCCACAGAGCTTCATCCAGTTACTTTTGGGAGTGTCTGAAGGTGGGTCTGAGGTGGGGTAGTGAGGTCACCCCATCATTAGCCCTGTCTCTGGGGCCCTGGCACTGACTCCCGGGGCTGGAAAGCTGAGGCCCTGGAGTCCTCAGGTGCCAAAGCTCCTCCAGGCTCCGGGCAAGTGGGGAAAAGGCACACCTCCAGGGTGACCAACTGTGGGCTCCGAGAGAATGGGAAAAAGTCGCATTTCCGGGGTGACCAACCAGGTCTCTGTTTGCCCAAGACCCTCCTGAAAGTCCTGTATCCTGGGGAACCCCTAGTCCCAGGCAAACCAGGCTGGTAGGTCACCCTACATTTCCTTCACACACACACACCCCACCGTACACATGCAAATACACACACACACACACACACACACACACACACACGATGTGTCACATTGTCTCCTAGGCCCTGAAGCCACGCTGTCTGTGCCCTGTATCTCCCAGAGTTTATACCCGGGCAAGGAGCCCTTCCAAATTCAGTCCACAAGATTCCTCTGGGTCCTCAGACTCATGCCCTCCCTGGGCAGAAGGGAGAGATACCCAAGCCCTGTGGCTTCCCCTTCCCCTCCCTCACACACCACCCTCTCCCTCCCTGCCCCGGTTGCGGCTAAACCTGAGCTCACGCTACACAGAAACGTCTCCACCTAAATCTCCCCAAAGCCCTGTGAGGTTGGCATTTTCATCCTTACTTTATTGGAGAGAAAATGGAGGCTCAGAGAGGTTAAGTAACTTGCCCTAGGTCACCCAGATAGCAGATGGCACAACCAGGTCACAAACTCTGCCCCATCTGACACCAAGGGCCAACTTGTCCCAACGGTGCAAGAGCTTCCATGAAAATAAAGTTTGGCAGTAACAAGTTATATACGGGAAACTGAGGAGCCAAACATCACTGGTGCTTGAGAAGCAGAAAGTGAAATATGATATACCCCAAAGCAACTAGGGGCTGCTCCCTTCCCGGGATAAATGCGAGGCAAAATGCAAAGCCGCACAATGGTTACCAAAAGTATTTGGGGCTTTTTAAATGTCAGCCGCAATGATCATGAATCACTCCTCTTAGAGCTCTGAATCCAGAGTAAGCCTCCTTTTCCCCTGCCTCCTCTCCTGATTCATCAAGCCGCTTCTGCTGGCCTGAATCACCCTTCCAGAGTTCTGGGTCGCAGCCCCCCTACCCGCCATGGTCTCATGGGAAAACTGTCATTCCTTCTCCGGGGAGTTGTGTCCTGTGTAAGTGTCCCTGAGCTGCTGGCAGGGGAGAGAAGAGTGGAGGGGGGGAGATTCTGGCCTCAGTAGCTGTGCAGCTAGAAAAAGTCAAGGTAGCACGCTGGGCCTCATCATAACCAGGGTTCCAGATTCATCCCTTCGTGTACAGACTCTACTGAGCATCCAGCATGTGTAAGCACTGGGTTGGGCACTGAAGATACAGTGATGGCAATATAGCCCCTGCCTCCACAGAGCTCATAATCTGGGGTGGGAGCCAGGCATCATTCAACTTCACAAGACTATAATTACTAGCTGATGAGCTGTGACGTACAAGGAGCTCTGTGTATCACAGTAGGAAATGACTTAATCTTGGACCGAGGCGAGTGAACACCAGGAAGTTTTCCCTGAGCTAAAACCTGAGTGGAGAGCTGTTTTTCTTGCTTGGCACCCATTCTTCCTCCTTATGAACTATACCCAATTTTCCTCTGGGAAACCAGTCGCCCTTGGTACCAGCTCAAATTATTTACGTAGAACATTTAGGGTGTGCCGCTTTCCTGGCCACAGAAGTTGGTTTAGAGACAGGCACATGAGCCAATCCAGAGCTAACGAGTACTGGTATTGTTGGTTGAGCCCCTGATCAAGCCATACCTGAAGCCCAACTATGTTGGGGCTTTTCAGCTTTAATAGACAATGACTTCTGCCTTTGCGTAAGTCTCTTTGGGTCCAGGTTTTGGTCGTTTGCAGCCAAGTGTCCTATGTGGACTAGGAGGATGAGTCAGAAGTAACGAGATAAAAAAATATGGGAGAGAACGTTCCAGGCAGAGGTAAGAGAAAACACAGAGTACAAAGGCCCTGAAGTGTGAGGAAAGAACAGGGTTAAGTGCAGGAACCGAGTCCCTTCTAAGCTTCTGGCCACCGTGCTAAAACTCTTTTATAATCATTTTCTTTTGAGCCTTCGCACCAATGCTCCGAGACAGATGTGTTGTCACTCCTGTTTTACCAATGTGTAAATGAAAGCCCACAGCAGCAAGGTGACTTGCCTAATGTCACAAAAAGGGCACGTGAGTAAACCCAGGCCCCTCTGATTCTGAGATCCATGCCGCCAATCTTCATCTCACAGATTTCTGCTCCACACATGATGTACGTCCATTGACTCTGTCCCTCTCCCAACCACGACCAGCTGGCTGCTAGCTGGGTTCAGCCAGGGCAGGTGCTGAGGAGGTTCGGAGACAGGACAAAGCCACTCTGGCTCGGGCCGGGGGCACGAGTGGCAGCGGCTGCGGCTCGGTTGGTGGCAGCAGGGGTGGGGGTGGGGCAGGAGCACGAGCAGCTCAGCAGTGAGGTGTGTGGGCTCCTGGGGCGGCTTCCCGGTCCCTGGGGAGCACCCTTGTCGTGCTTGGGGTCTTCCAGGCCTTCCAACACCTTTGTAACCGATTCCCTCCTTTAACACTGCTCTGCCTGAAAAATCTCCGGTGGTTTCCGCTTGCCCAGCTGGCCACTGATGACGTGGGTGGAGGGTGTGACCGCCAGCTGCTGTCAGGGTGGTCGGCTGGGGTCAAGAATTGGCAGGGGAGGCAGAGGTGGGATCTGGCCTTCGTTCCGTCTGCCCTGAGAGCTCCGAACCGCTGTACAACTTGGCCTTCGGGTTCTGCCAAGGAGGAGGCAGACGAACATCAAGGGCCCGCCCGGGGTGAGCTCTAGAGAATTCCGTCTCAGACCCGCCAGGGGCGTCAGGTGATGCTAGCGGGAAAAGTTTGCACAGGGAACCAGAGTTTTAGTTCCGAACTGGAGGTCATCCAGGCCAGAAGCAGCAGGTTGTAATGAAACAGCGAGTCTGAGAGTCGGAACCGCACTGGCCCCCTGACTGCCACCAATTTCTGTGTGGCTTGACTTGGCGAAACCCCTCTTAACCGCGCGTCCCCACCTACAAGAGAAGCTCAGCTGTGGTGGTGACATGGCCTGTTTCCTCCATCAGCTATTCTGGCCTCACCTCTTCTCTCTTCCCTTCACACGCTGCTCACCCCTTCCAGAGCCGGTCAGTGAGCTACTGGTCGGTGGGGGGGGGGGGGGGGGTGTTGGTGGTCAGGGGCCGTGGGGGTGGGAGATGGGGGAGGGCGTAGCGTGGACAGAGGGTTTCTGGGAACGTTTCCATCCCTCTGAGAAAGACCTTTGGAGGGACATCTAACCATCATCTGTCTCTGGAGCGGCTGGGTGAGAAGGTGATGCCTGGAGCTGTTGCAGCCACCCGGCCACCACGCAAGGCAGCTGCCAGCACCTGGGGACGGCAGGTGGAAAGATGGCAAGAGCCTATGTCTCTGGAAAACAGTATGGAGGTGGCTCAAAAAATTAAAAATAGAACCAACCTATGACGGAGCAATTGCACTACTAGGTGTTTATCCAAAGGACACAAAAAGGTTGAATCGAAGGGGCACGCTCACCCCAACGTTTATAGCAGTGCTATCAACAATAGCCGAATTATGGAAAGGGCCCGAATGTCCATCGACTGACGAATGGATGAAGAAGATGTGGTTCACAGATACGCTGGAATATTACTCGGCAATCAAAAAGAATGAAATCTTGCCGTTTGCAACGACATGGGCGGAACTGGAGAGGGTACTGTGTGCTAAGCAAAATAAGTCGCGCAGAGAAAGACAAATATCCTACGACTTCACTCACATGTGGAATTTAAGAAACACGACAGACGAACACAGGGGAAGGGAAGGAAAACTAAGATAAAAACAGAGAGGGAGGCAAACCATAAGAGACTCTTAAGTACAGAGAACAAAGTGGGGGTTGCTGGAGGGGAGGTGGGGGGGGAGGGGCTCGATGGGGGATGGGCACTAAGGAGGGCACTTGTTGGGATGAGCACTGGGTGTTGTAGGGAAGTGATGAAATCACTGGGTTCTACTCCTGAAACCAAAACCATACTGTTAACTAGCTTGAGTTTAAATACATTATATCAACAAAGAGAAAGGAAAGAGCCTGTGTCATTGCTGTCCCAAGGATAATCACAGAGCTGCTGAATTAACCCACCCAACAACTGAACTCCTTGCTAGGCAGTGTAATAAATTTCTGTTGTTTAAGCTCGTTTTTGTTGGGCCTGCAGCTAACACACTCTACCCTACACACTCGGCCCCCGGATGAACCTCCCCGTCCCTTTTCGATCTAACGTTTTGTGATTCGAGATCTTCTCTTTTCAAAGAAGTAAACCAGGGCTCGGCAGGAGGGGAGTTGTCTGAGCTCACGCCATCGTGTGTGTGTGTGTGTGTGTGTGTGTGTGTGTGTGTGCGCGCGCGCGCGCACGGCAGCCAGGACCCCCCGCCCCCCCACCCCCATCTGCTGCACTCTCTCCCGCGACACCCCTTTGCCCAAGCCCTTGTCACAGTGATGGAGATGAGCGCTCAACAGTCCTCGTTTCTAGGAAATGATCTGTGTTCCTCATGACTATGGCTTCTCTGAGTTGAAGGGGACTAGAGGACTGGATGCAGATCAGCCTGGATAATGGTCCCCCCCGGAACCTCCCCCTCTACATGTGTGACTTGGGACCCAGCAGACCAGGTCAGATTCTTGAGGTGCAGAGTGAGCGTCACAGAGGGTGCCTGCAGCCCAGAAGCCTGCCTTCCCTCTCCCCTACCCCAGGCTGATGGGCTAGGCTTCCTCTCTGGCATCAGACACGGGCTTTGGTTGCAAATCACAGAACCCAACTCCGGCTACCTTAAGCAAAAAAAAGAACTTTTGGGAAGGGATATTGGGCTGCTTTGGGCTATAAGTAGTACCCTAGGGGTGGGACCTCTTCTAACGAGAAGTCAGGCTACGGGTGGTTCCGGGACAGGTTTAGCAGCCCAGTGAGGTCCTTGAGGTACCAGCTTCCAAGATGGCACCAGGGATTCCCCACCTTCTGGCATTCACATCCGTAAGTAGTCGCTCCAACATTAAACAGGGTTGGCCTGGGTAGCCACCAGGATATAGCAGAAACGACGGCAGGTGACTTCAAGGCTAGGTCCTAAAAGTCATCGTGGCTTCTATCTCGTCCTCTCTCTCGGGTCCCTCACTCTGGAGGCAGCCGGCTGTTGTGGGGTGAAGGTATTCAAACAGCTCTGGGGAGAGGCCCCTGTAGAAAGGCACTGGGGTCTCTTTGCCAAAGCCTTGTGAATGAGTCGTGTGGCAAGTGGATCGTCCGGCCCCATCAGGCCTTCAGAGGACTGCGGCCCTGATCCGCAGCTCAGCTGGAACCTCGTGGCAGGACCCGGGCCAGAACCACCAGCTTAGCCACACCAGCACAGACGTTGGACTGAGTGTCTGCGTCCTACCCTCACAACATCCATGAAGGAGGGGGTCACGATCTCCCCAAGCTGCAGAAGAGGAAACTGAGGCACAAGCAGGACGTGGCCAGGGTGAGATGCCACAAAGCCCTCTCTTCAAGAATTAGGCGGGGAGAGCCGGCCTCGGTCTGCTCGCCTGTACGCGCCTCAGAAACTCCCTGTTCTATGCCACCTGCTCTGGGTGCCGGGGCCTCAGTCATTCCTCCGGCACAGGGTTCTGCTGTACCCTCCAAATCACGCAGGAGTGGGCCAGAAGGGAAATCCCGACTCCCAGGTTCAATAAATCTTGCACATAACCCGGCTCGTGCCGTCATTCCTGGCCTGGCAGCCCTCCCCCCACCCCCAAAATCTCATCCACAAACCCAGACAAGTTCCTGGATTGCACAGGTGCACCTCAAGGCAGCATTTCCAGGAACGGAGATGCTTTGTTAGAAACAAAGCCACCCGGGACATGATGTAACTGCCCCGGAAGTAGGTTCCCTTCCCAAGGTGGCCCCAGGGAGGTCCCCACAGCAGTAAGTCACATGCAGGGCTGTTTCAAGCAACACCATCTGGGGCCAGGTTTCTCCCGGGGGTTTAGGCTTATGCAATTTTTTTTCTAGGATTTAACGTCCTGTCTCTTTTTGGTCTCTATTTGGTCATTATTATTTGTATCCGAATGCATTTTTTGCTGTTCACCGGGAAATGGACAAGAAGCAGCTAGACAGCTGGGAGGGGGAGGGGCAGAGAGGGACAGTGGGTCAGGCCATCACTATTCCTTTAAGAATTCTGGGCTTTCGGGGCGCCTGGGTGGCTCAGTCGGTTAAGCGGCCGACTTCGGCTCAGGTCATGATCTCGCGGTCCGTGGGTTCGAGCCCCGCATCGGGCTCTGGGCTGATGGTTCAGAGCCTGGAACCTGCTAACGATTCTGTGTCTCCCTCTCTCTCTGCCCCTCCCCCGTTCATGCTCTGTCTCTCTCTGTCTCAAAAATAAATAAACGTTAAAAAAAAAAAAAAAAAAAAAAAAGAATTCTGGGCTTTCGGGGCGCCTGGGTGGCTCAGTCGGTTAAGCCTCCGACTTCAGCTCAAGTCATGATCTCCTGGTTCATGAGTTCGAGTCCCTTGTGGGGCTCTGTGCTGACAGCTGGGAGCCTGGAGCTGCTTCAGATTCTGTGTCTCCCCCTCTCTCTGCCCCTCCCCTGCTCGTGCTCTGTCTCTCTCTCACTCAAAAATAAATAAAAACATTAAAAGGGAGAAGGAGAAGAAGAGGACGAACTGGAACTCTTGGCTTTCAAATTGCTTTCCGGGAAGGGAACCATTTTCTCAAAGGAAACAAAAGCAGGAGCCTCCGAAGCCCTCAGTGAGGCGGAGTCCCAGGGGCAGCCCTAAGGCACCTCTATGGGAGACGCTGAACGTTTCCAGGCCGAACCCCCCCACCCGCATGACTGGCCCACTTGCTCTGATATCCAGCCCCGCCCCTTCCCCCCCCCCCCCCCCCCCCCCCCGCTCAGGATCCACCAAGGCTCCCGTCCTGTGTCTACACCATCAGGACTCGGTGTGGCTACAAGCAGCAGAAAACCCTACCTACCTAACAGAAGCTTAAACGACACGGAAATTTATTTTTCTCTCCAGTAAATGAAGCTCAGAGGGAATGATCGGTGATCCAGGCTCGGGTGATTCCGACTCAGGACACCTTGAGTCACACAGTCAAGGTGTGAGTGCCACCCCACCCAGGTCAGTCCTGTGTGCTCACCAGCGCGTGGCTGCACCTCGAGGTCCCCAGCTGGCTGCTGTCACGCTCACATGCTGGCAGGGAGGAAGGAGGATGGGATGAGGAATGTGAGGGGACCCACTCTCCTGGTTCACCCAGGACTGAGGGATTTGTCAGGGCGTGAGACTTTCAGGGCTAAAATCAGGAGAGCCTCTCGCAAACCAGAAGTTGGTCGCCCTAGGAGAAGGGCCTGGATCCTCCCTTAAGGGCACTTTTTGGAAGTCATACAACGTGTCTCTTTCATCTCACCGGCCACAGTTGAGTCATGTGACCTCATCCAGCTGCAAGGGAGGCCAGGAAATGTTGATTTTATTCTGGGGGACCACATATTTAAATTTTTCTAATGTTTATTTTTGCGAGACGGAGACAGAGCATGAGTCAGGGAGGGGCAGAGAGAGAGGGAGACCCGGAATCCCAAGCAGGTTCCAGGCTCTGAGCTGTCAGCACAGACCCCAGTGTGGGGCTTGAACCCACCAACTGTGAGATCATGACCTGATTCGAGGTCAGATGCTTAACCGACTGAGCCACCCAGGCGCCCAGGGGGCACATATGTTTAGTTAAACGCTCATTATGGCAAAAGAGGAGGGAACGACAAGCAGTCTCTGCCAGTTTTCCCTCTCTCATCTGAACCCACCCCTGCTCCCAGAGGCACCTCATGCTGTTCACTCAGCTGTGGCCTTTATTTTTCTGCTTGGCTGCAGTTGAAATTTCCCTCCAGCCATGCAGCTTCCAGCTCCCCCGGACGCCCGCACCCCAGCCTGTCCTAAGTCCAGAACGGGAGACCTCCATGGATTGCTTTCATGGCAACGGCTTCTTCAACCTCCCAACCAAACTGCCACCCAGGCAGGGGCGCTGGGCTTCCTCGTTGAGGAGCTCCAAAGGCCAGGGAGTCTCAAGGCTTGCGGGCCAGACAAAGGGGGTGACAACGATCTTCCCTTCCCTCCCCTCCAGTCCCCTTCCCTTCCTGCCTCCCTCATTTCACACCAGGTACTGAAGATACCATGATAAATGAAATGGACGCAGTTCCTGTGTCCACAAGCTTACAGACTAGCCTGGGGTCCAGATGATTAAACAGTCCTGTACAACAGGTATGACAAAAACCAAGCCAGGAAGTCAGGGTGCTATGGGAGGCCTGGAACAGATTCCCAATCTAGATCTAGGGACTCAGGGGGCTTCCTAGGGCACATGCCCACATTGGGTCCTGCGGGACAGGTAGGAGTTGGGTCCTAAGGGATGAGTAGAGTGAGCGTCTGTGTCCTGGGACAGCCTGTAGAAGAGCCACAGGCAGGAGAGAAGGTGGCTCCCCTGGGGGTGGGGGAGGCCTGGAGACAGCTCAGTGGGGCTGGAGCTGGGATGGGGGAGGGGAAGCGCTAGGAAGTGCTACAGATGCGACGAAGGGGGTCATCAGGGTCCAGATCACAACCGGCCTCATGAGCTGTGTGATGAGGAGATGGCACTTTGCCCCAAAGCATCACCCGGGCCTTTTGCTTCTTGACCACCCAGATGCGCTGACCCAGCGGGGCTGTGGTCCGGGGCTGCACTGGGTGGGTCCCACCATGAACTGGCCTATGGGTGCAGCTGGGCCCCTGGGAAGGTGTCCCGCCTGCTCACGCAGGAGTTGAAGATGAGCCAGCCCTGCTCACTGCTGTGTTGTGGGGTGACGGGCCACTTTGTGAAAGGGAGTCCCAGTCTAAGCCACATGCCCACCACCGGGGACCCACCCCGTCCCCTGCTTCCAGCACTGGCTCCCTGCTTCCCCACCTCCCTCTGGTCAGGAAATGCTCTCTGATGGCCCATTCCAGTAGCACCTCGGGTCAGAGGACTTGGGAGGCCTCGGCCAGGGAATCACAACTGGTGGGGACCCATTCCTGGGCGGAGGGCATAATATAACCCCAGACTATGGGTCACACGGAGCGTCCCTTGCTGGTAGCTTCTGGCTTGCTGGCGGGCTGAGGTGGGTGGAGCCACGTGGTTAGGGATTGCAAAGCCCTGGTGGTTTGGCGTATGTCTTTATTTTCTCTAATTCAATTGAAATCCGACTCCAGGCCGCTATCCCACTGAGCTAGCAAGAAATTCAATCTCAGGCACATCACTGAGCTTCTCTTCCCCAGTGTTTGGTCAAGGTCCCAGAGTCTTTAGTACCGAAGCCTTGGGGTGGCCCAGGACCATCCAGCAAGCCCTCTTGTCCGCAGGCTCTGGGGCGCCCCTTGGCCTGGAGGAATTGTGGGGGAGAGGTGTGAGCCCTGTGTCTCAGGCCCCCCCCTCCCTGAGCGTACCCGCAGCCGTTCCCTCCAAGGCCTTGTCACCTCCTGGACACTGCCTAGAATCAGGCACGGAATCTGTCCCCACCTTCCCTCTAGAGCTAACACCCTGACCCTTTCCCTCTATAGGGAAAGCCTCTCCCTCTCCCTCCTTGCTCTTCTCAAAGGCCCACCCTTTCTTCCTTCTCCTTCCAGAACATGTCACAGAGTCTACATAGTCAAGTTTATTGCATAAAGGCAAAAAGAGCCACTGACTTCCAGAAGCGTCAGTGTTCTGACCACTAAAATACTCTAGGCAAGGAACTACCAAGGGACTAGCTCCCTGCTTGAAAGAGCCAGAGGAGGGAGAGAAACAAAGCAAATGAGCATCAGTAAATATTTCAAGCATCTTGCCTCCTCTGCATGATGAAGAATACGGCTCGCGGGGGGCGCCTGGGTGGCTCAGTCGGTGAAGCGACCAACTTGGGCTCAGGTCATGATCTCGCGGTCCGGTCCGTGAGTTTGAGCCCCGCATCGGGCTCTGTGCTGACAGCTCGGAGCCTGGAGCCTGCTTCCCATTCTGTGTCTCCCTCCCTCTCTGCCCCTCCCCCATTCATACCCTGTCTGTCTCTCAAAAATAAATAAAATGTTAAAGAAAAAAAAAAAAATATATATATATATAAAGAATACAGCTCTCGGGGCGCCCGGGTGGCTCAGTCCGTTGAGCGTCCAACTCTTGATCTCGGCTCAGATCCTGATCTCATGGTATGTGGGTTTGAGCCCTGCATCGGGCTCTGCGCTGACAGCACAAATCAGATCCTCTGTCTCCCTCTCGCTCTGCACCACCCCTCCCCTCCCTCCCCATGCAGGCGCATGCACTCTCTCCCATGCGCGCGCTCTCTCTCTTCCTCTCTCAAAAATAAATAAACATAAAAAATATATATATATGGCTCCTGACGTGACAGGTGCTGCTGTTGTCCCCTCCCCCGCCTCCTGGCTCCCTCGACAGCTGACTCACCTGGTGACTTGACCCCCTTCAGCTGCTGCTCCCATTACACAACAGACAAACTCAGATTCACAGCCGCCGAGACTGATCTCCCCTTCACAGTATAAGTCAGCTTGGGTTGCTCTGTTCCATGTGTCTCCTTCATCCTGGGGTCCAGGCTGGACGCAAAGGCCCTCTCTGACTCACGCCGTTCTCTAGGGAGGCGGGCTGGCTCAGCGGCTCAGAGCGTGGCCTTGCCCTCAACTAGGCCCAGGAGGAAATTCCAGCATTGTCAAAGTGGATGCCTAACACCTGCGAGTTAAGAGGGGCTCTTCTGATTTTACAAAGAAGAAATCCGAAGCTCAGAGAGGTTGATTGTCTTGCCCAAGGTCACACAGGGATCCGCGACTCAAGCATGGGTCTGTCTGGCTCCAGAGCCCGCACTCTCACTTGGCTCTGCCGTTCCCTCCCCACAAAGTAGTCGGGTCTGCCAGTTAGGTGTGGTGGACGGAGCACGGACATTCAGCGCTCTTTTCTCTCAAAACCCCGCTAAAAGAGAGGAGAGAAATAAAGGAGAAGGACAAAGAGAATGAGAGCAGGAACAGTAGAGGTGGAACCAAAGTTTGGAAGATGAGAAGCAGAGGGAAGAGGGCAGCAAAGCTCAGAAAGCACAACCCTGAGGAACCAAAGGCACCTGTTACGGCAGGGGATGGGGCCGAGGGTGGGACTCAGGACAGGAGGCTGGGTTGAAAGCCTAGAGGCTCAGGCCCCTTCCCTGCCCCCAGAGCCAGGTGACTGCCCCTCCCCACACCCCAGGAGGGAATCAGGGAAACACGCCAGTGCAGGAGAAGAGGCACTGGGTTTTTGGGATTTTTTTTTAAGTTTATTTTTGAGAGAGAGAAAGAGCATGAGTGGGGGAGGGGCGGGGGGAAATAGAGGATCTGAAATGGCCTCTGTGCTGACAGCAGAAAACCCGACGCGGAGCTCGAACTCACGAACCGTGAGATCAGGACCTGAGCTGAAGTCGGACACTTAACTGATTGAGCCACCCAGGTGCCCCAAGAGGCACTATACTTAAGAGGGATTAAGTAGGAGTTTTATACACTTGAGTGTGGAGCACAACCTCCATCTACTCGGCGCCATTCCATTCCCAGGATTCTCTCTGAAACCGGATCATTCTTCCCTAGAGAAACACAGTACCTCCCCTCCCCCGCAAAAAGAGACCTCTAAGTACTGCCATTGGGGCTTTTCCCCACGAAATGCGTGATCCCGGCTCAGTCACCCCACAGGAAGACCCACCGGTTAACAAGCTTCATCCCTTGAAGCCCCCAGTGCTCAAACAACTCCTCAGAGCCTCTCTGTTATGAATGCATGAAAAGTCAAGGATCACCATATATCTGAGGAAAGCACCCAGCTATGGAAGACAGAACAAAAACACAGAAAACACAACAGAAAGTAACGGAGGGTCCAGAGACAACCCAGAAGGGCAGAGAACAATGCCTGAAAATCATTAATCCCTTACCGGCAGAGGCAACGTTATTACACTCCCCCAAACAGAAACAAGATATTGAAGACAAAGACAATCTAATCATCAGGAAAAAGCTTTTAAAAATTAAAATGATGGTGGCGGGGGGGGGGGGGGCGGGGGAGTTGATAGAACAGTTGGAAGATAAGCTTAAGGGACAATTTCCAGAAAGCAAAGAAAATCACAAAGAAAGAGTCAACAGAAGAAAGGTAAGAAAAGTAGATGATATGGGGCGCCTGGGTGGCTCAGTCGGCTGGGCGTCTGACTTCAGCTCAGGGCATGATCTCACAGTTCGTGAGTTCAAGTCCTGCATCAGGCTCTGTGCTGACAGCTCAGAGCCTGGAGCCTGCTTCGAATTCTGTGTCTCCCTCTCTCTCTGCTCCTACCCCACTCACACTCTGTCTCTTTCTCGAAAATAAATACACATTAAACAAAAATTCAGAAAAGTAGAAGATAAACCCAGAGGGTCCAACATTTGAATAACAGTTCTAGAAAGAGAGAAGAGGAAATAAAAGAGAGGAGATGACCCAAGAAAGGATCTAAAACTTTCCAGAGTTCCATGACATGGATTTGCAGATTGAAATTCCCAGCAGAGTGAGTGAAAAAAAAACACAAACCCATTATGATATTAGAACACCGAGGATGAAGAAATGATCTAAAAGCTTCCAGAAATGAAGGAGAAGTACATGAACGAGTGGTCAAGAATCAGAATGAATGGCATCAGATTTCTCAGCATCAACATTGAGAGCCGGAATGCAGCTGGGTAGTCTTAAAAACTGTAAGAGAAAATGATTTCCAAAGGTAGATTCTATTCCATAACAAACCAGCAACGCTGTATAAGGATGGAACAGAGACATTTTCAGAGAGACAATGCTTCAGAAAATTTTGTCTCCTGCGTATGCTTTCTCCTCCAAAGGGAGTAAACCAAGAAAGAGAAAGGAACCCCAAAGTAGTGGGTCCACGCAGGAGGAAAGTGCAGGAAAGCCCCGGGTGATGGCTGTGTGGCAGGCTGGAGTCAGGGAATGGGGGGTGGGGGGCTCCAGGAGGAATGACTCCAGGAAAAACGTGAATCAGACGTAGGGTCTGAGCATTTGACTCAACAGAAACTAGGCCTCAAGGCTTTTGTCTTTTTAAAAAAGAGTAATATTCTTTAAAAATTTGGGGAGGGGGCACCTGGGTGGCTCAGGCGGTGAAGCGGCCGACTTCAGCTCAGGTCATGATCTCCCAGTTCGTGGGTTCAAGCCCCACATCTGTCTCGGTGCTGACAGCTCAGAGCCTGGAGCCTGCTTCGGATCCTGTGTCTCCCTCTCTCTCTGCCCCTCCCCCACATGTGACTCTCTCTGTCTTTCTCTCTCTCTCAAAATTAAATAAACATTAAATTTTTTTTTTTAAGTTTGGGGAGAATTGGGGCACCTGACTGGTTCGATCAGAGGAGCCTGAGACTCTTGATCTAGGGGTTGTGGGTTCAAGCCCCCCATTGGGTGTAGATACTACTTAAAAATAAAATCTTGGGGCACCTGGGTAGCTCAGTCAGTTAAGCTTTTGGCTCTTGATTTTGGCTCAGGTCATGATCTCACGGTTCATGAGTTCATGTTGGGCTCTGTGCTGAACATGAAGCCTGCTTTGAATTCTCTCTCTCCTTTTCCCTCTGCCCCTCCCCTGCTCGTGCTCTCTCTCTGTGTCTCTAAAATAAAAAAAAAAATAAAATAAAATAACGGGGGGAGAATTCGTGACAATTACAAAGGACAGGAAGCAATAAGGAGGAAGCGAACACAGCGATCCATGAATCTGAAAATGCACATATTCTCCCCATTCTGACCTTCCTGACACTGACCCCCGCAAACGAGGGGGCGTCACAGTTTAGTCGGGAGCATCCTTAGTGCTGCGTGAATAATGGTACGCTCAAGCTTCCGTCTTAGATCAGAAAAGCTGGAGTAATCTCCAGAAGGAAAAAAGACACACGAGGATTGAGTGCGGTTACAGTGGGCCACGTGGCTCGTGAGTGAGCAAGATGCCCAGCCACAACGAGGTGGGCGTGTGGTCATGGCATATGGCTTTTACCAAAAACTGTGGTATTGCCGTGTTGGGAGGAGGAAGGGAGAAGTAGGGCAAGGCGGGGAGGGGGGGGTGCCTAAAAGAGTGAACATGTCACTTGCGTTATGGGGAGTAAAAAGACAGCCGCTAAAGTCGATAATTCAAAAACGTAGCAGTATGAGTACATGATTCAGAAGTATGTGGGTAAACAGCAGAAGGAGCGACGGAGGGAGTTTGAAGGGAAGAATTCAGGGCTGGGAGAGTGGGCAGGGGACTGCTGGAGTTGTTTTCTGTAGTTGTTATCATTGGTATAAACCTCACGGTACCATTTGACTTTTAAAATCATACGGGACGGTTAAGCTTTGGACTCTTGATTTCAACTCAGGTCATGATCTCACAGTTCATGGGTTTGAGCCCCATGTTGGGCTCTGAGCTGACAGTGCTGTTCTCAATCTCTGTCTCTGTCTGCTCCTCCCCTGCTTGTGTGTTCTCTCTCTCTCTCTCTCTCTCAAAGGAAAGAAACCAGAACCATGTATATGTAGAACTCTGATTTGAGACGAAAGAAGAAGGAAGTGAGGGACGGAGGTGGTGTGACAGGATCCCCTGTGAATCCCAGCCCTTGATCCGGGCGGGGGGTGGGGGTGGGGGCTTTGGGGGCGATGCCACTTCCTGACATCCAATGTGACGGGAAACTGAGCACTACTGAAGGGGCTCCTGTCACGGGGAGAGGGACTCTTCCTGCCGTGGTGCGGTGGGTCCTGCCAGGAGTACTTTCTTTCCAGCTCCTACCCTTCTTCAGAGGCACTGCCCTCCCCAAAGGAAGGAACCTCCCAGCAGCAGCTACACCCAGGCCCTCCCGGGGATCTGCTCTCTGCAGCCTTGGGGCCCAGGATCCGTGCGGGGCTGGGGTCCACTGCAGCCCTGCTGAGCCGGGGGGACCCCCTCTCTCGCTTCGCCCTGGGAGGCTGGGAAGAGCTGGGAGGGAGCGGGCAATGCATCACCCCACCTGGTGGACGAAAGGAAGAATCACTACTTTGCTACTTCGTTAACGCACGATGGTCCTCAATTTTATCTTCCTTGCACTTGAAGACCCTCCGTGACCAGACACCTTCAACGCCTGCCCTGGAGCCGCTCTGCTTGTGCGTTGCTGTGTCATAAGCCGTCCCAAACCTAGTTGCATCAAACAGCCACCGTCTATTATGCTCTGGGATTCGGCGTGCCTGGAACTTGGATGGGGGAACCACAGGGCTGGACTGTCTCTGTTCCATGGTGCCTGCAGCCCCGACTGGAAAGATTCCTCTGGCTGGGGGCTGGAACCAGCTGGAGGCTTCTTCATGCACATCTAGCATTTCAGCTGGCGGCGGGGGGGGGGGACTACTGACTCAGTGCCCACCGGTCACCCCTCCACGTGGCGTGGCTTCGGATAGTGAGACCTCTCACATGACGCGCCAGGGTGGCGAAGTGAGTATCCCAGTGAACCAGAGCAAAGCTGCCTGGCCTTTTATGACCCGGGGCTACAGACTGAATGTATGTGTCCCCCCCTTCCCCCCAAGTTCATGTGTGGAAATCTTAATCCCACCGAAGTGGGGCCTTCAGGAGGTAATTAGGTTTAGATGAGGTCGTGAGAGTGGGGCCCCTGTGATGGAACCGGTGCCCTCAGAAGAAGACAAAGAGAGACCAGAGCTTTCTGTCTCTCTCCCTCTGCCATGTGAGGACACAGCCAGAAGGTGGCCATCTGCAAACCAGGAAGAGGGCTCTCACGTGATAACAAATCTGCCCGCAACTTGCCCTCGGCCTTCCCAGCTCCAGAACTGTGAGAAATCAATGCTTGTCATTTAAGCCACCCAGTCTGCAGTATTCTGTGACAGCAGCCCAGGTTCCCTGGGACACCCAGCCTCAGAAGGCCCATAACGCCATTTCCACCAGACTCTATTGGTCTGAGCGGTCACACGCCCGCCCAGGAAAGGAGAGGAGACACACACTGGCCTCTGGGTGAGAGAAAAACTTGGTGCCAACTTTTAAAACTACCACAGAGGCCGAATACTAGTAGTCAGAATAAGAAAGATTTACTTTTTTTTTTTTTTAAACGTTTATTCACTTTTTGAGAGACAGAGACAGAGTGTGAGCAGGGCAGGGGGTAGAGAGAGGAGGAGACACAGAATCCGAAGCAGGCTCCAGGCTCCGAGCTGTCAGCAACAGAGCCCGACGTGGGGCTCGAACTCACCAACTGTGAGATCACAACCTGAGCCGAAGTCAGACGCTCAACCGACTGAGCCACCCAGGCGCCCCAAGAAATATTTAAAATACTTTACACATCTATCTGTTCGCTGGGTAGATTAATGAGGAAGCCAACGTATTATGACAGGTAAGAGTCTAAGATTAAAATCAAACACAACTGGGTTCAAAACCTGGCTCGGCCATTGTGTCCCAGAACAAGACACTTGACCTCTCTACATCTCAGTTTCCTCACTGGAATAATGAGGATAATACCTACCTGTAGGGCTTGGGTATGGGTTTTTGTCCTTATTTTGAGGATTACACAGGACAGCATATGTGAAGAAGTGTGCCACAAGCATTCAGAAAACGGTAGCCTCTTTTCCCTAAGGTATTTCAAAAGCTAAAATTCCGTTATTTCTATCATCTCAGACCTGCTAAGATATATTACCACTGCACATTTTTACAGATGTGTGGAAAGAACAGGTACTTCTCTTCAGAGGACAACACCCGCATTCTTTTGGGGAACTGCTTATCCCCCCGCCCCAGCCCCGCTCCTGCAGCCAGCCAATGCCTCCCGGTCCCAGCGACTGCTCGAGGAGTTGACAAAAGAGCCAGACTGGAACAGTCACATCCTGCCTTCCACCTTCATGGCTGGTCTGGAGGAGGGCCATGACCCCAGAGGATCAATCACACTCCTGGAGATTTGCCCCTTGATTGTCAACTAGCTGTTAGGGAAGCAGGCTACCGTGTGATTCCATGATTATCTGACAGCCATGATCCCAGCCTTATGGAGAAGCCAGTTCAACAGAAGGAGGCCACCGTGCAGGAAGACACAAACACAATGAGAAGCCAGGACTGCATGACGTACACAGAGCATCCTGGTTCCGTGAAGTCCTGGGTCCTGGGACGCACCTGCGTCTTTCTGGCGACATGGCCCGCCCCTTCCTTCCCTAAGCTATTTGGTTTGCTTTCTGTCGTTTGCAACCACAAAAATTCTGAGTCAAGTACCACCCTGATTGATATATATTTTTATTAGAAAGGTAAATTGTTCATAAACTCCAGCACTTTCACTGCTACGAGGAAACAACGTAGTTACTGACGCACCTCGCAAGTGATAAAAGGGTTGAGAGCTGCTGACTTGAGCTTCCTGAAAGCTTATCACCGCTGCGGTGGTGGTTGAACACGAGTCACTGAACGAGGAGAGTCTTCAGTAGGAAAGCCTCCTTTTGCATGCTGGGCGTCGGGCTTTCTTACCTCTGGGTTCTGTCCTAACAAGAGGACCCTGGGCCCAGCCTGCAGGTGTCTTGCATGGCTCAGGGCTGTGGTCAGTGGAGGAGGGATGGGGTCTGGGGGGTGGGGGGAGGAGGAGGGAGTACTGACCCACCCCAGCCCCAGGCTGAGACAAAGAAGATTTGAGGAGATTAGACACATGTGCCCTTGGGGCACTGCCCGAGAAAAGATCCCTTGAAAGCCCTGTGCTTTGATACAGTTCATTTCTCCTCTAATTGAGGCATTGGCTTTGGGAAAAAAAAAAAAAAGTTTGGTTAGAATATAAACAAACGTTGTCTCTAAAAGTAGAAAAGAATCTTATTCAGAAGCTAAGTTTCAGGAGATAAAAGCAATCTTTAGTTTATAAAGTGAGTTTCCCATCTCATCCATTACTGACTTTTCTTTTCCATGGAAAGAAAAACAAAAACGGTCTCCTTGGGGAAAACAGTGTCCTTGGTCCGTTGGAGCTGAAGCACCAGGGAGGCTGGGCTGCTGCGCCCCACGTCTCCCCGAGCTCACCTCCGAAGGCTGAGACGCGGTGTTTCCCGACCCCGAGGAGCGTTTCTGACGTTCTGCGTGCCAGTCCAGTGAGCGGCTGTGACCCATGGTTATTACCTGTCTCACAGATGAGAAACCCGTCCTATCTTGAAAAGATGGGAAAGGGGTCTGTCCGGAAAGAAGGAAGGTAGCAACATAAACCTGTTGTTGAAATTGACGTGAAATCTCTTCCATACAGTCCTTGTGAGGCGGCCTCTTCCTTGTTCTTTGACACTGTGAATATAATTTGCAATGTGTGCTACGTGAGGGGGAGCCGGCTGGAGACTGGGGAGGAATGTCCTTCTTCTAGTTCCGTCCTGCTGTTCTCCTAGAGGAAGGGGCTGAGATCCAACTGGGCAGAGGCCGCAGGCCGCATTGTGGCTTGGGCCACATCTACAGGTGGGCCAGCAATGATGGCGGATCAGCCTCTTTCCGGTTTCCTGCCTCCGTGGGCCTGAGATGTGACGTTGATAGGACCCTACCTCGCCCCCTCTTTCCTTCTTTCTCTTGCTGTTGCTTTCCTGCCACGAAGCTGTAAAAATTAATAAAGGGGACTTCACTAGAATGGAGTCAGGAGGTGGGCAGGGGAGAGCTCCCATGCAAACCCAGCAGGGAGAGACCGACCTTGTTCACCTTGCCCGTGGTCACTACTTTGCTGCCCCAGCAGGAGGAAGAAAGGCTCTCGTCCTCCTCCTCCCCCGGCCGCAGCCCAGCCAATGACAGGCAGTCACAACTCAGTCAACGAGAAGCCGCCATTATATCCAACCCCCAGTTTATCCCGATGGACTTTGTGTTTACAAGAGCCTTTCCTCCATAAAAGAGCATACCTCTCCTTTGCTCTTGCTTGTCCTAGATTGTAATTCTCCGCCATTCTCGAATAAACCCATCTTTTGCTGGTAAAATAACCGGCAGTTGAATGTTTAAGGTCAGCAAAGCTAATGTGGAAAATTTTGCAATTTGGCCACGTAGTTCTCTCTCCACTTTCCCTCACACATGTATCAGGACTCTCTCTTTCTTCTTCTATTTAAAAAAAAATTTTTTTTTTAATGTTTGTTTATTTTTGAGAGACAGAATGCAAGCAGGGGAGGGGCAGAGAGAGGAAGACAGAGAATCCGAAGTAGGCTCCAGGCTGTCAGCACAGAGCCCGACACGGGGCTCAAACTCACAAACTGTGAGATCATGACCTGAGCCGAAGTCAGAGGTTTAACCGACTGAGCCCCCCAGGTGCCCCAGGACTCTCTCTTTCTTCCAACTCTTGGTGGCAGGTGGGCGGTACATTCCAGATTTGGATTTTGTCAGAGGGAATCGTCCTGTTTAGGTCTCTAGTGGAATGCACGGGCTCCAAATTGCCAGGGAATCAGGGATGCCGGGGAGGGTGGGCACCCGGTTAAGAATATCTCGTTTCCCATTTGTTTGTCAGGAGCCCCGCAGAGAAGAGGCAAACTTGCTCTTTCTTTCTGCCTGTTTTGCTCTTCCTGTCCAGTGGCAGCGAGTGTGTAAATAGTTCAAGAGATGATGTGAGAGGCGAAGACATAAACAAGAGAAACATTTTTCCTGTGTCACATGGAGTCTGCACTATCACAGCAGCCCTGCTCTCCAAAGACACCAGGGCCCAGGCTCTGTCTAACTCATGGCCGCCCCATCCCGAAGGTATTGACCTCATCTCCTTCTAAGTGGGCTCATCCTCCCACCTGTAGTCCGAATGGCATGGAGCAAGACTGAAACGTACTGGGGCCGTAGACGATGAGCCCTTTCATCTAAGGCTACAGACTTGGGGCCAACCAACTGTTCTCGTAAGCCCGGTTTTATGGGAATATAGCCCGTCTCATTCACTCATTGCCTAATGGCGGCTTTCAAACTACAAGGACAGAGTTGAGCAGAAGCAACAGAGATACTCTGGACCACAAAACCTAAAATGTTTACTATCTGGCCCTTTAAGAAAAAGTTTGTTGAGGGGCATGTGGGTGGCTGAGTCGGTTAAGCATCCAACTTTGGCTCAGGTCGTGATCTCGCGGTTCTGGGTTTGAGCCCCACATCAGACTCTGTGCTGACAGTGTGGAGCCCACTTGGATCCTCTGTCTCCCTCTCTCTCTCTGCCCCTGCCCCCACTCATGCTCTGTCTGTCTCTCTCTCAAAAATAAACATTGAAAACATTTTTAAAAAGAAGAAAAAGAAAAAGTTTGCTGACCTCTTCTCTAAGAGCAAGATCCGGAGGCTGCCTACTTAACCACAGGCTGTTGACTGGACCTTAGTCACATGGCCACACTGAGCTGCAAGGAAGGCTGGGAAATGTAGTCTTTATGCTAGGTGGCCATTTGCCCAGCAAGGCTTAGTTATTACTAAAGGAAAAAGGGGGAGAATAACTTTGGGAGGACAACCAGCTATCTTGCCTATGCTGGGTCATGGGACCTACTCATTTACCATCATGTTGGTTTCCTGGGTCATCTCTGCCTGCCTTCCTCATTGGGATGTTTTGTGCAGCAGAACCAGATTTCCGTTCAAGAGCTGACTTTCCTCTCAGAGTCTGCTTCCTGAACGCCCTTACCTTCACGTGCCTGGCTGTGCTGCCTCCCCTTCGCTTCGAGTCACAAAGTCTCTGCAGGCATGGTTCCTCCTGCTTCACTGCTCCACATCTTTGACAGAACTTGGTCCAAAGCAGCAATATCCAGGGTGCCCGGCCGGCTCAGTCGGTAGAGCGTGCAACTCTTGATCTCGGGGTTGGAAATTTGAGCCCCACATTAGGTGTAGAGATTACTTAAAAATAAAAATCTTGGGGCGCCTGGGTGGCTTGGTCGGTTAAGCATCCGACTTCGGCTTGGGTCGTGATCTCACGGTCCGTGAGTTCGAGCCCCGCGTCGGGCTCTGTGCTGACAGCTCAGAGCCTGGAGCCTGTTTCAGATTCTGTGTCTCCCTCTCTCTCTGCTCCTCCCCTGTTCATGCTCTGTCTCAAAAATAAATAAACGTTAAAAAAAATTTAAAAAAAAATCTTAAAAAATGTAAATAAAAGTAGCAATTCTGTTCCCCTCTGGGGATGGAAATCATCCTCCAGGCAAGTTAGGAACTTGTTGTTGATGGTGCATAAGTAGGAGTCCTAGCAGATGTCCCAATGGGTAAGGTCCCGCCCACCCCATTCCTATCCTATTTCTGGTCCCACTAGTGCTTTGGGATGGGACTTTCTCTATTGTCTCCTTCCATGACATTTCACCCTCGACACGCAAGCCCTCGGCTTCGAGGGTTTCTGAAGCAGGCACGTGTAGCTTCTTAACCCTCTCCTAATAGATCCGTCTCTTTTAAATACCCTCTCCCTGGGCCACATCCAATCTCTACTCCCATCACATCATCTCGGTTACGCCCATGAGATCATGTTTATCAGCTGTGTTCTGGCTTCAATCTGGAACTTGCTCATGACTCAGGCATTGTCTGCATTTGAGTGCAGAACAGCTAAGAATCGGGTCTGGGGCAAATTTTGAAAGCATTATGTGCTATGTGAGCTTGCCATCTTCAAACAGTTGAAGAGCTGCCATGGAAAAGGGATTAGAACACTTCTATAAGGTTTCTGTAAGATTTGACTTTTTAAAACCAACTAGCGGGGTGCCTGGGTGGCTCAGTTAGTTACGCATCCAACTTCAGCTCAGGTCATGCTCTCACAGTTCATGGGTTTGAGCCCCACGTCGAGCTCTGTGCTGACGTCTTGGAGCCTGGAGCCTGCTAAGGATTCTGTGTCTCCCTCTTTCTCTGCCCCTCCCCCACTCATGCTCTGTCTCTCTCTGTCTCAAAAATAAAAATAAAACATTAAAAATAAAAAGATAAAACCAGTGAGCAAGTATGCCTTTGGTAAATAGATCTAAAATAATAGTTGTTTTAAAAACCCAATAAAGATACATCCATGAGATGGGACTTGTTCTGAACGGCCCATAATGGCAGGGCTGGGATCAAAGGGAAACACTTTTTGATATAAGATCAAAAAGGATCTGGTAAGAGGTGGAACTGTCCAGTGTGAAATGGGTTGCGTGGACAGGCAGTGAGATTCTGGTTTTGATAGTATTCAAGCTATTAATAACCACTGGGCTGCGAGCAGAATGACGACTTTGACCAAGTGGCTGTCCTGGGCAACAGCCTTCTGATTACAAAGTGAAAAGAACTTTCTCACATCAACCCAGGTTAGAGGGGGAGTTTGGTAAAGAATTCAGCTCTCATCAGCTCTGAGGGGAAGTGAGTAGCTGGGCTCTGGGAGGGATGGGAATGAGATCAGCTCCAAGCCAGCCCCACTGTGGTGACTCAGCTCCCAGCTGTTTCTACACTTTCCTGAGAATCTGAAAGGCCATTGGCAAGACAGTGGGTCTGGGTTTCCCAGAGTCACGTGTTCAGCCCTGGTTCAATCAGAGGTGGTTATGAGGGTTGGAGTCTCATGCTTTGAACATAAAATCACGGTGACAGAGGGGCACCTGGGTGGCTCAGTGGGTTGGGTGTCCAACTTTTGATTTCGGCTCAGGTCACGATTTCGAGGTTTGTGGGTTCGAGCCCCTCATCGATCTCTGTGCTGACAGTGCAATGCCTGCTTGGGATTCTCTATCCTCTGTCTCTCTCTCTCTGCCTCTCCCCTGCTGGCTCTCCCTCTCTCTCTCTCCAATATAAAAAGAAATTAAAAAAAAATCGTGGTAACAGAGAACATCCATGCAATGGGTATAAAAGTTCTCAGAAAAGTTAGGAGGGCAGACACCCTCAAAGTGATTTTTAGGATCCTGTCCAAAGTCAGGGTTCACTACTTCTGAGTCAAAAGTAATTCCAAGCAGGTGATGTTCTTTCTGTAGCTGGAAAGAGGGCGGGACTAACTCATCTTCCTCTGGAGGCGCGAATGGGAAGTACGGAGAGGGGATGGGAGAAGTGACAGCAAGGCCGTGGGGAGAAGCGGTGGAAGACGAAGAAATCGCCGCGGTCACCTCAGACTTTCGTGGGCTGCCTGCTGGGAAATGCATCGTCCAGATCAGAGCTGCCCACGGGCTGAATTATAAGCCGTCCTGAACTTCTGTCACTGCGTTGTTAAAATAAACTTCCAAACTTTAGAATAGTTTCAGGTACCTAGAAAGGCTGCACAAATCGTACAGAGCTCCCATCCATCCCGTCGTCTCCCCTCTCGTTAACCAACCTCTCCCATCACAACGGCTCACCGTCACAACTGACGGACTGATGCTAACGTGTTTCCATCTAAACTCCGTACTTGACTTGGACTTCATGAGTTTTTCTCTAAGGTCATTTGTCGGTTCCAGGATCCCATCCAAGGGCGATTGGCTCCTGGGGCTTCCTTAACAAACCACCACAAATCCGGTAGCTTAAAACAACAGAAACGTATGCTCACAGTTCTGGAGCTGGAGGCCTAAATCAGTAGGGCATGGGCCCTCTGAAGGCTCTGGAAGAATCCTTCCCGCTGCTTCTGGCTTCTGGTGGCTCCAGGTCTTCCTTGGCTCGTCCCCATGGTGGGGGCTGTGTCTTGGCTGATGACTCCAAGCCTCACTTATATCGTCACACGGACTTCTTGGTGTATTTCAAATTTCCCTCTCCTTTCTCTTACAAAGACACCAGTCATTGAATTTAGGGCCCACCCTAGATTCAGGATAATCTCCTCTCGAGATCGTTAACTTAATTACATCAGTAAGACCCTATTTCCACCTGAGGTCACATTCACAGCTGTTGGGAGTTGACACTTGGACATATCATTTGGTGGGGGGGGACACAATCCACCCACTACAATACCACATTATACCGAGTCACCCTGTCTCCTTAGAGTCCTCGGGACTGTGAGTGTCTCAGACTTTCCTCGCTTCTCGTGACCCTAAGAGTTCTGAGGATTGCTCACTGGTCAGGTGTTTTGTAGACTTTTTTTTTTTTTTTTTTTGGCAGTCTCTGTACCCAACATGAGCCTCGAACTCATGACCCTGAGATCAAGAGTCTCACACTCTTCCTATGGAGCCAGCCAGGTGCCCCCAATGTAGACTCACTCTCAATTTGAGTTTGTCTGATGGTTTTCTCACGGTTAGATCGGGGTTATAGGCCTTGGGGAGAAAGGCCACAGAGGTGAAGTGTCACTCTCAACACGATATATCAGGGGTGTATGTTATCACCTGGATTTGTTACTGATGATGTCAACCATGATCACCTGGCTAAGGAAGTGTTTGCCAGGTTTCTCTACAGCAAAGTTACTTTTTTTTCTTTTTAAAATTTTTTAACGTTTATTTATTTTTGAGAGAGAGAGAGAGAGCAAGCAGGGGAGAGGCAGAGAGAGAGAGGGAGACACAGAATCCAAAGCAGGCTCCAGGCTCTGAGCTGTGAGCACAGAGCCCAACGTGGGGCTCGAACCCACAAACCAGGAGATCATGACCTGAGCCAAAGTCAGACCCTTGACCTACTGAGCCCCCCAGGAGCCCCCCAGATGCCCCCTCTATAGCAAAGTTCCTTTCTTATTCTATTTCCATTCTGCACTCTTTGCAAGCAAGTCGCTAAGCACCGCCCACACTTACGGGGTAGGAGGCTGTGCCCCAGCCCTTGCGGGGGCAGCATCTGCATAAACTATTTGGCATTCTCCTACTGTGTGCCATTTTCCATGCCTTCTCTTATCTGAAAGGCGGGTGTCCTGGATTCCGACCAGAGTCCCATAGCCTTTTCGCACATCTCCTTAGAGATGAGTTTGCAGGACAATCATCCGAGCAGACAATTCTCAGACAAGTTTTCATTAACAGAAACTATTATAGGACGATGCCATTCAAAGCACGGAGTGGTGTGGCCCGCGTCTGTTTATAGGTCTGTAATCATGTAATAGATACTCAAAGTGGCATTCAGAAACTTCATAGCAATTTGACAGAATAATTGCATGTTTGTTGAAGCTAGCAATAAAGAACTGGGGCTTGTATGGCATATGACTTTATTACTATTAACTTTTATTGTCTTTTACGCAAGACTAGTCCAGGGCGGATTGGGGGGTTTGGTCTTTGGCACGGACTGTGGGCCACGCTGTGTGTGTGCCTCACGCGGGGTTCGGTGTTCCAGGCTGCTCCCTTCCCCTCACCCAGCTCCCCAGATGTGAGGCAGAGGCCTGGGCCCACTACTGGGCCACTGTCTGGGCCTCGTGGTGTGACCGCCCCCCCCCCCCCCCCCCCCCCCCCCCGCTGCCTCCCAGCTCCCGGGCCCGGGCCGACAGTCCCTCTGGGCCCCCCTCCCCAACCCAGGGAATAGACGTGCTCCCCGTCTGTGTCAGCTCCACGGCCGGTCCCATCTGGGAGACATCTGTTGTCATCACGCTCTGGGCCTCAGGCCTTTCCATGAGTGAAGCCCATTCAGTTCGTTTTGCTGGTGGTTGGTCAGGCACATGCAGGGGGCAGCAGGAAGGGGGACGGGAGCCTCACATCCATGAACGGTTTCCAGCGTAGACCTGTGCTGACATCTCCAAATTAGGTCAATTGTAGCGTCATGTTGGCTGAAAAAGGGTCATTAGACCACCCCACCAGGACTTAATTTAAAATAATATATATCTTAAATGTTGATCGTCATTACACTAAATACAGAAAAGCACAGGATCCGGGGCCCTTAAGGTGGCTCAGTCAAGCGTCCGTCTTCGGCTCAGGTCATGATCTTACAGTTTGTGGGTTCGAGCCTCACGTCGGGCAATGTGCTGACAGTGTAGAGCCTGCTTGGGATCCTCTCCTCCCTCTCTCTCTGCCCCTACCTCACTTATACTCTCTCTCTCTCAAAATAAATACATTTAAAAAATAAAAATTTTAAAAAAGCACAGAATCTACATATTTCAAGAAACCTAATGCATATATAAAAAAAGAAACCTACTGTACGAAAACATGCAATCACAGTAACATTTTTGATATTAATAAAAACGGCTTTTTAAATTATTCAGTTGGGCTTTAGCTGAAAAATAAATCCTGTCATTATCTTGTGGGTAACCCAATATTACAGTGTATTCTGTGTTAAAATATACGACAGTATAAATCATAATTTTTATAATCCTATTCTGGCATTATTTTCATTTGCCAATGTACTAAGAGCCTCCAACAATGTCATTGGCCAGGCCACCTATGACGCCCTAGAAGTTCTGCGGGAGATCTTTTCCCCTTCCCTCCTCTCAAGGTCATCTTACCGGGAGCCACCTCCTGTCTCTGGCGAGGCTTCCCTTCCCAGCCAACCTTCTCGGAGGTAGATGCCACTTCTTAACTTATCAGAGTCTGGTTTACTGCCGTCCCCTTGTCTAGCTCAGAACCTGGCACATAGTAGGTGTTATGGACTGAATTGTGTTCCCCCCAAATTCATGTGGAAGCTCTTACCTCCGACGTGATGGTATTTGGAGATGGGGCCTCGGGGATTACGTAGGGTTAGATGAAGTCGTGAGGACGATGTTCCCGTGATGGGATTAGCGCCTTTACAGGAAGAAACACCAGAGAGCTTGTAGGTCTCTCTCTACCTCGCTCTGTGTCTCTCTGTCTGCCGAGTGAGGACACAGTGAGAGGGTGGCCATCTGCAGCCTGGGAAGAGAGACATCACCAGAGACCGGTCGTGCGGGCACCCCGGTCTTGGGCTTCCGGCTTCCAAATCGATGACAAAACAAATTTGTCGTTTGAGCCGCCCCATCTGTGTCGTTTTGTTACGGCAGCCAGAGCTGACTGGTGCAGCCGGTCCGCAGCGTGTATTCCTTGCCCGAGTAAACAAGCAATGCATAGCCCTGGAGTACACAGATCGCAGACACAGGCCTCAGTCTTTGCAAGGGTCCCTCTCTGCTCCGACGCCCTTAATGTCTAGAGTCTTTTACAAAAGTCCCAGCCCTTTCCAGGCCAGGGACACAAAATCAATGCCAGCTCGGGTTCTTAGTATCTATTTCTTTTTTTTTAAGGTTTATTTATTTTTGAGACAGAGAGACAGAGCATGAATGGGGGAGGGTCAGAGAGAGAGAGGGAGACACAGAATCGGAAACAGGCTCCGGGCTCTGAGTGGTCAGCACAGAGCCTGACGCGGGGCTCGAACTCACGAACTGCGAGATCATGGCCCGAGCCGAAGTCAGACGCTTAACCGACTGAGCCACCCAGGCGCCCCTTAGTATCTATTTCTTAGCACAAGGACAGCAAAGAGTTCTCTCCCGAAAGGGCACCCCGAGTCTCAGTGGGCTCATCCAGCACCGCACTGATGGGGATTCTGAAGCCCCTTCCGGGTTCAGTGTGGGGAGTGCTGTGATTGATTAGCAATGTCTGTCCAGGCTGTGGAGGGCGCAGGTGCAGGCTTCTGTGCCGAGCTTGACTTACAGCTGCCGCCTGGGATGCAGTTAAGCATGAGCATCTGGTACCAGCCTCGGTGCCTTCTCCGGGCAGAATCTATTTGCAGGCCCAGCCTCAAAGGGCTCCCAGCTTCTGCAGGTGCCCAATGAGGAGGAAGGAGCACAGGGGTGGGGGGAAGGCCTGACGACTAAGGAGACCTTAATTCTGTGCCTGCCCCTCGATCAGAGCAGTGCTGAGGGCACGTGTGAGCACACGTGCATGTGTCCTTAGGGCTCAGGGCACACGCAGGCTCTGGTGCCTCTGAGACAAGTTGCAATTCTTTCGCGTGCGTTCATTCGTGGCCTTTCGTGGGCCCAGCCCTGCACTGAATCCCAGGGGAGAGACAGAAGCACGGGGAGCCCCGTGGCCAAGGGGCTTATGGTCTTCCAGGGACATGTGTGCAGGGGTCCCAGGGAAGGAGGGCGGGGTGGGGGGGCCCTCAGGCAGCTCCGTGACCCGACGGACAGGCAGGGAAGGGGCTGGGTCTGATATGGGGAAATGGTTCGGTTCCCGTGGGAGGGTGGCCTGCGACAGCTCAGGGGGACCTGGGGCAGGGATAAGGGCCTAGACATGGGGTGTGGGGGTCAAGCCAAGGCTCCAGTCTGCAGAACTAAGGGGAAGGACTCAGGCCCTGAGGGCAGCCTGTGGGCGTCCCAAGGAGCAAGGCCAGTGCCCGGTGGAGCACACTCCCTGACAGAGCAGAGCGGCTGCTGCTGCCTCAGGCCAGCGCTGGCTCCAACTGGGAAGCCTGATCGCCAGAGGTGAGTGAGGGAGCGGCGGCCACAGGGACAGGTGCACCACAGGCCACTCCCCCAAAGCTGCTGGGGAAGTGGGAAGTGAGGTAGGAGCGGCAAAGGCAAAAGGGAGAGGGGCAGGGCGTGCTGGGTGACGGGGACACCACAAACGAAGGCTCAGAGGCAGGGAAGACGCATCAGAAGCCTGACCCAGGGGAACAGCAGGATTGGACTGGGGAGAAAAGGCGAGGGGAGGAGGTAAGGACAAGTCCCCCACCCAACTGAGTTCCTTGAATGTTAGCAACCTAGCCGGGAGGTCAAACACAGCTTGTGAAACCGGATGGCCTGGGTTCAAATCTTGCCTCTTCCTCTTCCTGGCTGTGTCGCTTTGGGCGAGTTACCTAACTTCTCTGGGCCTCTGATTCAGCCACCAGGGATACTAACAGTACCTGACTTCATAAAGTTGTTAAGGCTGAGTTGGGGGGGGCACCTGGGCGGCTCAGGTGGTTAAGTGTCCAACTTCAGCTCAGGGCATGATCTCATGGTTCGTGAGTTTGAGCCCCATATGGGGCTGGCTGCTGTCAGCACGGAGGCTGCTTCGGATCTTCTGTCCCCCTCTGTCTGCCCCTCCCCTGCTTGCTCTCTCGCTCTCTTTCTCAAAAATACACAAAACATTTAAATTTTTTTTTTTTTTCAACATTTTTTATTTATTTTTGGGACAGAGAGAGACAGAGCATGAACGGGGGAGGGGCAGAGAGAGAGGGAGACACAGAATCGGAAACAGGCTCCAGGCTCCGAGCCATCAGCCCAGAGCCTGACGCGGGGCTCGAACTCACGGACCGCGAGATCGTGACCTGGCTGAAGTCGGACGCTTAACCGACTGCGCCACCCAGGCGCCCCCACAAAACATTTAAAAAAACTAAAAACAAACATAAAAAAGGCTGAGTTAGGATGTATGGAGCACGGGGACCCGGAGTGCTATGTAAACGGTTGTGAGTATTATAATTACGTAAAGTAGCTCATATTACCAATATTTCCCAAATTGTGTTCCATGGGGTCCTCAACTAAGAGATGCTCCCATCAGAAAGGTTCTTAGGGTTGGGGCACCTGGGTGATTCAGCTGGTGGAGCGTTCGATTTTGGCTCAGGCCATGATCTCGCGGTTCGTGAGTTCGAGCCCCACGTCGGGCTCTGTGCCGACAGCCTGTCAACGCTGCGCCCACTTTGGATCCTCTGTCCCCCTCTCTCTGCTCCTCCCCCGCTTGCGCTCTCCCCCAAATTTAGAAAACGTCTCCTATCATGTCTATATCAAGCTTCGACGAGTCCACAGTAAAACAGAAACAAACACAAAGTAAAACCTGTCTAACTTTATTCGGCGCCTAGTTTCCCAAGCCTGGCGGATCCTGGAATCTCCTGAACACCTCGTCGGCCAGTGTTTCACGGGACACCAGTTTGGGAAGTGCTGTGGGCAAAGGCGGTGGGGGAGTCTTTGAAAGTAGAGGCAGGGGTTCCCAGGAGAACCCGTCCCGCAGAGGCCAGATTCACGTGCCCAGAGGAGGAAGAGGGAGGGACCCCATAACAGAAGATGTGAGAGACGCAAGGTGGGAAGACAGAGGCCTGGGTGCTCTTTGGATGTGGAGGGGCGAGATGAGGAGGCAGAGGCGACCCCAAGAATTCACATCTCGGGAGGGAGCAGGAAGGGGGCAAGGACTGGGGAGCATCCTTCACCTCCATACCATCCGGTCTCTGCCCGCCCGCCCCATCGCTCCTTTCCAACTGTGTGACTGAGGCGACTCTAAGCCCTGTGGCTCCCCCAGAGGGCCGAAGACGTGCCGTCCCGGCTACGCACAGGTCGTGTGGTTGTAAAATCGACAGCAGGTGTCCAGGGCCCCGCGGCTGACCTCTGCGCTGGTGCTGAAAAGAAGCAAAGTCTGCGGTCTGGACCCCGGGCCAGGCCCTGCTGGCCCCTAAAGGCTGTGCAACCCTAGGGGAGTTGCTCCGTGCCTCTGGTCCCCCTTCGTCCCCAAGTTTGGTCTTCAGGCCCCGCCTCCGCCTCCCCTGGCCACATCGGCCACAGCCATGACATTTCTACCCCTTACCCCGGTGCCAAAGGCACCCCTAAGACACTCAGGTCTTCTGCACCCCGTTACTGCGGGGCCCCGTAGCCCCACGACCCAGGCCTCACCTCCGGAAGGCCTCACAGCAGCACTGGTACACCTCGAAGCTGCTGCTGCTGACGGTTGTGTTCAGGAGGCTCGTGCAGTCAACTTCAGCCCCCCTGGGCACATAGAGGATCCCTGCGCAGGGAAGGCAGCTGCTGGGCAGGGTCTGTGCCCCCCACTCCCCACCCCCAGGGACTTCCGGAGGGCCCAGAGCCTCGGTGTCTGACCCCGGATGGGAGCCGGCTAGAAAATCAGGGCTCTGCCAGGCCTGCACTCACCGGCCACGCAGGCATTCACCAGCGACACACAGGTCCCCGTGCAGAGCGCCCGGAGCACTATCTGTGAGAAGTCGCTCTTCCGCTGGGGGGCCATGGAGGCTGCAAGGGCACGGCAGTGCTTCAGGCCAGGAAGCCATATGCCCCTCCGCCCGGACTCTGCACCTCTGGATGCACCTGCTGGCTCCCCTCCCTCTTCTGGGCGGCCAGAGGGATAGATGTCGCCCTGCTGACCACTCACTGAGTTTGGGAACCCTCCTTGGCCTGACTTGAGGCTCCAGGTAGCACTCCACAGCTGCCACCCTCAACGGCAGATGTACGAAGAGAACATGAGTTTGGAGTCAGGCCGAGCTGGGATTAAATACGGGCTCAGCCACTTCTGGGGCCATCACTCCATTTCTCCAAGACTCAGTGTCCTACTCTGTAAAATGGGATAGTTACACCACCAGGCAGGGGGACTGTGAAGAGCGGACATTTTGGGGGAAAGAGCCGAGAACTGTGCCTTCCTCCCTAGGCCTCGCCAGGGCTGCGTGTCCACCGCGGGTATGGGAGCCTGCGGGCCAAAGCCTCGGGCCAGCACCCCACTTGCTGCTCCTCCCCAGGCCCCTGAGCCGGGGTTGGCCTGCAAGGCCAAGGTGCGAACCCGAAGGTGCCGATCCCTGGCGCAGAGGAGCCACGGGCCGGGAGGAGCCCCGATTGCCATCTTGCTCAGGCCCTGCCCTGACCGCGTGGGAGAACCGAGGCCAGAGATCCCCAGGAAGCTGTCTCAGAGCCAGGCCCCCAGCCGCCCAGGTTGCCGGACTCACTCAGGCCTCCCAGCATGATCCCAATGGAGCTGAAGTTGGCGAATCCACAGAGGGCGAACGTCGCGAGGATTTCTGCTCTGACCTGAAAGTACAGAGGATGAGTGAGGAGGGGCTTCCCTTGGCTGGGACGGGGCGCCCCCACACCGCCCTGGCTCCCCGGCCCGAGTTTCACCCACGTCCGGTGCGTCTTTGACCTTTGCTGCCCCTCCCGGGCCTCACACACCACCTCTATGTCCGTGCAGGCTGCACCACCTGAGAAACAGCCCCCTTTCTGTCACTTCGGTCTCCTTACCTTCATTAATTTTTTTTTAGATGTTTATTTATTTTGAAGGGCGAGACTGAATGTGGGGGAGGGGCAGAGAGAGAGGATCCAAATCAGGCACGGTGCTGACAGCGGAGAACCCGACGCGGGGCTCAAACCCACAACCGTGAGATCGTGACCTGAGCAGAAGTTGGTCCCCTAACAGACTGTGCCACCCAGGTGCCCTCAGGCCCCTTATCTTCATTGCCAGCCTTTCCTGGTATGATGCAGGCTCGCCCTGCCCTCTCGCTTTGGCCCCACTGAGCTCTGTGCCCTGGGGGGTGCGCTGGGTGAATGGCCCTTCCCAACACTGCAGACTTGACTTGGGCTCTGAGACTTAGAGACACCAGAGCACGGCCTGCTGAAGCCAGTGAGGACCTGGGAGCCCAGCCAACGCGGGCTCCAGGCTTGTCCCCACCTATGACCGGATTAAGCAAGTCAACAGCCTCTTTCAGTTTTCGCGTCTCATCGCGTCTCGGCCTTTTGGCTAAGATCAAGTGCAGTTTTCGCGTCTCCATCTGGAATGTGGGAATCATAGCACCTGCCTGGAAGGCTGTCAGGAAGGTCACACACCGCATGGGAAGTACCAGGCAGACACTAGGCAGTTAAGCAAAGTAACTCTTCCTCCCTTCCCACATAAACAGTTAATTTCCCAGAAAGAGATGTTAAGACCCAAGTGGAACAGCTTAGAATAAAAAAAAAAAATTGGGGCGCCTGGGTGGCTCAGTCGGTTGGGCGTCCGACTTTGGCTCAGGTCACGATCTCGCAGTCCGCGAGTTCGAGCCCCGCGTCGGGCTCTGGGCTGATGGCTCAGAACCTGGAGCCTGCTTCCGATTCTGTGTCTCCCTCTCTTTCTGCCCCTCCCCCGTTCATGCTGTGTCTCTCTCTGTCTCAAAAATAAATAAACGTTAAAAAAAAATTTAAAAAAAATTGGCTTACACCATACCTCATGCCACATTAAAAAAAAAATCATTTCTAGAGCACTGAAGCAGACAAATACTGGTATTTCAAACATCAAATAATAGAAAATAGAAGAAGATAATAACTATACTTATGAGGGTAGCGTTATAACTCATTTTGGACAGGAGCAAAACTGAGGCTCAGAGAGGGTAAGTAACTGCGGAAGTTCACACAGCATGAAGGTTGCTGTGTCAGAGTTGGAATTCAGTTCTGTCTGACTGCAAAAGTTACACTTTTAAATATTTCACCATAATGTTTCAGGAATTTAACACTTCCCAGATTTCTGGAATGGAGATACCTTTCTAAGTTTAGAAGTAATAGAAGAAATCACAAAGGAAAAGATTTGTTGTAAAATCTGTTACAAGAAAAATCCCCGAATACAAGACGAAGGGGGAGGAAAGACTGGGAAAAATATGTGTATAAAACACATTAGAAAAAGATTTAAAAAAAAAGAAAAAAGAAAAAGGTTAATGTCTTTATAACGTAATTTATACAAATTGATGGAAAAATATTAGGGCTCCTGCATCCTGCTTGCTCAGCTACAATCACCCTCTATCCGGCAGCCTGTGTAATCTTAAGATGTAAAATGTCAAATCTTCAGGAACTTTCGACCACTCCTCAGCCTATGCCGGTCTCTTCTACGATTACCACCTGCTCTAGCTGTGCCTCTCTCCGTTCAATTTTCCAAACAAGTGTTTTTCAACCTCAGGGCCTTTGCACATGCCTTTTCTTTGCCTGGAATATTCTTCCCAGCTTCACCCGGCCCCTTCTCCACCCTCCAAGTCTTGGCCTAACTGCCACGTCTCAGGGGGGCCTTTTGCGACTCGCCCAGCCGAGGAAGACCCCTTTGTTTCCTCTTCTTCATAGAACTTCTTGTTTTCTTCTTAGAACTTACCACAAAGACCTTATTTTACTTTTTATTCCTTTGCTTTCTTGTTCTTTTCACTCGATGTAAGTTCCATGACACTGGGGACCATATCTGTCTAATTCCCCTTCGAATTTCTGGTGCCCAGCAGAGTGCCTGGCACCTTAGAGGTCTCAACAAACACTTGCGAAAGGAAAGAAGTTCATAAAAAAAGATCCTCAAGGAGCATCCCATCCATTATCTGTAGAGGAGAGACTGACACAGGGGTTGAGGACAAGGAGCAAGGAGACATCTGTACTTTCGATCTCAAACTTTTTTTTTTTTTAACTGGAGGCTACATTCCCTTACAATTTAAAACCTAATTTCAAAGACAAGAAAAAGCATTTTGTGTTAAAAGTTCCTAGTAACCCAAGAAATGCCAATTTAAACAACGAGCTGTTATTGGTCCGTTAAAGTGGCACAACTTTTTAATTTTTTCCAAAGGGGCTGCTTGGTGCCGTTTAGCGGTAAAACCGGCGCTCAGGGCACGGCCGGGGGGCGATTTCAGTTGCCCCCACCCTAAAGGAAGTTACTGGCAGCAGCCGCTGGAGGATTCAGGCCCTGTGATTCAGTCTTCCCGCATCTGGGAAAGCTCCGGAGGAAATGATCCGAGAGGAGGGAGCAGCTCTGTGCACACAGCCACTCATTCCAGCACCGCGTAAAATGGCCAAATGACGCAATTTACCCGGAGGGCCCAACGGCAGGGGTCTTGGTGAAATACGTCAGCATACATACGTCACAGATAATGTTTCTGTCAGAAACAGGTGGGGAAAAGCCGGCTACCATACAGGGTGGGTGCTGTAATGGCCACTGTGTGGGGGTGCCTGGGTGGCTCAGGGGTGAAGCATCTGACTTCGGCCCAGGTCATGATCTCACAGTTCATAAGTTCAAGTCCCGCACTGGGTGAGCTTGAGCCCCAGGCGAGCCCCGCCTCTCTCTCTCTGCTCCTCACTCACTTGCGCCCCCCCCGCCTCAAAAAATTACATATATAATGGCAGCCGTGTAAACTGTCTTAAGAAAAAGAAGAAAATGCATAAAACAACACTAGCTGTTATTTTTGGATGGCGAGGTGACAGGTAACTGTTTTATTCTCGGTGATGCCACAGAGCTTTTATTTGTTTAGAAAGTTTCATTTTATAGAACTTTTAGCCACAGAAAAAGCCAGCCCCTGAACTGAATCCGATAGAATGGCAGTGAACGTGGTGGGGCCTCCCCAGCTCGCTCCCTCTGCTCACTGGACGCGGACGTGTGTCCCTTTGAGGACAGCCGCGGCACAAATGACACCGGTTTCCAGCAGGAGAGGCAAGGCGCAGTGGCTGTCCCGAAGCCACACAGGATGGTGGCCCATCTACAGGGAGATCTTAGATCTCCCCCAACAAGACCCTTTCCTGGGGCACCCTGGGGGGCTCAGTCGGTTGAGTGTCCGACTCTTCGTTTCGGCTCAGGTCACGATCTCAGGGTTCGTGGGTTCGAGCTTGGGATTCTGTCTCTCTCGCTCTCTCTGCCCCTCCCCTGCTTGTGCTCCCTCTCTGTCTCGAAATAAATGAACATTAAAAAAAAGACTGTTTCCTTGCAGCTCAGCCTCCTAAAAGGCTTTCAGGAAGGTGGCAGCGAGGCCTGAAGCCGGCTGGTTGCTCAGGGCAGTAGGGCTGGGAGGCGGGCGTGTCTACCGCCCGTCCGGGAGCCAGGACGGCAGCTGCAGGGGGGGGACCAGGACACTCACGGAGATCCACTGCTTCTTGGTGCCCACCCACTCCTCGACTCCGGCCAGGCGGCGCTGCTTGTACTGGGAGAGCCCCTGATAGGCCACGAACTCGTTCAGGAACAGCTTGATCCCCAGCAGCTCGGCCACCACCGGGCAGTCCTCCCAGGTCACACCCATTAAGAAGGCCACGGGCCGCAGGACATAGGAGCAGATGAGCTGAGTGAGGCACAGGGACAAGGGCGGCTGCCATGACTGGGGCTGGCCTGGGCTCTGCTGGGTGTCCACCCACTGGCGCCCACGCCCCTGCCCCCAGGGCGCCCCTCGCGGGCCAAGCGGGCAGCACAGCTATACCTGGAAACTGAGCTCCTGGACGCCCACCATGGCTCCCAGCCAGGACAGGGCCGCGTTGACGAAGGCCAGCAACGCCAGGAAGGCGATCAGGTTGGCTCCGATGTTGGCAACCAGCTTCACGGAGACAGCAGCCCCACTGCTGGCTGCTTCTAAGAGGTTCTGAGCGTCTCTGTTTGGGGACCACGAACTGTCGTGATTAGCCTGTCCCCACAAACAGTGGGGCTTCTCATCCTATGGGCTCAGAGAGGAAGCTTGGACGAAGCACTTCAGAGCCCAGGGTCCTTGTCTTTGTTCTGAGACCCTGGGGCGGGGGAGGGAGTGAGAAGGTGCTGATGGGGGGATGGGGGAGGGGGGAGAAGGCGCTGAACCCGGGGTTAGGATTAGACCCCGGCTGCCCACAATGTGCTGTGTCCACAGGCGGGAGCCACCAGCCACGTGTGGCTCAGAGCACTTGGAAGGAGCCTGGCCAGCGCTGAGCTGTGTTGTAAGTATAAAGCAGGGGCACCTGGGTGGCTCAGTCGGTTAAGCGGCCGACTTCGGCTCAGGTCATGATCTCACGGTCTGTGAGTTCGAGCCCCGCGTCGGGCTCTGTGCCGACAGCTGGGAGCCTGGAGCCTACTTCCGATTCTGCGTCTCCCTCTCTCTCTGCCCCTCCCCCACTCATGCTCTGTCTCTCTCTGTCAAAAATAAAATAAACATTAGAAAAAATTTTAAAAAAAAGCACATGCCAGATTTCAGAGAATAAGTACAAAAAAAAGAACATGAAGTCACTCATTAATGATGTTTTATATTGACTACATGTTGAAATGACAATATTTGGGGCACACTGGGTTAAAAAATATTTTATTAAGGGGCACCCGGGTGGGCTCAGTGAGTTAAGTGTCTGACTCTTGATCTCAGCTCAGGTGTCGATCTCAGGGTTGTGAATTCAAGCCTCGTGCCGGGCGTGAAGACTGCTCAAAAACTTGTCGTTAAAATCACCTGTTTCTTTTGACTTTTGTTTATTTGTTTTTTAAAAAATTTTTAATGTTTATTTTCGGGAGAGAGAAAGAGAGCGACAGAGCATGAGCAGGGGAGGGGCAGAGAGGGAGGGAGACACAGAATCTGAAGCAGACTCCAGGCTCCCAGCTGTCGGCACAGAGCCTGACGCGGGGCTCGAACCCATGAACTGCGAGATCATGACCTGAGCCGAAGTCGGACACGTAACTGACTGAGCAATACCCAGCAGCAATCCCAGGCTGCTCTGTTTGATGAGCCGGTGGTTTCCCGCTGGTCCCAGACTGGAAATTGAGACGCAGGACGCGCAGGGCAGCAGTGGGGAGGGCCCAGGGGTTGGGCGGAGAGGCCGCTGCTGCCCCACGCCTCTGCTCCTGCTTCCCTCTCAGCCTCTCCCCCTCAGCCTCCCCCACCCCTGCTCCCTGCCTCCCCTTCCTGACCCCCCTCACTCCATCCCTCCCACAGCCCCCTCCGCAGGCCGCCCTCAGGCTGTGCTCACCCGCCAGTCAGTTTCACCCCTTCCAGGCTCCTAAACTTGGACTCCTCCACCTCCGGATAGACCAGCTTGGAGAGGGCCAGCGCACAAGGGGCGGCCATGACCGAGGCAGCAATCAGGGAGGCAGCATCGATCTGCAGGATTGAGAATGGGGCTTTTGGGGTTAAGTGTCCCACTTGCGCTCAGGTCACGATCTCATGGTTAGTGCATTCCAGCCCCACGTGGGTCCAGCTCAGTGCTGTCAGCTGGGGGCGCCTGGAGCCTGCTTCAGATTCTGTCTCCCTCTCTCTTGCTCCCTCCCCAGCTTGCTCTCTCTCTCTCTCTCTCTCTCTCGCTCAAAAATAAAAACATTGTTAGAATTAATAAAATGAGTGCTTTGCAGAGAGAGAGAGAGAGAGAGAGAGAGAGAGAGAGAGAGAGAGAGAGAATGGGGCTTAGGAGGAGACAGAGGAAATGTCCCTGCCAGGAGTGCAGCCCAGGCCAGCAGAGGGCATGTGTACCCTGCCCCACTGTCTGTCATCATCGTCAGTGCTGCTGTCATCGTTACTGACAGTGTAAGGGGTCACAGGCTGTGTGTACAGAACCTCGTGTTTCCCTCTAGGACCTCTAGAAGTGGTATCCCACAGCACAGAAAGGAAACTGAGTCCCCACAAGATTAAACGTAACCTGCCCCAGGTGAAGACGGAGAAGGACTCTGTCTTCGGCTCCAAGCTCCAAGTTCTTCCTTCCCTCCTAGGCTGTCTCCCTTTGACCACTCATCTGAGGGCCGGTCCTCCCTTGGCTGAGGGGTTTGTGATGGTTTCAGACAAAGCTCACAGAAGGAGAGTCGGGATGGATCCACGAGGCGACCTACTTTGACCTCCTGGTATAAGAATGTCCTTATTTACTGTGAAGAAAATACTTCCTGTGATGGGGAACTCACCACTTCGAGGCAGCCCATCACACCCACTCCTGTGGTCGGAGAGCTCTTAGGAAATCTGCCTACTACAACGGCCACTTTTTGGTCCTCACTGTGGCCTCAAACCCTCTGCTCCCCTGTTCCCTTCCCCCAGAGTTAGATGGGACATTTCCCCAACACGGTATTATTTACCAAGTGAAAAGACTGGAGCCAACCCAAACATCTAACGACAACAGAATGGCTAAGCATTGTCAAGCTGCCATTGAAAACGAAGGTTACCAAGGCTTTGCAATAACATGGGGAGATGCCCACAAAATTGCATACAGAGCATAACCACACGATGGTGGGGGGGGAGGGGACCAAAACCTTCCACAACTATGCATGAAAAGATCAGCAAGAGACACGCCAAAATTGTCGGCCAATTGTCTGTCCCTGGCTAGTGGGGCCATGATGATTTTCTCTGCTTTTTGCTTTTTGGCGTATGTCTACATGTCCACAACACTACATACTGCTTTTATAAACACAAAAGGAAAATAGACTTCTTCTCCTTAAAGTTTATAAAAAAATCACCTGTAGTTCTTTAATTGTACATAAAAAGGGGGGAAAAGGAGGGGAGTTAAGTTTAAGCTACATGTCCAGGCTAATAAAAGCAGAGGAGAAGAAACCTACAGAAGTGCCAGCAAGGGATGAGGAACCAGACCTGTGAGACCCTCTAAGGCTCTGTGATGTCTGTCCTTCTGCCTGTGGTTTTAAACCCCTTTGTTTCTTTCCCAGCGGGGAGTGGAAACGTCTTAAGAGGAGTATCGGCACCGACCCCGCTCCCCCTGTGCACACCCGGTCACAGGCCCTGCTCCTCATGGGAAGGGGCCGGCCTCGGGACAGACGTCCTCTCTGGATGTTTCTGGCTGGGCTTTGGGATGTCGCTGGCCTCCTCGGGGCTGCTCAGACCCACTGAGGACTGTACCATACCTGGAATCTTGGGGTTTTCCCTCCCCCTTCCTCCACCTCGGAGGTCACGTCTAGTTTGCCAACCTGAGCGGGAACGCGTCCTGCAATGTCACATTCCTGGACACCGTCCCAGCGGACCGGTCACGGCCACAGCCTCACGTGCTCCAACTGCTCATCTCAGCTTGGAAAGGACTGAGTTTGGCCCAGGCCGGCCTCCCCGGGGCACTGGGTCAGTCCACACTGGCTGTGACACCCCCATTCCCCAAGGAAAGCCATCCCAGGGCCCGCTCCCGCCCACTGGTTTCCTCTCTTTACCCAAAGGCATCCCAGGGGGACAGAGATAGAGGGTAGGGGTCCTCCCTTTGAATTTTCAAAAACACCTTTACTGAGGGAAGAAAAAAATCCACACAACTCTACGGCATACAATGGGCCAGTTTCAGGTTAGATTTCTGACCCTAATCTGTCAGAGAAAGAACTACCACTTTTTCCTCACTGTGCCGTTTTCTATTATTGCATTTATTTATTTTTTAATTTTTTACTGTTTATTTGTTTTTGAGAGGGAGATTGACAGAGCGTGAGCAGGGGAGGGGCAGAGAGAGCGGGAGACACAGGATCCGAAGCAGGCTCCGGGCTCCGAGCTATCCGCGCAGAGCCCGACGGCGGGGCTCGAACTCACGAACTGTGAGATCACGACCTGAGCTGAAGTTGGACGCTCAACCGACTGGGCCACCCAGGTGCCCCCCGCCCCGCTTTAAAAAAATTTTTTTTTGTAATCTATTATTGCATTTAATTCTTAAACTGCTGTGAGGTAGGCAATAGTCCAGCCCGCTTGACAGATGTGGAAGTCACGTAGCTCACGCTCACTTGGCCGGGCTCAGAACCTCACAGACGCGGCCCCAGGGGCCCCCAGGGGCCCCACTCTTGTACAGTCAATTGAGGAATATCAGTGGCTGATCCCCTCAACATCACCCTGCCCAGCCTGTGTTCACAGCACCTCTCACAGGGGTCCCTGGGCCAAAGAGGGGTGGGTGGAGAGGCCAGCTCCTCCGGTTGGTGGAGAGGGCTGGGGCCTCCTTTAGAGCTTTGGGGAACTATGGTGAGAAAGGAGATTTATATGGAGGTCGCAGTGAACAGACTCAGTGAGCCCGGGACCTCGGAGCAGGGGAGAAGGTCTAGACCAGTGTTGCCCAGTACAAATATAATGAGAACCAGGTCTCGTCTTAAATTCTCTAGTAGCCAATTAAAAAAGTAAAGAGAGGGGCGCCTGGGCGGCTCAGTCAGTTAGGCCTCCGATTCCCGATTTGGGCTCAGGTCATGATCACTCGATTTGTAGGATTGAGCCCCCAGTCGGGCTCTGTGCTGCCAGTGAGGAGTCTGCTTGGGATTCTCTCTCTCCCTCCCTCCCTCCCTCCCTCTGCCCTTGCCCCACTCATGCTGTCTCTCAAAATAAATAAATAAATAAATAAATAAATAAATAAATAAATAAATAAATTTTTAAAAAGTAAAGAGAAGGAGGGGCGCCTGGGTGGCTCAGTCGGTTGAGCGTCCGACTTCGGCTCAGGTCATGATCTCGTGGTCTGTGAGTTCAAGCCCCACATCAGGCTCTGTGCTGACAGCTCAGAGCCTGGAGCCTGTTTTGGATTCTGTGTCTCCCTCTCTCTCTCTGCCCCTCCCCTGTTCATGCTCTGTCTCTCTCTGTCTCAAAAACAAATAAAACATTAAAAAAAAAATTAAAAAAAAAAAAAGTAAAGAGAAGGGGCACCTGGGTGGCTCAGTCGGTTGAGTGTCCGACTTCCGCTCGGGTCATGATCTCACAGTTCGTGGGTTCAAGCCCCGCGTCCGGCTCTGTGCTGACAGCTCAGAGCCTGGAGCCTGCTTCCAATTCTGTGCCTCCCTCTCTCTCTGCCTCTCTCCTGCTCGCGCTCTGTCTCTGTCTCTCTCTCAAAAATAAACATTAAAAAATAAAAATAATAAATAAATAACAAATAAAAAGTAAAGAGAAACAGGTAAAATCATTTTTGGTCATGGATTTTACGTAACCCAACATATCCAAAACATTATCTTTCCACTCATGTAATCCATATAAAAGTAATAAAATGAATCCATTTTTCCCCCCTGCTGAGTCTCACAGCACATCTCCATTTCAAGGACTCAATGCCCACGTGTGGCTAGTGGGGACTGCATCGGACGGCGCCGGTCTAGAAACATCCAATAGGAGGGAAGCGGGGCAAAGGGAGCCGGAAGTTGAGCAACAAAGAGAAACAAGGAATGGGCAAGAGGGATCTTTGTGGAATTCAGGGGCTGAGGGCAGAGGAGCGTCCTGGGGGAGAGAGAAAAAGGAGCGGGGAGGCGGGGCTGTGGGAGTGTCCTGGGGCCGCTGCAGTGACGGCCAAGAGCCAGGTGGGGGCAGAAGAGAGCTTCGCTGACCCCAGACTAAAGGCCCTTCGGGAGCAGGGAGGGAAGGAGGGTTGGGTGCTTTTCACCTGGGCCAGCGATGGGTCCTGAGGCTTCCGCTCCAGAGGCTTGGGGACCCTGGTGGCCTCTGCACAGTCTGCTGAGCTAAAGGGAAGTGGGCACCCGGGTCCGTTCAAGGGGAGGCGCGACTGCCTGGGGCTTGGGCCCGAACTCTGGCCCCGAGACAGGGAAGGAACCGAAGCCGAGGTGCAAGGCAGACGGTGGAAAAGGAGAGTTCTTGCAGTATTTTAATCTGAAGTAATGGTGGCAAGGCTCTTGCAGTGGGAAGAATACCATTCTTTTAACCGGCTGTGGAACACAGAGCAACGTCAAGGTCCTTAAAAAGGCCCTAAGTCCTGACAGGGCATCCCCTCCCCCAACATGCCGCCAGGAAAAAAAATTTCAGGAACAAAGTCTTGAGTTTCCATTTTTGAAATATCAAATTCCTTCAGAAATCAGGGGCGCCTGGGTGGCTCAGTCGGTTGAGCATCCGACTCTCGATTTCGGCTCAGGTCATGATCTCACACGTTTTGGGTTCGAGCCCCACGTCTGGCTCTGTGCTGACAGTGTGGAGCCTGCTTGAGATCCTCTCGCGCTCTCTGCCCCTCCCCCGCTTCCTCTCTCTCTGTCTCTCTCAAAATAAATAAGCTTAAAAAAATAAAAATAAAAAACAAATAACATTCCGAAATCAATCCGGGGTGGTGGTGGGGCACCAGCCCTGATGGGTTCTCTCTAGGCCTTGGCGAGGCAAGTGTGAACCGGGTGATCTTGAAAATTCTAGATAGGAGGGTTCCAGAAGATCAAAGCCCCAGAGCGCAAGGGGCCTTCTGGAAAAGTCACACGGCATCCGCCCTGCCCAGGCAGCCCTGTGGGTATGTGGAGCTCAGCTTACCTACCCCGTGGTCCATGTGTCCTGAGGGAAGGAGGGACTGAGGGCAGGGTGGCTTGTCCCCTTGCCTGCTCCCAGGGGCAGAGGTGAGAGAGACAGGTGGAATTTGCGACCAGAGGAGGGGACAGGGTGGGCTGTCCTAGACTCCTCCTCTCCCCTGCCCCCTCCACCCCTGCAACACGCAGCATCCCTCAGGAGACCCTGTGGGCAGTGAGAGGTGGGCCTTTGCTCTCCATCCGCAAGAGGAGGCCCACCTCACTCTAGACGCTCAGCCACAGCGCCTGGCCTGGACGAACCTACTCAGCTCATTCCCTTCCTGCTCGGCATCTAGGTAGTTCCTCTCTTTCTTTCTTTCTTTCTTTCTTTCTTTCTTTCTTTCTTTCTTTCTTTCTTTCTTTCTTTCTTTCTTTCTTTCTCTTTCTTTCTTTCTTTCTCTCTTTTTTCTTTCTCTTCCTTCCTTTCTTCTCTCTCTTTCTCTTCCTTTCTTTCTCTTCCTTCCTTCTTCTTTCTTCCTCTTTTCTTTCTTTCTTTTTTTCCTTCTCTCTCTTCCTTCCTTTTTTCTTCTCTCTCTCTTTCTCTTCCTTCCTTTCTCTCTCTTTCTTTCTTTCTTTTCCTTCCTTCCTTCCTTTCTTTCTTCCCCCCTTCCTTCCTTTCTCTCTTTCTTCCTTTCTTTCTTTCTTTTCTCTCTCTTTCTTTCTCTTTCATTCATTCTTTCTTTCCTTTTTTTTTTTTTAAATTTAACATTTATTTTATTTTTGAGAGACAGAGAGAGACAGAGCGTGAGCAGGCTAAGAGCAGAGAGAGAGGGAGACACAGAATCTGATGCAGGTTCCAGGCTCTGAGCTGTCAGCACAGAGCCCAATGCGGGGCTAGAACCCACGAACCATAAGATCATGACCTGAGCCGAAGTCGGGTGCTTAATGTCACCCAGGTGTTGTTGTTGTTATTACAAATAATGTTGGAGTTTGGCCTTTTTTGACCACTTGGGAAAGCATTTCTTTATCGTAATATTCCTAACTGGATCAAAGGGAAAGAGGTTTTTTGTTTTTTGTTTTTTTATTTTTTTCAACATTTATTTATTTATTTGTTTGTTTGTTTTGAGAGACAGAGCACAAGCAGGGGAGGGGCAGAGAGAGAGAAGGAGACACAGAATCCAAAGCAGAGTCCAGGCTCTGAGGTGTCAGCACACAGCCTCATGTAGGGCTCAAACCCACAGACTATAAGATCATGACCTGAGCTGGAGTCAGACACTTAACTGACTGAGCCACCCAGGTGCCCCGGGAAAGAGTATTTTTAAACTGACTGATAGATGTTCTCCCCAAAGGTTACAGCAAATTACGCTCCCATCAAGAGTGTCCCATTGTGAGGCATGTAAAATATTGCGTATCTTATGATGGTTTTATTTTCTTTGACTATCAGTGAGCTGGAATACCTTTTTATGATTTATGAACTGTTTTTGTCTGATCTATCATTTAAACTTTTTAAAAACTGTGACTTTCACCATACAGACGTTTTTCATTTTTACCAGTAGCTCTGTCAACCTTTTCCTTTATACCTACTGGGTTTCATGTCATGTTCAGAATTTTGCAAGAAAAAAGGCAAACTGCAGAAAAGCATGGGTAGAATTACCTCATTTTTAGTAGAAAAGAAGGCAAGCATGTGTGTATTCAGGTATCTATACTTAAACGACTACACAGAAAGATCTGGAATGATGTATTCTAAGTCGGTGGTTCTCAAATTGAGCATCAGAGCCATGTGGAAGGCTTGTCATTATACAGGACATGGGGCCCCTTCCCCAGTGTTTCTGGTTCAGCAGGTCTGGAGTGGGGCCCAAGAATTTGCATTTCTAACAAGTTCCCAGTTAGAGAACTGCTAATCTGCTTATCTAGTAAAAGCAGCTCGCCATGAGAAGTGGGTTTGAAGTTCTCTTTTTACTTTCTTCACTTCTGTAAGAAGCAAGAATGTCTTTGATATTTAAGAAAAAAATTAAGATCTTTAAAGATTTGCATGTGAGGGGCACCTGGGTGGCTGAGTCAGTTAAGCGTCCGACTCTTGGTTTCGGCCCAGGTCACGATCTCATAGTTTCATGAGTTTGAGCCCCGATGCTCTGACAGTGAGAGCCTGCTTGGGAGTCCCTCTCTCTCTCTCTCTCTCTCTCTCTCCCTCCCTCCCTCTCTCCCTCCCTCCCTCTCTCTGCCACCCTTCCAGTAGTGCTGTCTTTGTCTCTCTCAAAAATAAATAAATAAAGTAAAACTTAAAAAAAAAAAAAAAGATTTGCTTGGGGCATTTGGATGGCTCAGTCGGTTGAGCATCTGACTTTGGCTCAGGTCATGATCTCACCGTTTGTGAGTTTGAGTCCCGCGTCGGGCTCTGTGCGGACAGCTCAGAGCCTGGAGCCTGCTTTGGATTCTGGGTCTCCCTCTCTCTCTCTCTCCCCCTCCCCCACTTGTGCGCGTGCGCGCGCTCTCTCTCTCTCAAAAATAAATAAACATTTAAAAAAATTGTTTAAAAATATTTGCATGTGAAAGCACACGTAAGTACAGGGCGTTTAACAAATGCAGAGCATTATTACCAGGCACTTTGTAGGGGACACATTTGAAGATTCGCTCTGCTTGGCACACAGTATTGGGATTGGTGTAAAGGCTCCAGTCTCACCACTGGAATTTGACCTAGAAATGTATTGCATTCAAAAGCTCCACAAGCAATAATTTAGGAGCAGAGGAAGGGGCTCGTATCCAGGAAGGGTGTGGGGAAGCGGAGGGCAGGAGAGTAGGACACACCTCCAGGGACAGCCCAGGTGAGGGACAGTGTATACAAGCCTCAGAGTCAGACAGACGTGAGTTCAGATCCTGGCTTGGGCATCTCACTTATTCTCTGAGCCTCAATTTCCTCCTCTGTAAAATGGGGATGTTCCGATACCTAGCACTGTGCCTGGTACATGAGAGGGGCTCAGCAGGTGCCACACCGGGAATCCTCACCCCCACTGGCCACACGAGAAGCTGAATGGCCCAGCCCGCCTGGCCTGCCTCAGTCAGGTGTAGCTTCTCCTGTTGCGTCACAGCCCCCCGGGTTCCGGACACAGACTATGGGAGGAGACTCCAGGTCGCTCTGGCCAGGAGCCGTGTGGGGTGCCCACAAAGGAGGGCTTCAGGTTCTTGAGGTTTTCAGCAAACAAAGGGAGAGGCGAACATACCCCAAAGGAGATATAGGCGCCCAGCAGACTGCCGGCAATGGTGGCATAGCCTCCGGTCATGACGGCGTGGATTTCAGAGCGAGTCATGTCCGCCAAGTAGGGCCGGATCAGCAGAGGAGCCTCGGTCTGCAAAGAGGAAAGGTGTCAGACCACCAGAGCCGGCCCGGGCACCAGGGCGTCCCCCTGCACCCGGGAGTGGGCACGTCACAGTGAGTGCTCGGGCTCCCAGGGGTAGAGATAGCAAGGTGGGGTCAGGACCACGGTCTCTACTTGGCTGGGCCTCCCTGCACCTCAGCATTGGCCCGGCCCTACGGAAAGACCCTTAGGCCTTCCTCTCGGCCTGATGATGCTCCCCTGTGTCAAGTGCCCCCTATGTCCTGGCATCACTAAGCACCTCACATTCATCACTCAGGACCTTCTGAGAAACAAATACTCATCCCCGGTTTCCAGGAGAGCAAGCAGAGAATTAGAGAGGCTCAAAGAGGGGAGCCTGGGCGGCTCAGTCAGTTAAGCAGCCGACTCTGGATTTCAGCTTCGGTCATGATCTCACAGTTCATAAAATTGAGCCCCGCATCGGGGCTCCTGCTTGGGATTCTCCCTCTCCCCCTCTCTCTGTCCCTGCCTTGCTCATGGCCCTCTCTCTCCCTGTCTCTCAAAATAAATACACTTAAAAAAACAGTTACTGAGCCCTTACTATGTTCCAGACTGTTCTGTAGAATAGCGATGGGGGTAAACAAGATAAAGCTCCTGTCCTCAAGGAGTTTTTGTCCTGGGTACAACGGAGGAGGGTGAGTTAAGGAAAGAAATGATAACCAACAAGGAACCAAGTAGGTAAACAGTGCATCTTAGATGGTGCTAAGACCTACGGAGATGTGTGCAGGGAATGCCTGATGGTTGGCGGGTACTTAATAGTGAGTAATAAGCAAAGACCTTCCCAAGGAGGTGACTTTGGAGTTGAGACCGCAGGTGCCGACTGTTGGGTTTGGTAGAACAGCATCGCAGGCAGAGTGAACGGCGAGCATCCTGGGGCCGATTTGACACTGGCAATTTTGAGGACTTGTGAGCGGACCCAGGCTGTGCCTGCCCCACAGGGGGTGTGGGGCGGGACTCCACACGGAGGAGGAGGGGGAAGGCGGGTGAGCCAGGCCAGGGAGTGGACTTGGCTACAAAGAAGTGACATGATCTGGTTTGTGGTTTGGGTTTGTTTTTTGTTTTAAAGCAGGTTCCACACCCAGCGTGGGGCCTGATGCAAGGCCCCGTGCTGAGATCGAGAATCAGATGCTCAACCAACTGAGCCACCCAGGCACCCTGATCTGGTTTGTGTTTTTATTTAAAAAAAAATTTTTTTGGGCGCCTGGGTGGCGCAGTCGGTTAAGCGTCCGACTTCAGCCAGGTCACGATCTCGCGGTCCGTGAGTTCGAGCCCCGCGTCAGGCTCTGGGCTGATGGCTCGGAGCCTGGAGCCTGTTTCCGATTCTGTGTCTCCCTCTCTCTCTGCCCCTCCCCTGTTCATGCTCTGTCTCTCTCTGTCCAAAAATAAATAAAAAACGTTGAAAAAAAAAAATTTAAAAAAAAAAAATTTTTTTTAAACGTTTATTTTTGAGACAGATGCAGAGCATTGGGGGGGGGGGGGGGCGGCAGAGAGAGAGAGGGAGACGCACAACCCAAAGCAGGCCCCAGGCTCCGAGCTGTCCGCACAGAGCCGTGAGGTCACGACCTGAGCTGAAGTTGGATGTTTAACCAACAGAGCTACCCAGGCAACGCCATCTGATTTGTGGTTTTAAAGGATCATTCTGGCGTGTTAGTGAAGTGAAGGGCAGGTGGTAGGGGCGGGGACAGAAACAGGGAGAGTGGAGGAGATTCAGTGTCTGGTGGGGAGACTAGGGTGGCTTGTGGTAAAGGAGAAGGGCAGCAAGGCAGGGCTGGGACGGGGCGAGGGGGGCCAGCTGGCAGGACTTGCTGACGGGCCAGAGGCAGCCAGGAGTAAGGGAAGCAGAGGAAGGAAGGAAGGAAGGAAGGAAGGAAGGAAGGAAGGAAGGAAGATTCCTGAGTTTTGCCTGAACACTTCATGGAAGACGATGGTACCATTTCCTGAGAAAGGGAAGAATCAGAAGCAAGCAGGAGGGCGTCAGGGTTCTGCCTGCTTGGGCTTGGTGTGATGGGTTTGAGATGCCCCTTAGGCACCCGAGTGAAAGGTCAAGGCGGCAGTTGGATGGGTCAGACTGGAGTTTGGGGCGAGGTCAGGACTGCAGCACGGGGTCCGGGTGACCCATAAAACATTTAAGCAACAGGGCTGGTGCGACGCCCCCCAGAAGAGGGCCCAGGCTGCCAACATGGAGGCTGAAATGATGTCGATAATCCTCAAAGATTATCCCCTTGGGGAAAACGAGGCAAAGAGCCAGGGGTCTAGGTCAACGTGCCCATCAGCCTGCTCAAGGTCAGTTCACCTTAGGCAGCTCAGGGCTCCATTCACCGAAATTTGTACTTTCTCAGCAAAAACCCATGGAGCACATCTGCCACGTTTCGTTTAAATAAATGCTTTTGTATTTCAGCATTCCTTTCTCTCTGGTCTCCTCTTAAACATCTTAAGGGATTTGAGGCAATTTATCGGAGAGCACATTGTCTTAATTGGCTTTAAAAAAAAAAAACACCTTTGAAACCAACACACTGATACTATAACCAAAAAGATGCAAATATTCCCCACTTGTCTTTTGGTGACTCCAGTGTTGGTCCGATGGGCTAGGACCTTGGAACGGGCTCTGGCACCCAGGAGTGCCTTCTGGAAGGAGCTCAGGACTGATGGGTGCCTTAGAGTCACGTTTACTTTGGAAAATACATTTCAGATATAGGGAGGTGGGTGGCGGTCGCAGGGGTGGGGCGGGAGATAAGATGATGTCGTGTAAGGAACCCTGACCAGGAAAGAAGACACCTGGATTCTAAGTCCTGATTTATGCTGTGGGGTCGTGGCAAGCTGTTCCCGCCCTCAAGCCTGTTTCTACGTGAAGGGGGAGAGGTGGACACCATCTGTAGATTTTGTGAGTCTCTAAGCTGATAAAGACCCCGAGGCCTCGGGAGGTAGAAGGTGCCCGAGAGAGGCCCCCCTCCCTGGCACGACCCAGGCAAGGAGCGCGTCCCCGAAGGGAGCGTCTCTGGGACAGCGGCCCTTGGTGACCGTGGGAGAAGTGCCGAGCGTCTCGTTTTCTGACTGAATAGGAGCCACGGGGACCCAGGACACCCGCCCTCCTTGGAGATGCTGCTGGTGAGCATGGGGCCAGGGCGCTGCAGGACCTACCTGGCTCACAAAGATGTTTCCAGCCACACTCAGGGTCTCAGTGGCCATGGTGCCCATGGTGGCCTGCATCAGCCAGCTGATCTAGGAGGCAGAGTGCTCTTTGTGGGCAGACGTCGGCAAACCCCAGAGTTGGAGAGAGTCAGGGGTGGGGTGGAAATACCGGATAAGTCTTCCTCCCAACTCCCAGCCCAGCATAGCAACCCCTCACCTACATTTCTCCTTCCACACCTCCACTGATGGGGGCTCTCCTCTTCCCGAGGCCACCCATCCACCTGCGGGTAGCTCCGATTATCACAGCAGTGCCTTTAAAAAGCTGTCCCCATACAAAAAGAGTCCCTGGACGAATATATCTGAGAATTGCTGGACACACACATCGTGGAGGATACCAAATACGTATCATTTAGTAAAGGCTCCGAGAAGCCCTGTACGAAACTGATTTACGTTCGTCCGGTCCAGCTACGCAAAAGTATTTGACCGCAGGATCCCTGTACCTAGTGACATGTGTTAACCTGCCATGGAGCTGGAGTTTTGTGAAAAAGGCTCTGGAAAACATTGTATTAGAGAGGGTGTAGACCCTGGGAGCAGGGGATTCTGGGAGGGTGTAGACTCTCGGAGCAGGATTCTGGGAAGGTCCCGGCCCTCAGAGAAGGGGAGTTGGGGGATTTGGGGGTTGGGTTTGGAAGCAAGGCATTCTGGGAGAGCATGAGCCCAGTGAGTAGGCAGCCGTGGGAGAGCCCGGCCGTGGCATTGGGAACTCACCTTCTGGATCACCCACTGCATGAGGCCCACATAGTAGAGAACCGACATGACACAGCTGAAGAAGATAACGATGGGCAGAACCTGCCAGGCAAGAGCACAGGCCCCAGGGTTAGAGGCAGGTAGACCCCAGACAACCCACTCCGTCCAGGGCCGTGCCGCTCAGGGACCTGACAGGGTCCAGGAGGAAGCTCTGAATTCACTGCCTGAGGTCACATACGGGGCCCCCTGGGAGGCACTTTCTGTCCTCTCTGTTCCGCTCTGAACATCCCCCCGGCCCCCTCCCCCCACAGACGAGGCCTGTGCCATGGAGGAGAAGCAGGACCGCCACTTCTCGCGAGGGTTAGAGGAGCTGGCTCAGGGCCTAGCACCTTGCACAGCGTGCAACCCCTTCACGAGCGCAGTCCCTGGTCCACGAGGACCCCTCCGGTGCTTTGGGCCCGAGTGACAGGCTCGTCGTCTCTCCGGCACAGCACTTCCACTCAGGACCGACGAGCTCAGAGCCAGACCCACGTGGGCCTGGCAGCCGGTCCCTCAGGCTGTCACCACTTCTCTCTGCCAACTCCAGGCCTTGTCAACTCTTCCTTCGAAACTTCCCTCGCAGTCCTTCTCTCCTCGCCAGGGCCCCGGCCCCCACCCCGGCGCCTCTGCCCTGCGGTCTGATTTATCTCAGCGAGGCCGACAACCACTCAGATGTCTCTTGGTGGAGGACGGGTTTCAGGACCACGGGATGACCACGAAGCAGCACACGGAAAGTCTGGAAACGAGACTGAGGGGCTCTCCGTGGGCAGTTATGGAGTGATTTCCGAGCGAGAAGAGGGAAGGTGTGTGCTGTGCTATCCGGTGTGCAGGGGAGCGTGGGGATGGGATTGTGCGTGGGCCTGTGTGGGCACGGAGTGTCACTAAAAGGGTATGCAAGGGAGGCAGTGGCCTTGGGGCGGGAACTAGGTGACTGTCGGTGCAGGAGGGAGACTTACTTTTTACCGCCTCCCCTTTGTGCTGTTGGGATGTGTTATCTGTTCCAAACGGTTCTAAAATAGGTTATGCAGAAGGGCGCCTGGGTGGCTCAGTCAGCTGAGTGACTGACTCTTCATTTCGGCTCGGGTCACGATCTCGTGGTTCGTGAGATCGAGCCCCACGTCTGGCTATGCGCTGACAGCGTGGGGCCTGCTTGGGATTCTCTCTCTCTCCCTCTCTCTCTCTCTCTCTGCCTCCCTCCTGTTGGCACACTCTCTCTCTCTCAGAATAAATAAATAAGCATTAAAACAATGAGTTACGCAGAATTGGTAATGGTGGGTGCATCCCTACGCCGAAATGTTAGGTGGGGAAGCTAGAACATCGAAAGCATAGAAAGGCTGGGAGACGGCGTGCCCGAAAAGCTGTTCTGTGTGCTGGGACTGCTGAAAGTTGGGTTCTTCCTTCCGTATTTCCCGTTTCTCTTCTGCTCCTGTAATTTTCTGTGATAGGTGGCCTCTTCTCGAGGCGGGGAGCCTGGCGGAGGGGGGGTCTGGGCCAGCTCAGCAGCGGGGTTTGGGACTTGCTGGGTGTGAGATGCCTGTGGGGCAGCCATGGGGTGGGGTGGGGGGGCAGCTGGATAAAAGGGTCAGGAGCTCAGTGGGGGAAGGTATGGGCCAGGGATGGATTGGGATACATCTGCACGGAAGTGTAGGTTGAGGCCATGGGATAGATGCGATTCACCGAGGAAACGTCCCTGAGTGGGGAGAGCAGTGAGGACAGAAGACAGGGCCCTGGGGTCAGCATGGGAGGGGGGAAGGGTAAGAGGGGGCGCAGGGAGGGGACCGAGAAGAAACAGAGAGGTTGGAGGACCTCCAGGCGAGGCACGTGTTGGAAACCGAGGACGGCTGATCAAGAAGGTGGTCGATCAGCCGTGCCAGACGTGTCAGAGAATTCCAGAAAGGTGAGGCACGCGACGGACCGTTGGCACCTAGCAATTCAGGGATCGCGGTGGAGATAGCGAGTGCAGGCAGCTGTTTCTAGAAGCTTAGCCGTGCCGGAAGGAAAGGCGCCCTCGGGAGAGGTGAGAGGTGCAGGGAGAGTTGTTTTTGTTTTTAATACGGAAAGTCTCGTGTGATCACATTCAGGCTCTAGCTCAAAATGAATCAGGAGTGCGGGATGGCCCCCAAAGAAGACAGAGGCTCCACCCCGGGCAGCCCCCCTAGAGACGAGAAGGCCCCGAGGTGTCCCCCCTCCCTTCCCAGATGGAGGCTGCGGCTGGATGTGGACCAGCTCCCCTCCGTGGGCCTCACCGCGGTGGGGGCTGTCACCTGACAGGGAACGCAGGCTCTGGAGGTCCTCCTGTCCCGTGACTCGTGCTGACTGCCCAGTGCCGGGCACACCCCCAACACGAGGCTGCTGACGTCATCCGCCCTCCCTCGCAGGGAGACGCAGAGACAGTCACGTACTGTCTAGACTGCTTGTCCAATTTATCATGAGGGACTGCTCGGCAGCCTGGCAGGGCGGCGGCCGTGGCTCACACCAGGAAGGACCTGACTGCAGCATTGGGACTTTCTCCGGGCAGCCACCAAGAGACACTGCCTACCCGTGAGATGCGGGTCTTTGGTGGAAGGGAAGCTGGGTTTTGCATGAGGCGGCGGCTCTCCGGGGAGGGAAGATAAATAGGAGAGAAGAGAGGTGGCCTCCCAATTTTCTAAGGTGGCACATTTCGTCCTAAATGAGGTCCCCGGGACCCGTCCGATCTCCCGGCCTGGGAGACGACTGTGGGGCCTGTAGCGTGCGAGGAGGCGTAAGGCAGGATGGGCAGCTGAAGACAGCGATGCCGCGGTCGGGTGGAGGGGGGGGGAGCGCCATCGGGTCCTACTACGTGTCCACACACGGTCCTACTCTGCGGCAGGTGCAGTGCCCAGCGCCTGGTGATTCGTCGATCCTCAAACCAACTGAGGTACTTGTAAATCCGCTTCACCAACGGGGACACCGAGACCGTGAGATGTTGGCTGCCCGCCCAAGGTCACACGCCTGCAAAAACAGAGCGCTGCCCGGCCGCAGGGCAGGTTGCCAAGGCCCTGCCATGAGCCTGCGGACGTCTGCCCTGTTGCCTATTCTGGAAGCCCCACTTCTCCATCTCAGGAGAGGCATTCATCTCCGGGAGCGAGGGTATAGCAGCCGTACACACGTCCTCACCGCCACACGGTGGAACCCAGAGCTGGCTGGTCCCTCTAGTGTGACCGCTCACCCATAATCGAAGGAAGAAGGGGCCTCCAGTTTGTCGAGGCCAGTGGTTCTCAAAGTGCGGTCCCTGGACCAGTAGCATCACCCGAGAATTGGCGAGAAATGCAAATTTCGAGCCCCACATCTGGAGTTTCAGTTTCAGCAGGTCGGGGGTGGGCCTGAGAATGTGGGCCTGAGCGTTTCCAGAAGCTGCCGGTGCTGCAGAGTCTGCCACTCTGAGAACCACTGGTCTAGAGTTTAGCCCATACGCTCGGAGCAAATGTCAACTTGATATCAGGAAACGGGGTTCGAAGGCAGGACCAGACCCACTGAGGACACGGCCCTGATGCTTCCTTTTCCTGGAGGAAGCTGAGCCAGGCTTTCGATGACTTCCTGATAATGAACCCTCACAGTCCAAGCTCCAAAGGCCTAAGCACTGCAGACCGGGTCCTGTCGCCAACCCCACGAAATCCCACAAAAATCCCGAACCACAAAATCTAAAGTCGGTCAACAATGCATTAAAAGGATCACATAGCATCAGGGTGACTGGGTGGCTCAGTCGGTTGAGTGACTTCAGCTCAGGTCATGATCTTGTGATTCATGAGTTAGAACCCCACATCGGGCCCGCTGCTGTCAGCACAGAGCCTGCTTCAGATCCTCTGTCCTCTCCTCTTCACCCCCCCCCCGCCCCCACCTCTCAAAAATAAATGGCTCAGTCAGTTAAGCATCTGACTTTGGCTCAGGTCATGATCTCACGGCTAGTGGGTTTGAGTCCCGTGTTGGGCTGACAGCTCAGAGCCTGGATTCTGTGTCTCCCTCTCTCTGCTCCTCCCCCAGCTCAGGCTCTGTCTCTCTCTCTCTCTCTCTCTCTCTCTCAGGAAATGAATAAAAACATTAAAACAAAATTAAAAAAAAACATTTTAGAAGGATCATACACCATCATCATTTGGGATTTATTCTAGAGAAGCAAGGATGGGTCAGCATCCACAAGTCCATCAACATGATAATACGCCACATCAACAAGACCAAGGATAAAAATTCCCCCGATTATCTCAGTAGGTGCAGGGAAAGCATTTGACAAAATCCAACATCCATTCATGACAAAGCTCTCAGCCAAGTGGATGTAGAAGGAATGTACCTCAACATAATAAAGGCCACATATGACAAACCCACAGTTAACCTCATCCTCAATGGTGAAAGGCTGAAAGCTTTCCCTCTAAGGTCAGGAGCAGGATAAGGATGTCCTCTCTTACCACTTCTATTCACCATAGTATTGGAAGTCTTAGCCAGAGCAATGAGTCAAGAAAAAAAGAAGTCAAAGTTATCCAAATTGGAAAGGAAGAAATAAAACTGTCCCTATTTGCAGATGACATGATACTATATATAGAAAAACCCTAAAGGCTCCACCAGACAACCATTAGAACTGATAAATGAATCAGTAAAGTTGCAAGATACAAAATTAACATACACAAATCAGTTGTGTTTCTGTAGACTAATAATGAGCTATCAGCAAGGGGAATTTTTAAAAATCCCATTTACAACTACATCAAAAAGAATAAAATACCTAGGAACAAGCTTAACCAAGGAGGTCACCTGTACGATGAAAATTATAAGACACTGGTGAAGGAAACTAAAGATGACACAAATAAATGGAAAGAGAGTCCATGCACATGGCCTGGAAGAATTGATACTCTTAAAATGTCCATGCTACCCAAAGCAGTCTACAAACCCGATGCAATCTCCATCAAAATACCAGTGGCATTTTTCACAGAACTAGAACAAATCATCCTAAAACTTGTGTAGAAGCACAAAAGACCCCGAAGAGCCAAAGCAGTCCCGAGGAAGAACAAAGCTGGAGATCACAAGCTCCCTTATTTCAAACTATACTGCAAACCGGAGTAATCCAAACAGTATGGTACAGATGCCCATGCCACCACCGTTACAGAAAGGCAGAGGGGACTTCCTCCAAGGCCACATAAAGCGGACATGCCTCCCGATTTCCTACTCCCTTGGTCCCTTGCCCAGAAGGCCCTCACCACTCTGCCCCTCGTGGTTATGGCCAACTGGCTGTCAAAGTGTCCTTCAGAGACCTTTGCAGACACCGGATTCTCCTAAGATCTCTCCTGGTCCCCTCGTCCCATCTCTTTCCTTCTCCCTCCTTCTAGCACCCCGCCCCAGCTTTCACCTACTCACATACTTCCCACTCCCTTCCCTGCTGATCATGATCACTGAGCTCACGAGAGACCCCTTAATTACTAACTCCAATGGCACCTCTCCCTCCTTGTCTTTTTTTTTAACGTTTATTTATTTTTGAGAGAGACAGAGCATGAGCGGGGGAAATGCAGAGAGAGAGGGAGACACAGAATTCAAAGCAGGCCCCAGGCTCTGAGCTGTCAGCACACAGCCCAACGTGGGGTTTGAACCCACGAACCAAGGGATCATGACCGGAGCCACAGTCGGACGCTTAACTGACTGAGCCACTCAGGCGCCCCCATCCTTTTCTTATTTGATTTTTTGGGGCCAAACTTGGCATTGTTGACCATTGCGGATGGCCGAGGCTGCGTCAGGCAGACACTCCAAAACCTTGGGAGATGGAAGCATTGTCTTTCACCCAGATGTTCCTCGGGGAGAACATGTGAGCAGCACTCCTGGGCGCAGTATGTGGGTGCCCGTTCCAGAGGCTGGAACAGTGGTGAAGGAACAAGTAAACACAAGCTACTGGGTCAGCCAGACCCAGGAAGGATGCAAGAGCCTCGGGGGAGGCGGCTGTGTGGGTGGGATGTTACCAGAAGGGAGGCGGAGCCAAGGCAGAATGACTAATCAAGATGATGCAGCCAAGAGGTGGCTGCCGCGTCCAGTCCATGGCGCTGGACTCCAGGCCAGGGGAGGGGGGCGGCCAAGAAGCCCCAGGCAGCGGCTCGACTTCCTGGACAAGGGACGGGCTGGACCGTGGCCCAGCAGGAAGCAGCTTGGACTCTGAAAATCTGAGTGAGCTCAGAGACGACTTCCCCGGGGCCAGCATGAACCAAAGGCCTTGGACTAGGTCCACATGATCCAGGGAAAGAAGGTGAGGAAGGCTCCTGTGTCTTCCGCTCGACTTAGCACCAGCAAATCCACCCCACCTCGAGGACCCGTCCTAAGCTTAGGAAGTGCTGTGCTTATGTGTGTGTGTGTACATGTGAGTGTGCATGTGTGTGAGCATGTGTGTGCACATGAGTGTGCGAGTGTGAGTGTGTGCACGAGCTGTTGTGTGCGTGCGTGTGAGTGCGTGCACGTGTGTGCACGTGTGAGTACATGTGAGTGAGCGTGTGTGCATGTGTGAGCATGTGAGTGTGCGTGTGTGCATGAGCGTGCGTGTGAGTATGCGTGTGTGTGCATAAGTGTGCATGTGTGCCTGAGCGTTTGTGGGCATGTGTATGTGCACGTGACTGTGTACTGTGAGCATATGTGTGCATGGGAGTGTGAGTGCATGAGCATTTGTGTGCATGTGTGTATGTGTGTGCGTGTAAGTGTGTGTGTGCGTTTATGTGAGTGTGCACTGTGTGCATATGTGCGTGTAGACGTGTGTGCATGTGGGTGTGCATGTGTGAATGTGAGCGTGCATGTGTGTGAGCATGCTCATGTGTGTGTGCATGCACGTGTGCATGACGCAGGGAGGGAGTGGGGAAGCTGAGTAAATTTTGTGATTAATGAATTTTGTGAAGAGGGCAGTTCCATGGCCATGGAGCGTGTAAGTCCTCCCTGATCTGGCCTGTCTTCGCCAAGGAAGCCACTGCCTAATGCACTAACGCTGAGGTTGGCCCGAGGACAGGGCCTCCCAGGGTCCCAACGACGGTTAGCGTGTGACTGGGAAATGCTGGGGCTGCCTACTGATAAACCCACCTCTCTTGTTTTTTCTTTCTTGACGGGATATCCAAACTCAAAGTCTTTAGCAGCCACTTAATATGTTTTAAATTTAACATTATCGTTATTAGGGCTCCTTTCTGTATTTGGAAGGGAGACGGGATGTCACTGACTTCAACTTACAGGATGAGGCCGAAAACGCCAGTGTCCAGTCAACCTGTTCTGGCCCCGGCTCTGCCCTTACTCACCGCGTGACTGTGCCCATGTCACTGCTCCTCTCTGGGGTGTGGTCTGACCATCCGTAGGGACCCAAAGATCAGTCAGCTCCCTTCCAGCCCGACAGTCTATGAAAGCGTGGTTGTAAAGGGTGATGTGGGGAGAGAGACGGGCAGCAGGTGCGCCCACATTCCTCTGGAAAGGGAGAGAAGGTGGAGGACACACAGCCGACTCTGGCGGGAAGACGGGCAGAGCAGCAAGCAAGGTGACCGTTTCGGCGCTAGTCTGGGCGGGGACGCCGGCGGACAGCGGCTGTCTGGTCTGCCTCGTGCCCCTTCCTCCGCTCCTTCTGGTGACAAAGATTCAACATCCCTTTGGGAAACCACCCCTTCCTCCACTCTCCCCCAACAGGCTTCAGGTTTGGCAGATCAAAGACAATTATTCTCCCTGGTTACAGTTCAGAGATGGCATCTACTCCAAGCCGGGCCAAGAAGGGCCCCCTCGCGGGTTTCCTGCTAGAACTAGTGGAAATCGGGCTCTCTCTCTCTCTCTCTCTCTTTCTCTCTCTCTCTCCTCAGGTTGGTTGGATGTAAGTCACCCCCTCAAGGGAGCCTACCCAAGACTAAGACTAACACCAGTACCCAGAACACAGAGCCAGGATACAGGCCAGGTGGATCCCAGCTGATGTTTGGTACCCTGGACTTTGCAGTTACAGAAATTAATCTTGATTTCTGGAGGTTCTGTTTCATTTCCGTGTTGGCTTAAGACAAATTTGAGTTGTGTGTCTGTCACTTACCACTGACTAAGTGAGGAGCTGAGCACCCAGGTCAGGAAGTACAGCCGAGACTCCCAAATGCGGCTCCAGTTATGGCTGGGAGGGACCGTAGATGGAAGGATCTGTGCCATCACTTTTTCTCCCAGGGACGTATGCCAGCTGTCACCTGGGCCCTGCTCCTCTACCAGACCACAAACGCTCGCTTGGAAAACGACAGCCCCCTGAAAATGTAGCTAATCACAGGGAGCTGCCTGCCTTGTTTGCTATAATGGAGGTTAGCAGAACCACTCTCCTGGGCAATGCCTCTTGGAACGATGGCCTTCTGAGGGTGGCTCGCACTCAATCAGGCCACCTGACCCCCTGGCTATGGGTGGGAACGCAAGACCCCCGGCGTTCCAATGGCAGGCTCCCACGCCCCGGCCTGGTCCCAGGATGGTCACATGACTGAAGCTGACCAATCTGAAGACCACTCCGGGATTTTCTAACTCAGGCTGGCAGAGAAGAGTTCCCTTCACTTTGCCGGGGGGGGGGGGGGGGGGGGGACCATGCTGTAAGCCTGAGCATCTGTTACTGCTGGGGGCCAGGGGAAGATGGGGTGCTCGAGAGTGAAGCTGACACCCTGGCGTCTCTGGGGCCCTGGGGTCCAGCTCGCACCAGCTCAACCTTGCCTTCTAGCGTGTAAGCCAAGAAACAGCTTCCCTCTCTCCTCCCTTTAAAGCAATATTTTTTTAAGTTTATTTTGAGAGAGAGAGAGAGAGAGAGAATACATGCACACACGAAGGAGGGACACAGAGAGAGAGAGAGAGAGAGAGAGAGAGGGAATCCCAAGCAGGCTCCTGTCAGCACAGAACCCGATGGGGGGCGGAGGAGGAGGCTAGAACTCACATACCAGTGAGATCATGACCTGAGCCGAGATCAAGAGTCAGACACTGACTGAGGGGGTGTCTGGGTGGCTCAGTTGGCTAAGCATCCGACTCTTGATTTTGGTTCAGGTCACGATCCCACATCAAGCCCCACATCGGGCTCTGCGCTGACAGCAGGAGTCTGCTTGGGATTCTCCCCCTCTCTCTGCCCTTCCCTTGCTTGCACTCTCCCTCTCCCTCTCTTAAAATAAATAAACTTAAAAAAAAATAGACACTCAACCAACTGAGCCACCCAGTCACCACCCCCCGCTTAAAGCAAGTTTTAAATGGGTTTCTGTTACTTGCAACCAAAGAGTCCCAAAGAATACTCTTTTCTTCTAAGCCAGGGGGCAAACAAACATCTAAGGCCCCTTTGTCACCACTGCCTACTAAGGCAAGTGCTCTGATATCAAGGCACAGAAGCCAATAAGCAAGAGCTTCGGTCCTGGGTTCCGGTCTTGATCCCAGCCCTCCCTAGCTTTGACACTTCGCAAGCAATGACCGCTCCGAACCTCAGTGTCCCCATCTGTGAAAAGGGGGTAATGATAGCACTTCTGCCACGGGTGGTCGTGAGGGTGAAGCGAGGGCCAGGTACACGTGCTGGCTGCGTACCTAGTGGCCGTTATTATGATTTTCTTCTCCCTGCGCTTTTCTTCTCTGTTCCCCCGAGACCTTGGGTCTAGAGGGCAACAAAATGGTTTCCGGTGGCCCTGGGGCTTGCTGCAAAGCTTGTGTGTAGCTCTTGGCTTCCCTCTGGTTGGGAAGGTCCGGGCCCTGCCGGGGAGGTTTGGAGAAAAAGGAGTTCAGCTGTGGTCTCGGGCCACCGGGAAAGCCGCTCAGGACCACGGTCATGGGAACGGTGGCCCAGCCGTGGACAGGGGCCTGGACTTCCCAGCAGGCACAGAGGGACTTTGGAGAGCGGTGTCCGGGCACTGGGCGGGGCTATGTAGGGCTCAGGGTCAGTTCAGGGACACAGGATGAGTAAGACCCAGGCCTTGCTTCCTGCAGGTCCCCTCAGCCTCCGTTCCCCATGGTGACCTCTGTCCTGCCCTGTGACAGCCTGGTGGCCCCGGGTCATCATGTGGGTATGAGGCAGCCTCCTCAGGTCCTCTATTCCAAGCCTCCTGGCTACAACCCTTCCTACCCACTATTTTCTTTAAAATGTTTATTTACTTGACATAGAGGCAGAGAGAGCGTGAGCAGGGAAGCGGCCGAGAGAGAGGGAGACACAGAATCCAAAGCAGCTCCAGGTTCTGAGCTGTCCGCACAGAGCCCGACGCGGGGCTCGAACCCACGAACTGTGAGATGGTGACCGGAGCTGAAGTCGGACGCTCAGCCCACTGAGCCCCCCAGGCGCCCCTCTTCCTGCCCACTATTCGGACTGCAGTGTCGTATGCTTGTCCCTGCAGGGTGACAAGATGCCAGCTGCTGTCTGTCTGTCTATCTGGTGAACCTAAGACGTCATGCCGGAGCCAGTCTTCACGACTCCTCCCTGAAACCCGGGAGGCCCCTACTTGGAAATAGGACTGGGAGGGAGAGCCCTCCCCAGCCCTACAGGATGGTGTCAGGGGGCCTCTGGAGGGCCCCCCCCCCGTCCCCCAGTAAAACTGCTCTCAGAGCAACGTGATGGACAAGTTCGTCCCAGGACACACAAGACTCCCGAGAGGACAAGAACACGGTCCCCTCGCTCCTTCCTCCCATAAGTGACATTATTTGAACCACTTGGATAAAGTGGACGCTTCCCTGAGGGTTGCTGACACCAACAGACCCTGTGCGGACCGTCACCACCAGCTGGTGGTGGGGACAGAGGGGCTGGAGACGACTAGACTCGCAGCCTGGCCCAACGTCAGCCCAGAAGTGCATCGCCGAGCCCGTGGCTCAGGCTGGAAGCCTCCGGGGGCCCCAACAGCCCCCACGGGGTGGGAAGGCTCTGGAAACAATGGTCAGAGGCATGAAAGGCAGAAACCTCCAGAAGCTACACATGGGGCCCTGCACAGCAGCCCCGGGGGGCGGGGCGGGGGGGGGGGGCAGGGCCGGGCAGGGAGGGCACCCTGGAGGAGGCAGCACTGATTCCCGTGGCAGTGCCGTGACAACGGTGGCAGGAAATCACCCCCCTCCGCCTAGCACTGGAAGTGGAGCCGAAGCCCGGAGAGGGTCTTTCGACAGCTTGGGCGTGAGGCCAGCCGAGGGGAGCCCCCGAAGGAAGCGCGTGGGTCCGCATTTCCAAACTCAGAATGGTGACGTGGCCACACCACGGCAGACCCAGCACGGGCTGCACCGTCTAAACTCAGGGTTGGGGCTCTACTGTCCACAGTAAGGCCTTTGAGTCTACGTCGGTTTCCTCTGCAGCAGGGATGCAATAAACCGTCCGCAGGACGGAAGGAAGGAAAGAGGGAGGGAGGGAGGGGCTGTAGGTCCAGAAAAGTCCAGAGAAGGGAGTCACAGTGTACAGCTGGGTGACAAGGGCCGGCCTCCTGCAGAGGTGACCCTCGAGGGCCTCGATGTAGAAGCAGCCTGAGAGGGTACTGTGGGCTTAAGAGTTCCTGGGAAGTGTCCCTCAGAGGCCTCGGGGCCCCTGCGGCACGTCGGGGGCTGAGGTGAAGGCAGGCGCCGTCCCCGTGCCCCTGCCCTCTCTTCTTGTCTCACGGCGATTCTATCGTTTGGGGATTCGTTTTTAAGGAAAAGAATACAGATACCTCCTACTTGGCAAGTGTTACAAAGCACACTGACGACATGCCGGCGGGCGAACGGTGTCGGGGCCCCTCTCGGCACCCCGAGCCCGGAGCTTCGTGGACCTCAAGCGCACGGCCCTCCCCCGACCCGGACCTGGCCCGCGCAGCTTGCCCAGACGTGCCCCGGCCACAGGTACTGGGCAGCCGCTGCTAAGGCCCTCGCGGGCCAGGAGTTGGGCTGACCTGAAAGGCAAAGACTCCCTTGACCATGGCCTCCCCAAACACGAAGCTGGAGCCCACGTCCGTGTAGCTCAGGAAGATCTGAAAGCAAAAGACAAAACAATGCAAAAACCCGGAGTGAGGCCAGGAGGGGAAGGGGCACCAACAGTGGCCAGAAAGCCAGGCTGGGTGAGCCGGAGGGACGTCGTCTGCCATGGGCCCGTCCAGCAGCCCAGTGTGGGGGAGAGAGGGTCACCGGGCCTCCCGGGCCTTGCGGGGGTCGGGCACCACCCAGCAGTGCACTTCGTGAACACACGTTCACAGGGGTTTGCTCCCCTGAGCACATTCTCCCCGGGAGACACCTTTTCTGTACACTTTAAGGGAACACCCTCAGGGGCGCCTGGGTGGCTCAGTCGGTTAGGCGTCCGACTTCAGCTCAGGTCATGATCTCACTGTTCGTGAGTTTGAGCCCCGCGTCGGGCTCTGTGCTGACAGCTCAGAACCTGGAGCCTGCTTCAGATTCTGTGTCTCCCTCTCTCTCTGCCCCTCTCCAATCACACTCTGTCTGTCTCTCTCTCTCTCTCTCAAAGATAAACATTAAAAAAACATAACTTCAAGAAACTGAACATTATTTTTAAATGCACACATATGACAAAGTAAATCAGTTGTAATTTTTTTTTTAGCACTTTTAACTGTCGCGTGTTCCACATCACTCATGACTGCTGAGGGCCACATGCCTTGCGCCCTCAGTACCCAAGAACCCTCCTGTGCTGAGAGTCTCTTCCGCATCAGACCAGCCGCTGGAAGGACAGCTGTCTGCAGGTGGCCCCGGGCCTAGGGGAAGGAGTGGCCGCACTGCCCAGCCCCTGCTGCTCACGTGGCCTGGGGCCCAGCGCACCCCCACCGTCCCGATCCCAAGCCCCTCCTTACGGCCCCACCCTCCCCTTCCCCCAGTACAGCGGCTTTTCCCTGGCAACCCGAGTGCCCCTTGTACGCACCTGGATCTGGTTGCCCATCCACTGGAATGCAATAAATCCTGGCTCTGTTCTGATGACGAAGAGTCCAAGTGCAAACTGTAGTCCGAGGCCCCAGGACACAGTCCTCCAGGATACCTGCCACCCGAGAGAAAGGTCCTGGTGAGCTCAGCTCCTTGGGGGATCCACAGGGAACAGCAGGCGGAAAGGGCAGAGAGCACAGTGCTGCTGAGGGGCCTGGGAGTCTTGGCCTCGTCTGCAGGATAGGACTGGACCCAGCCACGACCCCTGGGCCTGTTGCCGACGGTCCCATCCACCCTGCGGTCAGAATAGGCCACGCTCTTGGCAGTAATGGGCCTGGGGCAGTGGGCAGGGGTGGGGCACGGTCTAAGGACCCATTGCAAGACTGGAGCCCCCTCGAGCAGGCCATAGCGCTCGGTCCCGGTCCTCACCGGGCGGCTGTGGCCTCCGATTCTAGTGTCGGTGTAGCTTCTGTCTGCCTGGACCTCCCCCCATCTCTTCTCCCCAGGCAGGGCTCCCAGCTGCCCTGACCCCCCGCTCCCTGGACGCCCCCACCCCCGGCAGAGGACTGCTTCTGCCTCTCAGCATTTAAGGACTCCTCAGCGGTGACCTTCAAATGCAGGTGCGTGAGGATCTCTGGGAGGCCTGGCTGAAGCCTGCGGGGAGATGTCGGCCACACCACGAAGCGGGGAGGGATCCTAGTTTCGGGAGGCAGGGAGGGAAGGGGCTGCGGCGCACTCTGGGCCTGACGACTGAGGACTCACTGTGCGGTGATGCTTTGAGCAGGCGAAGAGAAGGCAGATGAACACGCAGATTCCTGCAAAGGACACTAGCTGCTCGGGTCGCTGGGAGGTGTCCAGAACCAGCCACGAGACCAGGCCCAGGGAAGCAGCGAGGGCCAGAGTCCTGCGGGGGAGAGGCAGAAAGCCATCACCCTCAGCGTCTCCCCCACCCCTACACAAGGGCACCCAGGGCTCCAGAGGAAGGGTGCTCAGGGCTGGGGGGAGGAGAGAGCTGTGTGACCTCACACGGACCACCTAGCCTCTCTGGGTCTGGCGTCCTCATTGGGCAAATGAAGCCGAAGCCCCACGCTTCTCCTGGTTGCCAGGAGGACTAAAGAAGAGAATGTGTGTGCTGAGCTTTGCACGGTGCCGAGCCCGTGGCTCCATCAAGGGCAGGGATTCTCACAGATGCAGCGATGCTCAGCCCAGCCTCTGACCTTGCCAGGGTGAGGTGGGGCCTGTGGGGCCCAGGGCTCTGCTTCCCAGAAGCAGTAATGTCAGTCCGGGCAGGTGAGCCGAGCTCCTGGGACCAAGGCTGGGAAGCGACGATTTGTTTATTTATTTATTTTTTTTTAATGTTCATTCATTTTCAAGAGAGAAAGAGACAGAGCATGAGCGGGGGAGGGGCAGGGAGAGAGGGAGACACAGAATCCGAAACGGGTTCCAGGCTCTGAGCTGTCAGCACCGAGCCTGACATGGGGCTCGAACCCAGCAACCACGAGATCATGACCTGAGCTGAAATCGGACGCTTAACCGACTGAGCCACCCAGGCACCCCTGGAAGCAACATTTACAGCTTCCCTCCCTGGGGCTGGAGTTGGCTCACCTGGTGGGGGGGAGGGTCTGGGCCTTGGGTGCTCGAGGTCCACCCCCGACCCAGTCACTGACTCACCTGGTCCTACTAATAACAGCTAATGTTCACTGAGCACCTATTATGCGCCAGGAACTACACCCAGTGCTGGGAGACATACCGTCCCCGCCCTCATTGTACACACGAAGAAACTGAGGCACAGCAAGGTGAAATGATTTGCCCACGGCCACCCATCTAACAATAGCAGATTTGAGACTTTAAGCCAGGCACCCGGCAGAAGTTTATTCTCTTCACTAGCTCTGTGCACGACCACTGGTGAGGGGTGGACCCGGAACCAGAACTCCCACAGGCCAAGCCCAGAGTTCACTGCTCACTTCTGCCCGTGTTTCTAAGCAGCTAACACCACCGGTCCGCTGCACAGTTTCTGCCTGTCTCTGTGCCACTTGCCTTACTTACTTACTATTTCTCTTTATAAAACTTTATAAAACCTTAAGTGCAGGGGCACCCAGCTGGCTCCTTCAGCAGAGCGTGCAGCTCTAGTCTCAGGGTCGCGAGTTCAAGCCCTACATTGGGTGTGGAGACTACTTAAAATAAAATAAATTAAATTAAATTTAAAAAAAAAAGTCAGTGCATGTTTTGGGTTGGGTTTCTGTTGTCATTTGTTTCTTTCTTTTTTTTTTTAAGTTTATTTATTTATCCTGAGAGAGAGAGAAAGCACAAGTGGGGAAGGGGCATAGAGAGAGAGAGAGAAAGAATCCAAAGCAGGCTCCTCACTGCCAGTGCAAAGCCTGATGCGGGGCTCGATCTCATGAATCATGAGATCATGACCTGAGCCGAAACCAAGAGTCGGACGCTCAACCGACTGAGCCACCCGGGTGCCCCTGTCATTTGTTTCTTAATGCCTTTATAGAGGTACGACTGGCATGTAATAAATAGATGTTGAAAGTGAACAATTTGGGAAGTCTTGATGTGTGTACGTACGTACCTTGAGACCGTCACCACAGTTAAGACAGCCAAAACGTTCTTCGTGCCCCTCTGTAATTCCCGGCTCCCCTCCTCGTCCCCAGGCAACAACTGATCTGTTCTCTGTCACTAGATTAGTTTGCATTTTCTAGGATTTTATATAAACGGGATCATAGAGCACATATCCTTTTTTTATCTGACTGCTCTCACTCGACATAACTATTTTGAGATTCATCCATATTTTTTCATCTATCAGGAACTGGCCTCTTTTTATTGCTGTGCAGTATTCCATTGCGTGGATGGACCATGCTTGGCTTATCTGTTCACCTGCTGATGGGCATTTCGGTTGTTTCCAGCCTTTGGCTATGACAGACAAAGCTGCTAAGAACATTCAAATAGTTACGCACAGGTCTTTGTACAGATTTACGCTTTCATTTTCCTTGGGTCAGTACTACTTGGGTGATGCTTTGGTAAGTGGAATGGGTGAATCATATGGTAAGTCTAACTCTTTAGGAGACCGCCAAACTATTTCCCAAAATTATTGCACAATTTTACACACCCCCGAGCAGGATGTTGGAGTTCCGTTTCCTTTACATCTTTGCCAACACTTCGTAACGTCTATCTTCCAAATTCTAGTCATTTCCAACAGACATAGAGCAGTACCTCTTTGTGATTTTAATTTGCAATTCTCTAATAACTAATGATGTTGAGCATCTTTTCATGTGCTTATTCACCACTTATGTATCTTCTTGAAAGAATTGTCTGCTCACATCTTGAGCCCATTCTTAAATTGGGGTGTTTTTCTTATTACCGAGCTTTGAGAGTGCTTAATATATTCCGGATACAAGTCCTTGGTCAGATGTGTGATTTGTAAAACTTTTCTCAGAGTCATGCCTTGTCTTTTTTCTTCTCTTAAGCATGTCTTTTGAAGAGAAGTTCTTAATTCTGATGAAATTCACTTTGTCAAAATTTTTAATAGACTGTGATTTTGGTTTTGTTTCTAAGAAATTTATTCAACTCAAGGGTCACAAAGATTTTCTCCTACATCTCCTTATATTCGTTTTATAGTTTTAGGCTTTCCATTTAGGTTTATGATTTCCTGTTTTCAGTTAGTTTCCCATGTATTGTGAGGCGTGGATTATTTTTTTTTTCAACGTTTTTTAATTTATTTTTGGGACAGAAAGAGACAGAGCATGAACGGGGGAGGGGCAGAGAGAGAGGGAGACACAGAATCGGAAACAGGCTCCAGGCTCCGAGCCATCAGCCCAGAGCCTGACGCGGGGCTCGAACTCACGGACCGCGAGATCGTGACCTGGCTGAAGTCAGACGCTTAACCGACTGCGCCACCCAGGCGCCCCTATGAGGCGTGGATTATTATGTCATTATTTTGTTTTTCCTCTTCTTCCTTCCGCCTATGAATATACCACGGTTTTAGCATAATTTGTCAGTATGATTATGTCTCCTTTGAATTGCCTTAGCACCCTTGTCATGAGTCAATTGGCCATATACATGTGGATCTATTTCTGGACTGTCTATTCTATTCCTATTTGGTCTCTCTTGTCTGTTTTGATTCAGATAACCATATTGTCTTGATTACTGTAGCTTTACAGTAAGTCTTAAAGACACATGGTATAAATTCATCAAACTTATTCGTCTTTTTTACAGTTGGTTTGGCTATTCTAGGTTCTTTGCATTTCTATATGAATTTTTAAATCACCTTACCAATTTCTACCCCAAAAGCCCATGATAATTTTGATTGGGATATTAATAAGAATTTATAGATTAATTTGAGAAGAACTGATATGCTAACAATACTGAGTCTTTTGATCCATGAACCTGGTATATTGCCCCATTCTTTAAGTTTTCTTTAATTTCTCTCAGCAGTGCTTTGTAGGTTTCAATGTACAAGTCTGCACACCTTTTTCAGATTTTACCTTAAGTAATTTACGTTTCATGCTATTCTAAACGGCATTTATAATTTAATTCATTATTGTTTATTGTTGGCGCCTCAAAATACGATTTTTTTTGTATGTTGACCTTGTATCCTGCAACCTTGTTAAACTGACCTGTTAGTTCTATTAGCTTTTTTGCTAGATTCCATAGGATTTTCTGTGTAGACGATGTTGTCTGTGAACAAAGACAGATTTACTTCTTCTTTTTCAATCTGTATGTCTTTCATTTCTTTTTCTTACCTTATCACACAAGCTAGAACCTCTAGTACAATGTTGAATAAAAGTGCCGAGAAGGGACATTCTTATATTCTTGATCTCGGTGGAAAATCATTCAGTCTTTCCCAGTTAAGTATGGTGCCCGCTATAGATTTTTGTTATTTTGTTAATCCTGCTTTGCTCAGAATTCATATCAGGAATGGACGCTGAATTATGTCAAATGCTTTCTCTGAATCTATTGGCATGATCATATGCTTATTTTCTTTTTAATCTATTAATGTGACCTATGATAATTTTTTAGTGTTAAACCGACTTTGGATTCCTGGGATAAACCCCATTCATTCATGTCTTATGCCTTTTATATTTTGTCACACTTGGTTTTACAAAATTTTGTTAATAATTTGTTACCTGCTTATTCATGAGGGATACTGGCCTGTACATTTACTGCGATTATTGGTTTGGGAGGAAGGTTTCATCTACCATCTTGCTATTTATTTTCTATTTGTGCCATCTGTTCTTTGTCCCCTTTTCCAACTTTTCTACCTCCTTGCAGATCGACTATTTTAAAATGAGTCTCTTTTACCTCTCTCACTCTCTTTTTTAACTTGTTAGCTATAACTCCTTGTCATGTTATTTTAGTGGTTGCTTTAGCATTATAGGATAATCTTGAACTTAGCACAATCTACCCTTAAGTCATATTACACTCCTTCACGTGCAGTATAAAAACCGCCCAGCGATAGAATTTCACTTCTTCCCTCCTAGCCCTTGTGCTATATTGGTGTTTACTTCTACATATCATATAAACTCCACAATACATTATTCTTATTCTTGGTTTATAAGTTGACTGCCTTTGAAAGAGATTTAAATAATAATAAAAATAGCCATTATTTTTACCTATGTAGTTGCCATTTCAAGGCTCTTCACTCTTTTGCGTAAATCTCGATTTCCCTCTGATATCGTTTTCCTTCTTTTTGAAGAATTTCCTTTAGCATTTCCTGTAGTGCAGGTCTACTTTTTTATGTCTGAAAACTTCTCTCAGCTTTTACATGTATAAAAAAAGTCCCATTTCTCCTTTTTTGAATGATGTTTCACTGGTAACTGATTCTAGATTGACACACATTTGTCGTTTGACTGTTCCATTGCTTTTTCATTTGTGTTGCTTTCGAGAAGGAATCTGCTGCCGTCCACATCTTTGCACATATTTCTTCTCTAGCTGTTTTTAGAATTTCTTTTTTTATCACCAGTTTTAAGCAATTTGAGAAAAATTTTTTAATGTTTATTTACTTTTGAGAGAGAGAGAGAGAGAGAGACAGAGCATGAGCAGGGAAGGGGCAGAGAGAGAGGGAGACACAGAATCCGAAACAGGCTCCAGGCTCTGAGCCGTCAGCACAGAGCCTGACGCGGGGCTCGAACTCACGGACCGCGAGATCGTGACCTGAGCCGAAGTCGGACGTTAAGCAATTTGATTATGATTTCTTGTTTCTTGCACTGAAGATTTGTGGAGCTTCTTGGATCTAAGGGTTTATAATGTTTATCAGATTGGGAATTTTTTGGACATGATTTCTCCGAGTATTTTTTTTTCTTCCCTCTTTCTCCTCTGGAGACTTCAATTACATCTTTCCACTTAATGTGGTGCCATGGTTTACTGACATTGTGTTTGACTCTTTCAAGTTTTGTTTTTAAGATTTGTTAGGGAAAGCCTGAGCAGGGTTTATTCTATGGTTAATTTTTCTGTACTACCGTCCCAAGATCTTTAGTATTGTAAACAATGCCCCGTGAAATTATGAAGTTTCCACTCTGACTGTTGAAAATAAACACAATTTCTGGCCCTGTGTGGTTTCCAGGCATTCTTCCTCTAATCCTTGTGGATGGGTCTTTCCCAGGCCTCGGATAGTTTTCTCATATGCATTCACTGACCGGAACTCAAAGAAATTCTCAGGGAAGACCCTCTGTATATTTCTGGAGCTTTCTCTCTGTGCCATTGTCTTCACTGCTATTCTGCATTACCAACTCTGACCACCTTCACTTCCCTGGATTCCCAGCTCTGTATCCTCAACCCAGAACATACGCTGGCCCACCTTCATTCCCCTTCCCTGCACTGTGGCCTGGAAACTCTCTCTGTGCAGTAAGGTGTGGGCTTACTCGTAGGGTTCATCTCCTCTGTTCCCTGCTTCTCCAGGATCACTGTCTTCTGGTGCCTGATGTTGAGTTTCTTAAGAGCTATTGTTTCATATATACCTGTCCCAGGTTTTCAGTTGTTTCAAGTAGAAGGATAAACATGGTCTCTGTTATTCCATCTTGACTGGAAGCCAATATCAAATACATGTATTTTTTAAGTTGAAACAAAATTCACATATCACACAATTTGCCCATTTAAAGTACACAGTTTAATGGCCCTCAGTATATTCACAGAGTTGTATGACCATTATAACCATCAACTTTAGAATATTTTCATCATCCCAGAGAATAACCTAGCACCTCTAGCCGTCACCCCCCAATCTTTCCATCCATCCCCCCCAACCTTAGTCAAGGTTTAGATTTGTCACTTTGGACATTTCATGTAAATGGAATCCTATGATACGTCGTCCTTTGGGATTGGTTTCTTTCACTTAGGATAATATTTTCAAGCTTCATCATTATTGTAGCATGTAGCTTTCCTTTCTGTGCCAAATAATATTCCATTATATGGATACACATATTTGACTTACCCACTTATCTGTTGATGGACATTTGGGTTGTTTCCACCTTTTGGCTATTATAAATAATGTTACGGGCCGCCTGGGTGGCTCAGTCAGTTGAGCATCCAACTCCAGATTCTGGCTCAGGTCATGATCCCAGGGTCATGGGATTGAGCCCCATGTCAGGCTCCATGCCTAAGATTCTCTCTCCCCACCTCCCCCCTCTCCCCTGCTTGCGCTCTCTCTTCCTCTCGCCTCCAAAATAAAATAAAAATAGAGAAATAAATAATGTTGCCACGAACATTTGTGTACAAGTTTTTGTATGGACATATGTTTTCATTTCTCTTAGGTATATACCTAGGAGTGGAATTGCTGTGGATGCCAACTCCAGTTCCCACACGATAACTGAATGTATAGTATTTTGAGGAACTAATTAATTTCTAACGCAGCAGCAGTATTTCACATTTCTATCAGCAGTGGATGAGGGTTCCAAGGCTTCAACATCTGGACCAACACTTGTTATTATCTGTCTTTTTTGTTATCATCCCAGGAAATGTGAAGTGATATCTCATTGTGGTTTTTATTTGCATTTTTATGACGGCTAATGATGTGGAGCATGTTTTCATGTATTTACTGGCTATTTGTATATCTTTGGAGAAATCTCCATTCAAGTCTTTTTCCCAGACTTCAATTGGGTTATTTGCCTTTTTATCGTTGGGTTGTAATTCTAGACACACATCCCTTATCAGATACATAATTTGCAAATATTTTCCTCTGTACTGTGGGTTGTCTTTTTACTTCCTTGATGGTGTCCTTTGAATCCAAGTTTTTACTTTTCATGAAGTCTAATTAATCTAATTAATTATTAATAAGAATGTGTATTTTAAAATATTTATTTATTTACTTATTTATTTTTAAGTAATCTCTATACCCAACATGGGGCTTGAACTCACAACCCCAAGTAGCATGCTCTACTGACTGAGCCAGCCAGGTACCCCTAAAGGAAATTTTATATCAATACTTCAAAAGGAAAACCAGTATCAATGATTTGTCACAAATAGATGATTGTAAAAATAAATCCTTTTATAGATCTATTTATAAATTTAATTATTAAAAAGGATAAATTTTTTATTTTTTTTTTAAGATTTATTTATTTTTGACAGACTATAACATGGGAAGGGGCAGAGGATCTGAAGCAGGCTCTGTGCAGACAGCAGAGAGCCCAATGAACAGCTCAAACTCACAAAGCGTGAGATCATGACCTGAGCCGAACTTGGACACTCAACCAACTGAGCCACCCAGGTACCCCAATGATACATTTTAAAAATTTTACTCACATTTTATTTAATTTATTCATCTTTAAATTTTATTTAATTTATTTAAAGTGATACTATTATAAAGAATAATGATTATTTATTATTATATATTTATTGATAAATAAAATGAAAACATGTGTTCATCCATAGGCTGGCTCAAATCGTTAGTCTGTGGTACCTCCATAGCTTAGTCACTGGAGATCTTTGAATACCAGTTTCTTTATCAACAAAACGGAGTCCTGATATAGATTGGAGGGGTCTTCAGATTTTTTTTAAGCCATAGAAACATTTTTTCCAGCTTCCCCCCCCCCCGCCCCCCGTCCAAACCTTAGTTTATAAAACAGGTAAAATAGAGTTTCCTGGTTGAAATGGGCATTTGGGGAGGGAGGTCTGATATTTCCATCTCCAATTTTCCCTCCTGCCCTACGGCACCTCCAAGGTCTCCAGAACCCTAAGGAGCCCAGTTTGAAAATGAGGAGATCCCAAACTGTCCGGGAACATGGCTGGCTACAGGAGAACCCTCTGGGGGCTGACTAAATTCACTGCCATCCGGCCCCCAATCCTGCCTGCTGAGTCTGACCCCAGGTGTGGCCCCAGCAGCTGTCTCACACATGCCCAAAGGATCTGATAGAGGCCCTGCCTCTCTGGATGGGCTGGAATCTCCGAATTTAGGAAACTGTTGAGTCTTGTTCTCAGTTCCTGATCTCAGTCACCTGTCGTACCTGGACAGAGAACCAGGCGGAAATGGCAAACCATCACAGAGAGGGCTGCGGCCGTTGAAGCCACCCAGCCACACCTGCCTGGACCCCCCCAGGTGGAACGTCCCCCATTGCCCAGGAACTGTCTGGGGGAGATCAGGACTGAGGCCCTGCTCACCCAGGCCTGGTGCCGAGCCAGAGCTGACTCAGAGGCGTCAGCCAGCAGCCATGAGCTCACTCACCTCTCAAACCAGACGTTCAGGCGGCAATGCCCCAGAGGCTTGAAACACCTCAGCAGTTTGGGCCCCAGCAGCCTCTTCAGCAGGCTGTGGGCCAGGAAGGCGAGGACCACACCGGTGAGGACGAACAGTGCCAGGGCCCTCTGGAAATCCAGGAGGCCGGCGACCAGCAGGAAGGCAGCGAACGCTGGGTGGGAGTGAAACAGAGAGAAGTCACTGACGATGACGAGGGCCTGCCGCCATGCCCTCCAGCTCCACCTTGCGCCACCCAGGGCACAGAGGGCAGGGGAGTGGCCCCACCTCTCTGAGTTAGGTTAGGGTTAGGGTTAGGGTGGGCGCGAGACAACGTGCATCTCTGAGCACCTGCGGAGGGCCTGCTGCGTCCCAGACTACACTCCGTTCCATGGCGGGCAGAGATGGGCACATCAGTCACTCCAGGAAGGAGTTTGCTCGTGTGTCCAGCATCCTGCTCTGAAAATACGGGCCATTTTCTTCCTAGACTCGCCTTTTCCCTGCCTGTTCCTCGCCTCTTGTGCAGTTAAGCCAGTGTGTGCTCTCCTTCAAGAAGGGGATATGATCGTGGAGAGCAGAGGGGGAAAGTCTCTCCCCGGCTCATGAATTTCAGAAGCCAGGGCCCTTGAAGAATGGAAAGGACTTAGACATTTTCCACCGGGCAAAACATGCGAGCTGCAACCTCATGCGTAAGTGTAGGTCCTACGCTGCCCACCCTGCCGCCAGACTGGTTAGAAGACACTGGCTGGAAGACAGACGTTTCGGGGACGGACTAGCTGGAGGACGCTGGTGGACCCAGGGGGAAGGGATCCGGCCTGGGGACAGAGGAGCCCTGCCCCAGGGGAGGCCGCAAGATTCCAAAGAGGGGGCACCCGGGCAGTGTGTGGGCAGGCAGATCATAGAAAGCTTCTGAGGTTCTGCACCCCAAGGCAGGTGCCAAGGCCGCGGGAGTCATCTCTGAGTAGCCCGGAAGCAGAGAGGGGAGAGGAATCCAGGAGAGGCCCCCGATGGAGACTGGAGACGGGGACGTCTCCATGGCTACCTGCAAGGACGGAGAACCTGGGAGCAGTTGCAGGAGTGGGCAGGTCCGTCCACACCTGAGGACAGACAAGCCCCACTGGGGCCTCCTGGGGAAAAGGCGGAAGGGCTATTTCACACTGACGGAAGGTAGGTTCATATTGCTCGGTTGGGATGTTGAAATTGGAGCAGAGTTCTGAGAAATGAAGCTACCTTGCTCTCACACAGACGATCGTGGGCTGGGCCTCCGACCTGCACAGGTGTCACTGAGAGGCACGCAGGTGTGGCCCTGCAGGGATGCCAGGGACTCGGGCATAGGGCCACGGGAGGCCGAGGCAGGGGCCAGGGGCGCGCACTCGGCCCTTCCTGGGCCTCCCAGGGCTACTGCTCATAACCACCGACAGCTGGGTCTGCACTGATCCCATTTAGAGACGGGGCACCTGAGGATTCACACCGGGAGGAAACTGGGCTAAAATTCCTACCCAGGTCTGTCTGTCTTAGGGTCTGTGACTCGGGGGACTGGCACACTGTGCAGGACAGGAGGCAGTGTAGACGAGTCTCCCAGACAGGGCATGGAGAAACGTGTCTTAGGAGTTGTTTGTATTCTTCTAGGATCTGTTCACCCCTCTGGTGACAGGACTTGTCTGTTCCTTTTGGGCACGTCCCCACTCTAAGCCCATGTTTTCCAGTGGAGTCTGGGCTACGTTAGCAGTGGGAGACCAGAACGGGCACAGGACCCCCGCCAGGCCAGGCACCTCTGGCGACTTGGCCAGAAATGTGGGCAAGAGACACACCATTCTTCCGAGACTGGGAACACCAAGGCCCTCCGTGGCGGCCAGCGGCCAGGGCTGTCTGGGCACCTATGGAGAAAGCCCACCTAACATGAGGACACCATTGCTGTGGCCCAGGCCCAGAGCGCTGAGAGCGTGGGCTCCCTTTCTCTACCGTACCTACTCTCAGAAGGTGCATGAAGGGCCCCACCGAAGACATGATACAATAATATTATCAAAGAGCCGCAGGAAATCAAAACCATGCAAACATGGAGGAAATGGAGAGTGGCCATTGTAAAGGATAATTGACCGACTGACAGCCACCACAAAGGCAGAGACAGGATGAGATAAGTGATTTTCATCATCTCCTAGGAGGAGTTCAATCATTTCTACAAACGAAACCAATGTGGGTCTGAGTGAGTGTGGAAGCGAGAGGAACAGAGAAGGCCCAGGCTCAGATCCAGCCAGAGGAAGATTTCACTGTCTCAGACATCTCTAGAAGGAAGCTGCAGGGACCATGAGCCAACCCATCTCAGCCTTCAGCCCTGCTTTCGCTTTCGAACATGAAGACCGGGGCCATTGCCGTCATGGCTCTCGGTGTCCTCTCCCGCCTGGCCCCCTGGGGGGGGGGCTTCTGCATCCACAGCTACACCCCCCTCCATGTCCCACCTGCAGGAGGACCTGCGGTGACCCTCCTTCCCTGGGCTTAGGGGTCCCCCCCTGCACCTGCCGTCTGTCCCCATGTCCTTCCCCTCCTCTACCACCTCCCCACCCCACTCACAAACACAGTCCAAGTGTCTCCTGTCACAAACACACCCCTTCCTCGACACTGTCACACCCTCCTTGTTAATATTCCCACCTGTGCTCATAAAAAATCCTTCCAAAGAGCTGTCTACACTTGCTGTCTACACTGCCTCTCCTCCCATCCATTCCAATCCAGCTTTTCACCCGTGCCCTAAGTTACTAGTGACTTCCTTGGCTCTAAATCCCCCGGGACGCCGCTCAGTCCCTGTTCCGCTGCTCCCCTTACCACAGAGATGCTGCTGTTCACCTCTCCCTCCTCCTTGAACTGGTGCTCCCTGGTCTCCGCTCCTCCCCGCCCCCCCCCCATCTCCATGCCCCCTCGGGCTCTCTCTGCCCCTTCCTCTGCCAGCTCCCTTGGTGTGGCTGGTCCCAGGATGCTGTCACTGACCTACTTCTCGATTCATTCTCCAGGAGTCCCTGGAGAGGCCCCTGTCCTTCTCGATGGCCTGGCAGACGTACCTCCAGCATCCTGTCCCAGACAAGTGGCCATCCCTCTCCCCTCCAAGCCTTCCTTTTCCTGCGCTCCCTAGCCACGGAGGCACCATCATGCACCCCGTTGCCTGAACAGAGCCCCGAGGCACCCCAGATTCCAGGGTGTCCTTCATCCTGCACACTCGGTCCGCTCCGAGTGTTGGTGATGCTTCCCGAGGGTCACTCCAAGCCGCCCCTGTCCGTCCCCTACACTTCGTCTTCTCACACATGTACTGCCACCCTGCCTGCCTCTTCCAGGCTCCCACAGTGCAAATCTAGCCTCGAGGCTTGCCTGTTAATTCCTTCAATGGCTCTCTCTGGCTTTGAGGGCAAAATTCAAGTCCCTGAGCTGCCTGCCCACACCATGCCGCGTTTCACCTTTGCTCCCGTGGTTCCTACCTGGAAGTGCCTTCTCACTCCGTCCTGTCCTTCGGATCCAGCTGGCTACCTCCTGCTCGACCTGAATGTCACCTCCTCCTGGAAGTCCTCCCTGATCACTTCCATCCCTCCTTGGTGTTCCCAGATGGCTCACTGCCTTATGTGAAAATATCGTTCCCCTCTCCCTTACTGATCAGAGACTGCTTTGGGAAGAAGATCTGGTCTGACTTTATTCTGATGTCCCAGCTTCCTCCATGGAGCTGGCTCTGAGATGATTGTTGGATTATCGGATAAGTGAATGCCCTGGGACATGGATGGCCGGGGCTGAGGTGGCTGAAACCCGGGTGGTGGTAGCTGGGGTGGGAACGGCGGTCTCCCAGGGGGGCTGGGCCCCAGGCTCACCAGTACAGAGCAGGCCCGTGCAGATCCATCGAAACAGCCGTGTGTGCTCCCGGCAGAAGCGTCTGGCCCTCAGAGCAGGCTGCAGCCTCCTCCTGGGGAGAGCGCCAGTGGGGTCCGCGAGTCAACTCCCACCGTCAACAGCTCCAGGCAGAAGCTACTCGGGTACCCCCACCCCCCACCCAGGGCACTGACCTCGGCATCACAGGACTAGGGCAACCCCAGCCCAGAACAAACTAAGGGTCGGCTCAGGCCACCCCGCCTTCCAGCATCACCACTGCCCTTGAGTCCATTCTGCCCTTGGGCTTGGGAAGGACTTAACTGAGATGATGAGTAAGAACCCAACCAAATGCAGAAATGCACAAACCATGATGGCTGCCTCCCTCCCCTGTCCCCGTGTCCCCCCTGTCTGTGGGGCCGGGCGGAGAACTCCTAGCTCTGCCTTGTTCCCCGGGGACCCGGAGACTTACCCTCTGAGTCAGCAGCTCCCCCTGCAAGAGAGCGTGTACACAGCCCATCCCCTACCCGGCGGTCACCACCTGCCCCCCACCTTCCCGCTGGTGCCAATGCCATTCTTGCCTGGTCTTTTGGTCGCTTGTCTATCCCTGGAGAAGAGGCTGGCACTTGGCCTCTGAGGACCCACAGGCCACACTTGTAGGAGCTTCTGTTTCAAGGAATGCCTCTCCCCCTCTCTGGCCCCAACACCTGCCCCCCTAAGGGAGGCTCTTCCCCAATCTCCCATCCAGAGAGACAGATGGACTTCCTCCCCTCCACCACCCCTCCTCTCCTTGCCGCCCTTGGCTCAGGATCTGGCCAGCGGGGACCCCCAGTGAGCCTGGGCATCAGCTCTGGGTCACCAGCCTCCCCGTGGGAAACAAGGGGACTGGACCGCTCTAGGGGTTTTCAAACTAAGCCTCGAGGATCCCTGAGGTGCCCCAGGGACTGACTGGGGTAGAAGGCAGATGGGGAGGTGGAGAGGGGGGTCAGGCTGGTTCAGGACCCCCTCCATCCAGCTTTAGTCAGAACAGGCCCCCTATACACATTGGGGCTCCTGATGAGGTTGCCTTCTGGCTGCTTCAGAGCAGGCTGGGCTCCTCTGGCCCGGCTCACCCCGAGGCAGAGGCCAGCAGAGCTCCCTTGTCGGCTAACACGTTTGTTCCTTTCTTCGACCAAGGTTCCGGGAGCCCCTTCTCTGTTGCCAGGGGCCCAGCTTCCCTGTCCCTGCTCCCCACGGTGGCCTCCTCCCCGGGCCAACGCATGTCCCTCCTGGAGAGCACCCACCATCCTGACAGGGGCTCCGGGCTGGGCTCGGTCCAGATGTCCCCACCCTCCGCACGGCTTGAGTCGTTGCCAGGGGTCCGGCCTTCCTCCTAGAGTGACCAGAGAGTGATCAGAGGGTGCCTGCGGCCCCGAGTGAGAGCGGAGGGAGACCCTGGCTGCCGCCAGTGTGCCCACGGGCATCTCAGGAGTGGGCTGGGGTGGGAGGGCGGGGCTTTTGCCCAGGAAATAATTAGAGAGCAACTTAGTTAAGTTCCGCAAACCACACACCAAGCACCCACAGTGTGCTGGACTCAGTGCTGGATACGCCCTGCCCTCGGGGTCCTCCTGGCCTGCATTGGGAAGGGACGCTGGAGCCTCAGCTGTGGCTGGTTGGAGAAGGCCCAGGCGGGACCACCTCGTTGCATTTGCCCTCCGTTTGTCTATGCAGTCGTGTTTGGGTGGGCAGGGGGTTATTCTTGCAGATCACAGAGTGAAAGGCGCACCCTGGGGCTGTGCAGCGTGGTGAAGGGGCAGGGGCTTTGTCGGGGGAGGCTGAGAGGGAAAAGGGGGTCACATTAGGCTCCAGAGTTCTGGGTGGAGGGCCTCTCCTTGAGCCGTTCCAGAGCAAGGACAAGAACACCAGCTCCTTGAAGGCTGAGACCTCACCAGAAATCCACCCCTCCCCTCCTCCAGTCATGTGGTTCCTCCTTCTTATTTTTTAAGTCGCAGCTCAAACGTCACTTCCGGGTTGAGCCTTTTTCCCTGACCCTTCAGACTAGTGTGGGCTATCCCGGCACATCACAGGTGCACAGCAAATGGTTACTGAGCCGAATAAAGGGGCTGCTCTGTGTCAAGGAGGCCAACACGTTTGGGGGGGGGGTCCCTAATTTTTCAAGCAAAGAGGTAGAGGGGCTGGAGGAAGGAGGCGAAAAAAGGGCCCTCCCACCAGGGGGCCAAAATGAGGATGGGGAAGGGGACAGACCAGACTTTCCAAGAGCTCGGCCCCCATGTTCTCCAGACCATTGGCCACAGGTGTGAGAGAGATGAACTCTCTTCCTTTCGGGCTGTTGCCCTCCATGTGCCGGACCTTGCGGCTGAAAGACAAAATCAGGGCCCACAGCTGAAAGCAGAAGGCGGCACAGGACCCAGGAGAGGCCCCTGGAGAAGGGGGGAGGATGGGAGAGGGCCGGAAGGGGGGAGCCTGGCACAGCTTTTCTCATCCCGGAGCTCAACCCTCCTTGAACTTGGCTGCCTCAGAGCAAGGCGCCCCTTCCTGCACTCACCGGTGCACGGCCTGGTAAATCTGGGAGGCCCAGGCAGGCACAGGGCAAATTCTGTCCGCCTTGCAGGGAAGGCAAGGAAGGAACTACGTACCACACATGTAGATACCTGGTACCGGAGTTTTCCTGAAAAGAGGCCCTAGCTTTTGTCACTCCTACAGCAAATGAAAGCCAGTGCCATTGAGTGATATTTTCATGGCATTATACTTTCCCACCTCCAAAAGATGGGAAACTAATCTCCTGAAGACTCTTCTAGTCCCTGGATCCACCTGGACCTAAAACCAGTCCTGCCACTGGAGTTTTCAATTCTAAGAGCCAATATAGTCCTTTTTTTTTTTTCTTTTGCTGAAGTCCATAGGCCTAAGTCCTCTGAATAAGAACCCCATCCCTCCCCACTCCTGTTTCCTGTTTCTTTCCCTGTGGAGCGCCCTAGGGGGGTGCTTTCCAAACCCTGGCCTGATTAAGCTCACGCGTTCAGAGGCACATGCACACATGTGCACACACGAGCGAGGAGACAGGTGGAAACACACACACACAGGGGAGGACGCTGGGAACGCCCACTACCTGTGCACACACATCCACAGACACGCGGCTGCACGGAGAGAGGCAGGACCCCCTTCCTACTCACATATTTGTGGTCAACAAGTCGCTCTCGAGGGTGGGCAGAAGCCCGTATTTCCACAGGGACAAAATGAATTCCACCCGCTTGCACTTTGGCCAGTCTTCTCCTTTCAGTGCAAATTCCTGGGCAGAGTCCAAGTTGGGATAGGTTGGGCCTCCCACCCAGCTGTGTCCGGCACCCTTGCCAGAGGGCCACGGCCGGGACAGGGACCCCAGCCCCTCTCAGGGAAGAAGGCTCCTGCCTTCTAACTTAATCGGCCTTCCTTGTCCAAGATGCCCTTGTCTCCACTCTCCCCTGCTCCTAGATGAGCCCACCCCTTCCAGGAAGCCTGCCTTTAGTATTCTCACCCCCTCCCCGTCCCCTCCTGTGCCCTCCCTTTCCACCTGCCATCAAGGTTACCCAGTCTCTAGGATCCTGCACATTAGCTTTCGATTTGCATCTTACCGGTCTTCTTCCCTCACGGAATCAGGAGTTATTACAGCAACGTCTCTTCCCGAGTTCGAAGGTTAAGGAAACCAGTACAGCTGTCACACGTGGCCAAGGTGTTTCACGCCTGAGCCTCAGTAGTCAGGACAACAGAGCAAAAGCACAGTTTGTCCCTTTCTTGCTTCTTCTTCTTTTTTTTAACATATAAGTAATTTACCTTTTATTTTTTTCTTTTGTCAAGTTTTTATTTAAATTCCAGTCAGTCTCTTCTTTTTTTGAACCCACACCTGAGCATCGGTGTGCAGAGTCAAGGGACAAACACTTTCGCGTTTCAGTCCTCCAACTAAACATTAAACTACTCAGACAGGGTCGACAACATCTCTTTAATAATTAATAATGTGCCCTCAGGACAGGACCCCATATGATGCATAAACATTTCCTGGTAACACAGGCTGTGGGGTTACCTACACATGTTGGTTGTTCTGGAAGTTTGGAGAGGATGATGGATAGAGGGTGTGGGGTTTCCCTTCTCCTTAAAAACATTATTTTTTTGTCTGTCAGAATACCAAAGCATTACACATGCTTCATGAAACATTTAAACATTATACAAATAGAACACAGCGAGTTAAAAACCCCTCTAAGCTGAGCCCCCCGGAGACAACCACCACTGACTTTGTGGAATTGTTCTCCAGACTTTGGCTTTTTTTTTAATGTTTATTCATTTTTGAGTTGCGAGGGCGGGGGGGGGGGGTGTTGCAGAGAGAGAGGGAGAGCCAGAATCCAAAGCAGGCTCCAGGCTCTGAGCTGTCGGCACAGAACCTGACACGGGCCTCGAACCCACAGACCGCGAGATCGTGACCTGAGCCGAAGTTGGACACTCAACCAACCGAGCCACCCAGGTGCCCCAAGACCTTGCCTTTATGTGATTCCTTTTACGAAGGGGCTCACCCTACACCAGCTTTGCTTTTGCAGTTTGGGGCAGAGATCCACACCCTGCCTCACTCACGCCGTCGGGGACCCCTGTGCTGCCTTGACTGTAAACTCAATGTCCACGGTGTCACCTGTTTTATCCTGAAAGGACCCCCGCCTCCGCGTGCGGCCCCTACAGGGATGGGCTTGGAGCCACCCTGGCAGAGGACCCGTCGGGACCCAGTGAGGCCTCCTCCACCTCCCCTCCCTCTCCCCCCCTCCCCCTCCCTGCTGCCTGCCCCTTCCTCTTCCCTCCTCCCATCTCCCCTCCTCCCTCAGTTTCTCCTGGAGCCCAGAGGGAGGCCAGGGGGCATAACACATCCAGTGGCAGCCAGGCGTGTTTCAAAACATTCGCTGTGTTCACCTTAAACCCTTGATGGTCTTGTGGGCCCTGATCTAAACCACGGGTTTAATAGGCTGTGTGTCACTGTTTGAACCCTGAGCTAGCGCCTAAAGGTCTGAATTTAGTTCTGACTCTGAAAGTTGACTTGTTTCCTTCAAGTTAACCGGGTGGGGGTGGGGGTAACAGTGCCTACCTCGTAAATAAATATTTATGGGGATTAAAGGAGCTAACGCAGGTAAGGTGTTCGACAGAGAGCCGGGCACCATCGGGCTGGCAGGCGTTACCGCTGTCACGAGTTCCGACTCAGGGATGTCTTCATACCGCTCTCCTCCTCCAGGCCGGGAAAGCCTGTGTTCCTCCCCTGCTCCTCCCCTCGGAGTGACCCCGAATCCCCTCAAGTGCTCCTGGACCCCAGGAGCCAAATGCTTTTTTAGGTGGAGTTTGGTTGAGAGCCACAGGCTGGTGGTTGGGAGACTGGGTGGGTGAGGACGAGCCCCCCAGGGAAAGGCCCGGAGCTGGAGGACCTCGGGGGTCCTGGCTGTGTGAGCTCAGTTGTCACCCGAGACTCTGTGGCCTGTTCCCTGAGGAGATGGTCTCTGAGGCCTGTCCCACACACGTGGGGAGCAGGGGGAGGCCCAAGACAGAGCAGGGGGTTTGGGAGGGGTGTGCTGGGCCCAGGGCAGAGGCAAGGACCATATCAATCTATATCTTATGTCTATATGTCTATATCTATATAACTGTCTGCATCTATAACTATATCTATATCTATATCTATAACTATATATCTATGTCTATAAATATATCTATATCTACAACTATATAACTGTATCTATATCTATGTCTATGTCTCTAACTATATCTATATCCATATCTATATCCATATCCATATCTATATCCATATCTATATCTATATCTATATCATCTATATCTATCATTTCCCTTCCCTTTAAAACAAAATAGCACTTAGAAGGATTTATACGCGGAGGCTACCCCTCCCCTCCTACCTACCCCCGTCCCGTTCCTCAGGGGAACCACGCACCTGTTTCTGGCTTCAGGTCTCTGGGGCCACTTCCGGTCTCAGGGGAGTTCTTGGCCGGAGGGAAAAGAATCCCTTCTCCCTGCCGGGCTCTGACAGAAGAAAGAAGACGCTTGTACAGGTGGTGAGCGAACCACTGGGCGCTGCCAGCGGCAGGTATTATCAGAAAGGGTGTTCAACCATCTATTTTCCTCCCACAATTTTGCCCACACACGTTCTCAGCTCTTCGCCGACGAGGCTCTTCCGTGGCGTGGATTCCCATGTCCGAGCAGGAGACGGAAAGCGAGGCTCTCGCTGTCAGATTCCACAAACAGGAGCCTCGTTCTTCTCTCCTAAACCTGCTTCTGTTTCTTAAACGCCGGTCGGTCAGCAGAAAGGGCATCTGACGATCTGATGTGAAGTCTGCTTTCTTACTCGGGGCATTAAAAAAAGAGGCGCCTCCTACGGTCATGGTAGAAATATTCGAAACGAGAAAGCGTAGATAAATTCTGATGACGTAGAGCAAAATACAAAGGCTGAAGAAAGACTCTGGGCTTTTCCATCCTCTAGTGTAACATTTTCTAAATAGGGGGAATGGACTCTCCCAAGACTTGGATCATGGTGTTCTTCCTAAAACCTGTGTAGCAAGTCCAGGCGCTCCCCAGGGAAAGAAGGAATCCAACGACGGAAAGACCAAAACCCCGCGTCCCACCACCCTGGCCGGCTTGGCGTGACTCTCCACGTGCCCCCTGATAGAGTCCACCCCTCGCTCTTTGCCATTCATCGGGAACAGACGGACACGTATGGCCACGACCCAGTGGAAAGTGAAAGGTTGGCCCTGGGGCTCATCTACCTCAGCAACAGTAAAGGGCTGATCAAGTATGGACACCTGGTCCCACACCCAGGCGGGGCCAAGGCCACAGGCAGGGGGAGCTTTCCCTAAACGATTGAGCGATCACTCTCTCCGAATATTTCACCGGTTGCTGCTTTGCGAAGTCTGTTCCCCTCATTTTACCGTCTACCTCTCTTGCCTTTCCATCTCATATCAGCTTCTTATATAATGAGACGTTGAAACGTTTCCTTTTCAGTTTGACCCGCGTTAAGGTGTTCTACACACCAAGCTAGGTGTCAATTCACGTCATCCTGTTGGGTTCAAGGATGATGCCCCTGGCTTTGGCGGGTTTGATACCAAAGGCAATATCCTTCCTCTGAGGTGTCCCGTCTTCCACCAGCCGTTGGCAGGGGCTGTGGGGACCTATTAATTGGGGTCTCCGTTCCCTTGCGGGCCCAGGGCCGACACCAATCACAGTTGAGAAGCTGGTTAATCACGTAGGCAAAAAGAAGTCCTTCGTTGTTCCAACCTCTCCCTCTGTCAGAGAGGCGGCCTGGTGTGGCACACACCGAGCCTTAGAGCAGAGCCTGATATTTCTACAGAAGTTTCCATGAAGAAGACCTTATGCCTCGTGGGAGCAGCCAACACAGCGAATCTCCCACAGACCAGTCGCGTCTGTAGGAAAGGTACGGACAAGGGGGGCATCACAAATGATACGCAGTTGTTAGGAAGAACATAAATGAACGCCGCTGAGCGTCACGTCTAGGCATTGAAACTTTCCAGGCATATCTTGCCTCCCTCCACCCGGATGGAAATCCACCGATAGCGCCGTGCCTAAGAATGAAAGGCGTAGCCTCGTCTCTGACTCTCCCCTGACTACCACCGACCGTTCTTCCCGGGTGGGCCTGCCGGTTTTATACACCACGACTCACTCGGAAACATTTCCTTTCCATCTCACTGTGCCCGCAGGAGCAAGTTTCATTTTTCCAAAGGCTGCATCCAATTCGCTTCACTCCGTGACCGTGCGGTTTTGTGGAGGGCCTGACCCACCACAGGGGCTAAACATCGGCCAGCTTGTGGGCCGGGAGGCGGTGCTTGACTGTCTCCCACAGGAGAGTTGGAAAGATGGTCGTAAGGGTGGGGACTTTTGTCAGCCACCCCACCTCGAGGGAAGGGAGAAACACCAGGGTCTCCCACCTCGGAGGAGAAGAGCAGTGAGCGAGCGGACCCAGGGACAGATCCTATAATTCCGAGAGATGGTGACGACAATGGCACCGGCTGAGGGCTTCACGTCCGGGAGTGTGGCATGTGCCAGCCTGTGCTAAGAGTGCTACCTGCACTGTCTCCATTAACCCTTACAATAACCCAGCGAGATACTGGTCACCGTTGCCCCCTCCCTGTCCTCCATGGGGTGTGTGAGGAGGGAGCCAGCACCATTAAATGGAACAACCATCGAGAAGCTGAATGGCCCGAGGTAGAACCGGGGGCCACTGTGCTACGTGTTCGCATTTGGGAGCTCTGAGCCGGCCCTCGAGGTGCCCACCCGGTGTCTCCACCTCACCGACTGCTTGGCCGACGGGATGGATCAGAGTCTATGCAGTGGGACACCTGAATGTCTTCGGTACATTCCTTAGTTTGAGATGGGGATTCTCGTCCGAGGGAGTTATGAGGGGGAAGGGTGGTCTTGGCAGAGGGGAGGGAGGAAGGGATACAGAATCAGGCAGGGGTGAAAAAGCAAAGAGCATGGTCTTGACTAGAGTCTGGCTTTAGTTTGATCCCACAGCAAAACTCTGGAACACAAACTTGCCCATAGGTTAGTCACACCTTGAGGCCAGGCCTGGCCAGGCCAGTCAGTCACGGACCAAGGACAGGGAAGGGATTAGGAGGGATTTTGCCTCTCAGCTGAGGCGACTTCCTTTCGACTCAGAGCACTTCTTTGGACATGGGGTAGTGGTGAGCTAACTAACCCACAGCCCCTGGGAGATGGGTCCCCACAGAAAAGGGGGCCTGGGCAGGGCCCCAGAAGCATCCACTGCAGGTGAGACACGATTGGCTCTGTGGCACCCCTCACGCCCAGGCTGCTGGAAGCAGGGTGCTGGCCGCTGTGGAATGCCCCAGGCACGGGCCCATGCCAAAACGGAGTCTCCTTTCCATAGGTACTCTGCCTGCCTCAGGGGGGGTCTCAGGACCCTGGGTTTGTCCACAGCCTTGTCGCAATGAGAGTTCTCATGGCAGCGGGGTGGGGTTGGTGGGACCAAAGACGTTTAGTGTGAAACCAGGGTGTTTTAACCTGGTCAGAAAGGATAGCCAGTTGAATCCTCAGGGATCCATCCCATACTGGACCCGGATGTTCTGTTCAAGTCATTAAACAGCCAGTGGCCAGAGGAGTTGACTAGACCACTGCCTCAGGCCAGGAACACAGACACTCATCTCCTGTTGTGACTCTAACATCTGGGCATGCGTGGCAAAGGCCAGGAGTGTCCTTCGTCTGCATGGGTGGCGTCTCCTGAGGCTGAGTGTGTGGTATAGCTACTATTCCTCAAGGAAGGAGCCATTTGTGACCCACGTCAGTTCTGAGGTCAGAGGACAGCGCCTCTGGTGTCATTGGGGGCAGGGGGGAGCGCCTCCTACCCTGAGCAACTCCAGCTAGGCAACCACGCCTCCTGCACACAGATACTCCCGGGGGCTGATTTCCACCAATGTCATTTTAGCATCGTAATCCAACAGTGGAAATCAAAGTTGCCCGGCTGGATGGGATATGATCCAATTCCTGATAGGCGGTTCCTGAGGCAGAAGGAGTTGGGGTCCCTCTGCAGGCATTTTTGCGTCAGGTAAGAGCCACATTAATGACCAACAGAGTTAATTTATTTTATTTTATTTTTTTTTATGTTTTTTTATTTTATTTTTGAGACAGAGAGAGACAGCATGAACAGGGGAGGGTCAGCGAGAGGGAGACACAGAATCTGAAACAGGCTCCAGGCTCTGAGCTGTCAGCACAGAGCCCGATGCGGGGCTCGAACTCACAGACCGCGAGATCATGACCTGAGCCAAAGTCGGCCGCTTAACCGACTGAGCCACCCAGGCGCCCCCAACAGAGTTAATTTAAAGGAAGGTCACCACCGGACAGTCTCAGGGAGACCAGTGCCACCCCACCCCCACCCCAGACAACTGCAGACAGACCGTCCTTGTCTATTGACGTCTGGTAGCTACGTCTACGAGTAAAATAGGTGAATGATAGATAAATGAATGGGTAGATGGATAGATAGATGATTGACAGATAAAAGTATACAGATGCTATTTTTTATTTTCGACTTCAGACAGTCTCTGTTGACTCTGCTATAGAAAACCCAGATTCGGTTCTCCGATGCTTGACGGCTGCATTACCATTTTGACTCTTCCTTTCATGCCGTTGCACTTGGGGTCAATTACTACCGCTTGAGTTAGCAGGGCAGAGAGTTGGAGGAGAGCTTTGACATCATCCTACAGCTTCCATGCCAGCCCCGGGTGGACCGTGTCCAGATCTCCTAATGCCCACGGCCTTCTTCCTGAGGAAGAAGTTGTCTTGCTTAGGACTGCTGTCACATGAGGCCTTCTCTGTTGTGTCCATAACAGCGGATCCTAACCGATGTACCACTGCTCTCAGCGTCCAGTGCAAATGTCCCTCCCTGGCTTAGCCCTGCCCCTCTCGGAGCCTCATATCGCAATACCACAGTCCTCTTTACCAGGCACTAGCCACATGAGCTTTCACTCCATGCCTCTGATACGAGCCGCGAGGAACTACCAAGCCACTCAGAGTGGCTCCGGAGAGCCCCAGTCTCACTTGGGTCCCACATCCTGCTGGCATTCTCTTCCATTCTTCTGCTTGGTAGTTCTCCACACATATATTCGCCATTACACATTTATTGGTGGGTTTGTTGGAGGTTTGCCTCCCCCACTAGACCGTAAGCTCTCTCGGGGAGGAGTCTAGGTCTGTTTTGTTCACTTTGATGTACCCAGAACATAGAATTGTCGCATATAATTGGCAGTCTCTAAGCACTAGTAAAAGGACTCAAACAACAATGAGGAGCTCAGTTCAGAGAATTTAAGCAAGATGCTCCAACCCCTATGGCTAGGAAAGCTGGATTTGAACTGAACTTTGTCTTACGTGTTTTTTCTAAGCCTGTCAAACAACTTCTGGGAATCTGGTTTCCCTTGAGCGACTCTTCCTTTCAGAAGAAGGGAAGAATTCGCTTTTCAGCTTACCACAAGTGTCCCGTCTCCCGGATGGTTAAATTTCTCATTAAAAATTAGCGAGGGGCACCTGGGTGGCGCCGTTGGTTAAAGTGTCAGGCTCTTGGTTTCAGCTCAGGGCATGATCTCATAGTTCATGCATTTGAGCCCCGCGGGGGACTTTGTGCTGACAGCGGGAGCCTGCTTGGGATTCTCTCTCTCTCCCTCTGTCTGCCCCTCTCCCTGCTCGTGCACGCTCTCTCTCAAAAATTAATAAACTTTAAAAAAGTTAGTGAGATGGGTTTTCAGTGTGCAAATCTCCTTTTCCCATAAATGAGACAGCCTCCCTGAGTTTTATCTCAAGTCACTGAGACCCAAACCCTGCCTCACATTACACTGTCGATCTGCCAATAACCAGAATGCACGCTCAACATAGCTCCGGGGACGCGCAGCAGAGTCCGGTCGGGAAAAAGAAGAGATACCCCCAGAAGAAACTGTATGAACTAGCTAATATGCCTTGTCAAAAACCATAGGGAAAATCTATGGGGACTTTTAAAAGGCTTTTGGACCAAGAGAGGTGGAATATAATTGTGGTTCAGGTGATATTTATTGATATGTTTGCTCACTGGAGATTCTACATTGCATGTAGGAGCCCACACAGCTTGATACGGTTTTTATCCTTAGGGGGTGGTGGAGGTGGGGGGTGAATAATCCAAGTCTGGACCAAATGTTGAGCCATGCTGAATTATATTTTTCAAAGGACCAAATATCCGAGAAAGCAGGAAATCACAGATGTCAGGAAACAAGAATGCTTTATTGGGTCCCTTGCATGCGTCCAGCCCATCCATCCTCTCACTGTCCCCTGACAGGCCCCAGAAGATGGTCTCGCTCCTTGCCATGAGAAATACATGTGCGGGGCGCTCCTGGCTTTCCTCTCTAGTCTGGAAGGCTGGTTGGAAGAGATGCTGTGAAAACGAGCTTCCTGATCTCAGAAGCAGAGATAGATACAAGGAACAAAGTAGATGAGTCATCAAAATGGTCATGGGCATGGAAGCCAGACCCCTGGCTGTGGCTAATCGATCACCGGGTCCCAGGAATGAAAAAGACCAGACAGTCCCTAAGATATCACCTAGTTGTTACCGTAACCAAAGACTTCTGGTTGGGCAGACAGGTCTGTCTCAAGCTGCCAAGGTCACGTCAAAACCTCCTACTAATTTCCAGACCTTCAATGGAGAGCAAGTCAAACATCTTGGAAGGGAAACCTTACTTTGACACTTAGATATATATTGCGAGCCTTCCTTGGCCTTCCCCAAAGGGATCTGTGTCCATTTATCTGGGAACTAGACAAGGAAAGGGAAAATATCCAAACGTGGGGAGAGGGGTTCTGTAAGACACTGGCTCCAAGCCATGGCCATTTTCTGGGGACAACAGAAAAGTATGCGACCTGTCAACCAATGGGGATGATTACTAAACCAAATTTGCACCAGAGTAAACACACTGGAACCTCAAAGGCAACCAAGGATTATTTTGAGTGAAGAGCTGAAATGGATATGTTTTTGAAATAGGCATCGCTCCCACACTGGCGCTCTGATGTGTGGGGTGAGAGCAACAGAATAGGACAGGACAAGCACAAGCCATTGGAATCCCCCTCTCTACCAAAACGGTAAATCGAAAGCAGGACCGCATTCCTAGGGGCAATGTAGAAATTAGTGTAGCTATCAAGACCTTGAGGGGGAAGTCATAGCAATGCCTACCACAGGTCAGCTGGGCCAGTGCAAAACACCGAGAGGTCTCCGGATTGCCTCAAGTTTTAAAAAGTGATGTCTCCAATGGCAGGTGCTGTTCCAGAGACGGTCTTCCTGCTAAAGCAAGTTCGTCCAGCACTTGGTATGAATCCTTTGATCTAGTGAATTCATGGTTTTCTTCTACTTTGATGAACAAAGAACGTCAGAAACGATTCATCTTCACTTGGCCTGGGGTATATTGCTCTGCTGTCCTGGCTTAAAGGTACAGAACATCTCAGCCGTCCAGCTCTGTGGCTCAGCCAGCTCACAGGGACGCTGCCCTCACCGCCACCACATTCCCTCACACTGATGGCATCACGCTGATAGAGCCTGGAGGTCAGCAGTGTCCCTACGTGCCTTGAGAAGACATATGTGAGTCAGAGGTGGGAGACAAATCACGTGGAAAAAAAAAAAAAAGGTCTTGATAAAGTTCCTGGGGGTGAAGGGGTCTGATTAGGTCAGAATATTTTCCCCCATAGTGTAGAACAAGTGAGTGCATTTCGAATCCCTTACCACGAAGACCCAATTCCAGGCGAAAATGCCATGTTAGGGCATCTTGTTCCAACCCGCGTGCTCACTGACCCAGAAGGCCACCGGCTTTGGGGTGGGCCCCGAGCAGGTTCTCCGGTGGGGAGAGACTTTAGTACAAATGGTTCTCCTACCAGGCCACGTGACGGGACAAATGTCGTGCCTGAGGTATCTGTCCGTCTGTGGTGTATTGGGGAACCATGTGGGGCCTGTGGCCCAGCACAGCATAATGATGCTTCTGGCAAGTCCTAACAAGCATGGCAGGGGAACCCAGGGTTCAGAACCAAGTGTTGCTCTGGCCAATAAGTAACCCTTATCCTTTTGAGACAGGGTCCTCCGGCTTGCCACCAGGCTCTGGGGCAGCCTAAATGCTCAGCTACAGCATAGCAAGTGGCCTCACGAACCGGGTTATCTGAAGCACCCAGCCATAGTGAGCCATGTCCAGAAGCACTCCATCATTAAGGGGATGCTCTGAAGGCACAAGTGTGGCCGCGTGTGTGAGTGCCTCACTCATCCTCCCACGATGCCCCCTCCTGCCCTGCTCCTCAGGTCCCCCTTCCCCCCCCCCGCCCCCGGTCTATACCTATCACCTCAAGGGGGCAGGGTTTGTCTTGACCACTATGGGTCCTTCATATCCGGCTTTGCATTGACTTTCCTTCTCCAACATGCCTCTCTTACCGTCATCACCCATGGAATTCTCGAATGCTGTAAACGTCACTGTGGCATCCCCACACAGTGCCTTCAACCCAAGGATGCACTTTACAGCAAAAGTAAAGTAATGGGTTGATGCCTGTGGCATTCCCTCATCTTGTCGGGGTCCCCACAGTCCAGAAGCAGTCAGCTTCATGATATGGTGAGATAGTTTGCCGAAAACTCAGTGATGGCCCGGGTTGAGAAACGATACCTTGAAAGGTTGGGCCAGACCCACAGGATGTCGCATAGGCTCTGAACTGGCAACCGAGTCATGGTATTAGGTCGCTCTCACAGGCTGGGAAGCAGGGTGGAGATGTGCTGTCACCACATCTCATTACTCTTCACATACCTGAGCTTTGGGATGAGGCTTTAGTCTCCAAGGAGACACATCCTCAAAATGTCATAATAAGCTGAATTAGAAGCTAAGGCACCTGATCATTTCAGGCTCCTTAAACCTCTGAGAACACATAACAAGAGGTTGTGGGAGTCATAAGATGGTTAACGTTATCGAGGGAAAATACTGTCGCTACATAAAAGGAGGCGGGGGCACAGGTGGATGTGGGGTGAGTCCTAGGGTGCCCCCCCTACTGCCAGGTCCTATGGTAAATAAACGCCCACCACGCAGGCAGGACCACCGAGGAGCTGGACTTCTGAAGTTTTGGGTCACGCCGACGGGCAAAGCAACCCTCGTCATGAACACTTGTTCTCATGACCTATTCTGGAAATGGACTGCAGCCTTTACCCATGCTTCCTTTCTTGCTGGGTCCAAGGACTTGGGTTGAATACAGTTACCTTCACCACTTAATCCACAGGTCACAGAATTTCAAAATGGAATTATATAAAAGAGAGAAGAGTGTCACTAGTGACGCTGGACTTGGGACAATGGTAGCCCTGGTCACTACCCCTTGGACTTAGTCATTGGATGTGACCTTGAATGGTCTCCCCAAGCAGAGAGGAAGTTGTTCTTGGTTGTATATGAGAGAGTCGTGATACATCGGGTGGGGAAGAACAGTGTGTGTGTGTGTGTGTGTGTGTGTGTGTGTGTGTCTTTGTTGCTGCCACCAAGCCTTTCCTACCGTTCCATTCTCCACCATCCTTCTGGTAAGTATCCCTATGCTTTGGGAAACTGCCGCTGCCCTGCTCCATGATGCCCTGAGCTCTAGGACAGGAATCTGAATCTTGCGTGAAGGGAATCCCATTGGAACCAATGGGTGGTTGGTGAGTAGAGTAGCTCTGAAGCTACTCCTCAAAGCCAATCATCAGCTATTCCTTTGGTTCTTGGAGCTGCCCCAACACCTTTCCCACAAACCCCTTCTCCTTGCTTAAGTTGGTCAGAGTCCATTTCTGTGGCGCAAAATCCAAGAAACCTAACGCAAAGAGGCTCCTTTGATACCCCCTCATGTATCTTTGCCTCCAACAGCGGTCAACTCAGAGTCTGGCACAAAGCAGGTGCTCAGTGTATGTCTGTTGAATGAATGGATGAATGAATAATATTCCAACTCTCAGTTCACCAAGGTGGTCTGGATATACAGACTGGGAGGGTTGGGGGCACACTGGGACAAGAGGAAAAGGTGGGGAGAGTCACCTGAGCACAAGATGAGGTAGAGGTCAGAAATGTCAAAACGGAGGGGCACAAATGACAGGCAAGAAAAGGCCTAGGTGGTGGCATGGGGTTGTTTGAGAACAAGAAGTCTCTGCACCTGGGGAAGCAGGAAACGGTCAGCGGGCGGCTGAGAGGCGGATGCTGGTTGTGTCCTGAGCTGGCCTCGTTGCCGTGGAGAGAGCCAGACACACTGGGCATCTCCCCAAGGCCTCCAGTTTTGTTCTTCCTTCCTGGGTTCCTTCCTTTGTGTTCCTCTTCCAAAGGAAGGAACAATTCCAAAGGCCTCAGTCCCCAGGACCCTGTTCAGGGACACAGCCATCAGCCTCGTCGTGCAAGAAGCACAGACTGTCTAGCCGTGGCCACAAAAGGCTGAGACTGAACGTCAATCCAGGAGCCAAACCCTGGGTTCATCATTCCAGAGGGCCCAGGGGCTGCAGGATCCCCTCAGAGCACCTGCCTGGGGAGAGGGGACCCTGACTCCGTATACCCACAACCACACCAGATAAGGGCAAGTGGGGTACACAGTTGCTGCCTTTATTGCATTCCAAAGGGAGCAGACTAGCATCAGACCCATCCCGCCCCAGGCCTCAAGGAGGGGCCCTCGGGAAGGACCCAGGGTGCTGGGCTGAGCACAGCAGTTCCTCGGGGGCCCCTATGTGAAGCCCAGAGCTGGAGCCCCAGGATCGAGAGCTAATGGCTGGGGGCACACGTCCTGGTTCCCAGGCACAGAGACTCCCCTCCACCCCAGCACGCGGGTGGGCTTTGCCCTTCCTGCAACTCCCAAGGGCGTTCCCCCCACACCACCCCCCGGAGAAGAGCCTAGCCCTCCGGCCCCGGTCTAGAGGGGATGTGAAATTCACTGTGACTGCGTCTCCTTTCCGTATGGAGCACAAGGTCCCTCCAAGTCAACACCTTCCCTCTGGCCACAGCCGATGACGCAACCCTCATGCCACTTCTCGCCTCACAGGCAAGGGGTCTGGGAGAGGCTGGGGAGGAATCTGGCTGGTGGAGCCCCTGGGCATGGGGACGCTCAGGGAGGCAGCGGAGGCAGGACGGCGGGCTGTGACAGGGCTCAAAGCTGGGGATGGAGATCGGGGTGCGGGAGCAGAGGATTCAGGGGAGTGAGTGTCTGCGTGCTGGGAGAAGGAAGGGCATGAACACACGTCACCAAAGACCACGGCACAGGAACACGACAGGCTCTGGAAGGGCACTGAGCCCCACGTGGGCTCAGTGACCGGTTAGTTGTAGGACAAGCTGGGAAGAATGAAGCCACGTAGCTGGAAAGAGAGTCACCAGGCCAGACACGGCTGGGGCAGTCTGGAACCCCGAGGACAGGTCGGGGCCAAGCAAAGGAGAAGGGTAAAGGCTGGCCCGCGTGCCCCCAGGGTACAACATTCACCGCAGGGTCCGGCAGGGCGGGGGGCTGGGTGCGGAGCTCATGCAGAGGACTCGGGAGCCTCCGGCAGTGGCCAGTGTAAACTTCAAGAAGGGCCTGGGCCACCAGACACTTGGGGCTGCGGTCTGGGAGCCTCGGGTGACGCTGGCACCAGGAGAGGCCACTGGGTGCCACGCACAAAAGCCGTCTGCTGAGGAGCGGATCGAGGAGAGGCTGCCCAGAGAGGCCCCCGAGTGGTGCCTCCCCGGTGCACCTTCCCTGGTTAGTTCCGTATTGGGCAAGTCTCCATCAGTTCAAGCTGCTTCCTTGTTGGTCTGCTGCGGGGCGGAGGCCCCGAGCCTCCCGTGGGGGGCTACCGCATGCCCTGGGCCTTGAGGCCGCCCTCTTGGATGGGAGGCTGTCCCAGTAACTGGGTGGTGAGTGCCTCTGAGGCCTGAGGGGCGGCCTTGGAGCTTGGAGTATTCTTCCGGGTGCCCTGGGGACTGGGGGGGCCTTTCCTCTGGGGCTGAGGACTCAGCTGGGCGCCCTTCCTGCCAGTAGATGGACTCTTGGAGCCTTTGGCCTTGGCTTGAGGGTGGGTGGCCTCGGGGCCCTTGAGGGGTTTTAGCCCCAGCATCTCACAGAAGGTGTTGCACTGGTGGGAAGAGGCAAACTGGTCCAGCAGGGCCGGGAAGCAGCTCTCCTTGAGGCCTTGGTATCTGCAGCCAAACAGGAAGAGCTGAGTGGGAGCTCCCCCCAGAGTGAGAGCCCTTGGGGGGCCTACTCTGGGGTGGCCAGGGCCAGGGTGTCACGCCCTACCCTTTCAGGGGGGCTGGGAGTCCAGCTGGGCACTACCTCACGGGGCAGCATCCCAAACCTCAATTTTAAACTGAGGCCTCCTTACGCCGCGGCCCAGGAACTCATCACGTCCACGCTAATCGGTGTGCGGATGACCTACCTTTTCAGTATTAAGTAGAGCAGACTCCACATCACCACTTTCCTCCCAGGGCCCTTCTCATCTGCGCCCCGATGAGCTTTCTCAAGCGAGAAGAAAGAGGAGCCCGGGGCTGCAGGTGAGCAGGTGAGCCTGTGTGCGGGCGTCAGTACTGCTGGTCCAGGGGCACCTGGGGGGCTCAGTCGGTTAAAGCGTCCGACTTCAGCTCAGGTCATGAGCTCATGGTTCATGGGTCCGAGCCCCATATGGGGCTCTGTGCTGACCGCTCAGAGCCTGGAGCCTGCTTCCGATTCTGTCTCCTTTCTCTCTGCCCCTCCCCCACTCATGCTCTGTCTCTCTCTCTCTCTCTCTCTCTCAAAAATAAAATAAATGTTAAAAAAATAAATTTAAAAAATGCTTCTGGTCCAGACCTGGGGTCAGGGGCACGGGGGTGGGGGACGGTCAGCAGTCCCTGGGACATTACTATACGGCCGCCAGGGCAGCTAGGACCATTCGGCCACAGGCCCAGTACCTCAGGGATGGAGAACCAGAAGACCTTTGACAATTTCACACCCCGAGAAGATTCTCAGAGGGCCTCCTGTCCCCGAGAACCACTCACCCTCGTAGTTTGGTAGCAATCTGCACATCAGTCATCTTCCAATCAACCCCTGGAAAGAGAGAGAGCTGGGAGTTGAGCAGCCCGGGCCGGTTCCAGGGCCCCCACCTCTCCAAGATGGGTATCATTGGGCAGGAACTTGCCAGGGTTCAGGGCACGCCATCACCTCTGACCTGTATCACAGGCGGTGTGGGCAACTCCATGTTGTTAGTGGCAATAATATCCCATTTTCACGGGTGAGGAGATAGACTCAGAGGTAAGGGACCAAAGCAAGGTCACGTTCATTCATTCATTCGATAACTGAGCACTGACCATGGGCCGTGGCCACTGGGTCAAAGTAAAAGTTCAGTTTTTCTTACTCCTAGATCCCAAACTCTTCCAGCTGTTCAATCCTGCCCCAGTTGGATCACCCTAGGCCACAAACTGGGCTGGCCTCTGGCTCTGAGCTAACCGTTGCTCCTTCCTCTTACCAGATTGGCCTGTCTGGGCAAGAGCGAGGAGGCGGAACATGAAAGTCAGTCAGGCTGGCCCAGCAGAAAAGTAACACTGGATGAGACTGGCTTCCACGTACTCACACAGACAGCAGGCAAGCATCCACACAGGACTAGAGGAAGGCAGTGTTGGGAGAACAGACACGGAGGAACGGGCCCCACCCTGGCCAGTCCACCCAGCATCCCAGCGTCCAACGTTAGAGTAGGAACCTCTCCCCACTTTCCAACTGTCTGGTCACACCCTTGCGGGAACCCGCCTGTCACTAGCAGGGCTCAGTGCTGCATGTGACAGAGGGACACATGCGTGGGCCTGAGAGGCGGGCACACCCAGACTGATTTCAGCCCCATCCCTTCCAAGCTGCGAGAACTACCTCCAACCCTCAGCTGTAAGAGTGGGGCAATGCTGCCCACCTCGCCGGGGTATTGAGAGCATCATGGGGTGTGCAGGGCTCTGATTTAGTGTCTGAAACACAGGGGTCATACAGGAGGCGTTAATCTGTCTGTCATTTCTCTCTCAGGACCATCACCTTGCACTCTGCCCCACACTAGCCATGATCCCTTACGTTGGCACAGAATTTCAGTTTGCAGAAGGTGCCCGTGGACACCACCTCACTCAGGCCTCGCAGCCAGTCTGGGAGGCAAGGAGGATACTGTCACCCCTTGGGGGGGAAAGGGTGGTGAAACTCAGGGAGATTAAGGGGCCCACTCTGTCTGTGCTTTGGCTTTCCCTTGAGTTTACAGAGACCAGCAGAAAAGCCATGAGGTGTAGACTAAAGCCTAATTTCTCCGACCCCCAGCTCTTCCTACTACATTGCATGATCATCTATACTACTAGAAACTAGTATACTTATCACAGCTTCCTGAGGACAGTAATGATTCCCCATTCGCCTTTTTAGCTTCCCGATGTTGGGTAGATGTTGGATGGATGGAAGGAAGGATGGATGGAGTCAACAAACAGAATGAATGACAATAGCTTAATGTGCTACCAGTACCCCCCCCCCCCCGCAATATACAGAATTATATATACAATATTTGCAGTGCAGTTCAATCCCAACGAAAAGCACACTTGAGCCGGTTTTCTGTCTCCGGCCCTTGGTTTTCTCACTAATGCACACTGGGGACTAGATGAGGTCATGTGTGATATTCCCCGCATCCCTTTCCTCCCACTGTAGAGAAAATCTCTTTTCCTCCCCCCTGCCTGGTTCTGGTTAGCGAGTAAGTAGGCCTGGGAAGGACTGATCAGGAAAAGGAGGAGGATTTGTGCTTTGCTGGCCTTTGTTGGAGGGGGAAGTCTGAGTAATGGGAGAGATAGAAATAAAAGGAAGCCAGAGAGACTAAGTTGGTTCACATCATAAAGAGCTAACAAAGTAGAGGAGGAAGAGGAGGAAGAGGAGGAGGAGGAAAGGAAGAGAGAAAGGAGTAGGATAGGAGGGGGGAGGAGGGAGAGGGAAAGGAAAAGGAAGAGAGGGAAGGAAAGAGGAGGGGGAGGAGGATGGGAAGAGGAGGAGGGGAAGGAGGAGGAAGAGAGAAGAGGAAGAAAGGAGAGGAAGGAGGAGGAGGGGGAGGAGGAGGAGGGGAGGGAAGGAGGAGGGGGAGGAAGAGGAAAAGAGAAGGAGGAGGAGAGGAGGTGAGGGGGAGAGGGGGAAGGGTAAGAGGAAGGGAGGAAAGGATGGAGGAGGAGGAAGAAAAGGAAGAGGAAGGAAGGAGAGGAAGGAGAAGTAGTGAGAAGAGGAGGGGGAAGAGGAAGGGAGGGGAAGGAGGGCAGGGAGGAGGAGGAGGAGGAGGAGGAGGAGGAGGAAGGACGGGAAGAAAGAGGAAGGGAGGAGAGGAAGGAGGAGGGGAAGGAAGAGGAAGAGGTGAGAGGGAGGAGGTGGGGGAGGAGGGCGCAAGGGGAGGAGGGGAAGGAAGGAGAGGAGGGAGAAGGGGCAGTAAGCTAGTGAGCGAGGATGGAGGGGAGAGTTTGGGAAGTAGGAAGAGGGGGAAAGTCCAGAGCAAAGCTGGAGGGAAAGGAGGACGGGAGATTCTGAAAAGGTGGTCGTGGCGTTTTAATTAGCCCCCACATAACGTTCTTTGAAATCCATTCCTTTTTCATTTTAACGGGAGCCTGGAGCCTGCTCCTTTATGCCCCTGCCCTTACAGAGCAGGCTGCGCGAGGCCCGGCGGGTGTCAAGGCCGCCCACAACACGGCGCCTGCCGCGTCCTACTCCACGAGGTCGCGGTGAAAAGCCAAGGCGAAGAAATAGGAGAGCGCATGCGCCGGCCCCGCCCGCCCTCTTGCACCCGCGCAGGCGCACCCCCCCCCACGCGCTCTCCTACCTGCCAGATCCGTGACGAGGAAGCTGCCGTTCGTCCACAGGTAGAGCCAGTGCTGGAAGGTCTGGCATTTCTGCCTGACCTCAGAGCTGCTAGGTGCCTCCGGAGCCGCGGCCGGAGCCGCGGCGCAGCCCCATTCCCGCGAGCAGTAGGGCTGCAGGGGCTTGCCCAGATCCTCCTCCAGGGTGGCATACGGGATATTGTTTGCGGGCCGGTAGATGAGATACAGTGGGAGGATCCTAAACATAGTTCCACTGTGCTGTGAGCAGGAAGGATGGCCCGAGAGACTCCTCCCTCCATCTCAGCTATCTTTACCCTTGGATCGCAAAGGAGGGCCCTTCCGAGAAGGGAATTGTCAGCCCTGACGCCAAAGGACAGAAAGAGAGCGGAGCTCCGCCCTGAGTTCAGGAAAGGAAATGGGGGCCGTTGGCTTCAGAGTCCTTGTCCGTTCTCCGAGGTCAGCGGGGTTAGAACCCAACGGTGCCATGGCCCCAGGAGGACGGGCTTGGGTGAGGGACCAAGACCAGTATGTGTCAAACGGAAAGGATCACCTCCAGAGAGGATTCGGCCAGACTGCTCAGCGCCAACCAGACCCCGGTATTCGAGTCAAGAGTTCAGGCCTCAACATGGAAACGATGACCATTTCTAGCTGACTCCTACGAGGCCCTGCACTGACGCTGTCTGCCCACCCAACAGTCCTGGCCAGGGTGCCTGGAAGTCTGGCCTACCCTCTCCCCTTCCGAGAGTCCCAGAATCTGCTGTGTGGAATTCTGCAACCCAGCCAACAGGGTGGGGAGCTAAGGGGTGGGGAGTTCTGCAGAAGAGCAAGCAGAGGCTTTTCTAAAGTGGGCAGTTAATCTGGAGGTGTTTATTTCTAGATTTCGTGGGACCATTGAGCAGAGCGTGGGGTTAGATGAGGGCCCATTTGCACAAGCCCCCCACCCCCACCCCCCAGGGGCCGTGAAATCACTGTTCTGGGCCGAAGCTCCAGTCAATGGGTCTGAGACTGCATGACCCCCTCTCTGTGTACTTACTCGGGCACCTCCCCAAAGCCGGGTGCCGCCTGGGCTTCGGCCGCAAAGATCTTGCAGTACTCCCGACTCATGTTCTGGATCTTGCATCCCTGTGGATTGAGGAGAACCAAATCCGGTCAGCAAGGAAGCTCTCCTGTTCTCCATCATGTCCGGCTCTAAGCGGGAGGGCCGCCCACCAGAGGACTGCAGGGAGGATTCCAGGCCTGGGGAGGGGGGTGGTTCATGCCTCCCCTGCTCCCTACTCTGCAGCTCATTGTTCTCATTTGCAAAACAAGAGGCCTCAGGCCTGTTTTCAAAGTGGTTTCCAAACTGCGTTTCCCGGAGCCAAAGGTGGCAGGGCCCCGTGGGCCACGCTTTGGGTTGTGAGGGAGACCTAGACTGTCCACCCCACCCAGTCACTCTCCTTTCACCTCACACACAGGCTCCCATGCAAGATATGTGTGAGGGTAACAGGAAAGGTTTCTGCTCCAAAAATATGGTTTGAAAACAATGGCCCCAAAGACAGAGCCTGGGCTAAGTCTCAGGCTCTCCTCAAGACCCATCCCAGGAGCCTCATGAGGTTGACGCTGAGATGGTCTGTGCCCCACACTGGGCCTCCCAACAGGACCTGAGCCGGGAGGGGGAGGAGGGGAAAGAGCGGAAGGAGGGAAGGGGGATGGGGCGCAGTACCTGGATGGTGACGTCGTAGTTTCTGCCCAGGAGAGAAGTCTCGCTGCTGGGCCCAAACACAAGCAGGCTGGACACCTTGATGATGCACGTGCGGCCTGACTCGAAGATGGGCTCCAGCCCATAGATGACCTTGGCCTGGGAGGCCTTCCGAAGGCCATACCCATGTCCACCCCCTCGTAGCTCCTCGCTCACCAGGCGCCCAAAGAGTTTGTCCCCCCAGCAGCCCGAGTCGGCCAGACCCTTCGCAAACACCATGGGGGTCATCTCAATCTCCTCTCCAACTGAAGGGGAACAGGAAACGTAGAAAACTGGAAGTTCCCGCCCAACTGAGGTCGCCCTCTTCTGCAGGGCAGGAAGAGGCCAGAACCATCTCCTGCCCACCATGCTGGCGCGCCCACTCTCCGTGCATTCCTGCTCTTGGGGTGTATGCACGCCACGGGTCCCAAACCGGACCGTGAACCCCCGAGGGCAGGACTGTGTCTGACACAGCCCCCATTGTGTAACAGTGCGTGAGTGTACCCACACATCACAAGGACTCTGTCAGTGTCTGGAGGGGAGGGGGGTTCCGTGGACATCACAATTGGTACACGATACCAGAATTCCTTTATTTTGGAATTAGGTGTTTTGCTCAAATGAAGAAATGTCTCCATCTCAAGCAACATGTTTGACTGGAACAGAAAGTCTGCAGGACCAATCCAGCCCTGGCGCTCAAACTGTGATCCCTAAAAACCATTTCCCTCTAAAAGGAACCAGAGCTCCCTAAAGAAACAGTCGATTCCAGGTCTGTGGCAGGAAGGATACTCGACGGACCTGACCTACCTTGTCCGACCAGAGAGCAAAGAAGCTACAAAAATGACCGGAGGCCAACCTCCAAGAAGGACACAGGAGCCAACCTCCCAAAGGGGCTTCCATTGGCCCAAATCAGACAATCTTACCAACTAAACACAATGGTTTATACAATGTGGTGAACGTACCAAATATGTTTTAAAAATACTCATAATTGTAGTTTAAAAAATACTCATTCCTCCCTCAAAAAACCCCTCGATCTCACTGGTGACCTTTGGGGGATGCTAGGACACCATCTCAGGGCAACCAAATAACAGAAGAAATCAACTGATGAATGAAGAAGTGACAGAATTAAAATACTCTAGCTGTAAATCCTAATGAAATAATGGATTTAGGTAATAATTGGTAATTGCAAAAACCCCTAGGTAACAAGTATCGGGTACAGTTTTTAAACTTTTCCAAGGGACAGATCAGGCAGAAACAACTGAATGAAGGCAGGAATCAATGTTACTAAAGTATGACAAGCTTTCTGTGCCTCCAGATAGGATGCGAAAGGAAAGACACGGCACGTCTATGAAGTGTTCTTACCCCCTCCCCCCAAAAGTGCACCTGAATCTGACCAAGCTCTTGCTCTAATTACAAGTTTTTGTGGGTTTTTTTAATGTTTATTTTTGAGAGAGAGAGAGAGAGAGAGACAGAGTATGAGTGGGGGAGGGGCAAAGGGAGGAAGACACAGAATCTGAAGCAGGCTCCGGGCTCTGAGCTGTCAGCACAGAGCCCGATGCGGGGCTCGAACCCACGGACCAAGAGATCATGACCTGAGCCAAAGTCGGGACGCTTAACCGACTGAGCCATCCAGGCGTCCTGATCTAATTATAAGTTTAAGGGAAGCACATGAGTAGAAGAATGTGTGAAATGGTGTTAAATCAACAAAATCTAGAGCGTAAGCAACTCTACGCATCAAGCAACTTCAACAAATAAATGGCAAAAAAAAAGGGGAACGACGAAGAACAGTCCTATATTAAGAGACTTAACATAGATCAGCCCAAAGTGGTGAGTGGTTCCTAATCCGAGTAAACCAACACCTGGGAGACAACTGGGGAAACGCAATCGGATGTTTGAGGACATTCAAGAACTACTACGAAGCTTTTAGGTGTGGGGTTGTATTTGGTACCGAATAAACTTGACAACGAACAGAGGCACTAGTTCAGTGACTGGCTGATCAAATGAGTGAATGAATGAATGAATGAATGAATGAGTGCACTCGGTGGCAGTGAAGCTCTAAACACCTACCATCAGCTGCCTTTGCAGTGCTGACCCTTAGTGCGTCTCGGACAGAAGCCTCACAGACTCTTCCCCTCATGTTTGGGGAAATGCCTTATAACTTGGGGCCGTCACAATCACCAGACAGCCTACTGAAAATGCAGTTTTCCTGGGTCCTTCCGCAGACATTACGATTAAGGGTATCTGCGGCAGGGCCCAAGAAACTGAAACGTTAGCAGCCGTGCTGTGCGCATCCGATGCAGGGACCCACAGAGCACCGTGAGAAGCTCCGGGAAGGGAGCAAGCAGGCTAAGGTATGTCCTAGCGGCCAGTCCTGCCCTTGATCAAGGGCTCCGACGTGGGCCAAGGGCACAAGGCTGGATTCATTTCCTGTGCAAGGGCCTCTTAGCCACTCCTCCTCCCCACCCCATCTTCCCCACCCCACCCCACCCCCCTCCGGAGCCCTATCCTAAACTAGGAGGCAAAGGGCAGCTGGTGTGGAGGTAAACTTGACATTTGGAATGGATCCCGCGTATTTAAAAGAAGGCCCTCCCTGTGGACCGCAGGGGTAGGGGTGAAGGCCCGCCCACTCCTCCCCTGGGGTGGGGGCACCATACCTTCGCCTTCTTCTCTGGAGACGAATCCTGACAACACTGGAGAAAAAGAAGAGGAAGCAGCCACCCTTAGGCTGGCTGCCTGCACCGTCTCTACAGAGATGACCGTCGCCCTCCCGCAGGGGACGCACCGGGCCGGGAGCCCAGGAGGGGCGCGCTCACCCTCGGGGCTGAGGCAGAAGTCCGTAGAGGCTGAGCCGTGCTCATTGTGGATGGTGCATCGGTACACGCCGCAGTCCACGGGGGACGCCTGCACGATGGCCAAGGCCGCTGGGCCCTCGTCCCCTGCACTGCAGGGAGGGAGACCCTCCCCGTGAGGACCATGGCCACGCGCAGCCCAGGGCCAGACTGTGGTCCCCGGGACCCTCCCACCCTGCCCTCAGACGCTGCCGGGGACCCCGGCACCGAGAGCTCAGGCGGGCGGCCAGACGTGCCGCGGTTAAGAGCTGGGCCTGGGTCACACAGGTCTGGTCCGCAGTCCCGATCCTTGCTAGCTGCGTGACTATGGGCAAGGGACTTAATACTACTGAGCCTCAATTTTCTCCTCTCTGCTAAGGAAATACTAGAACTCCCCCCCACCACTGGGTTACTGTGAGCAGAAGATGGGGGGCACAGACCCAAAGTGTGAGGACGATGCCCCACCCTGCTAGCGCCATAACCAGGGAGTCGGTCAGTGGAGGCACTACCCAGCCGGCTCACCTCCTGCCCACCTCGCCCACTGGGCGCTGATCCTTGGCCCAAGTCAAGACGGAGTCACTCAGAATGTTGAAAAACTGACACCAGAGCTTCAGGCTGCCGGAGGCATCAGGAAACTGCTCTACCCGAATCTTCCGGATCACCTGTGGGGCTGAGAGCAGGGGCCCAGTTGAGAGAGACAAGCCACTTCTCCTCGGTTGTGCCCTCGCTGGTCCCACGCCAGCTTCCCTGGCCCTACGCACCTGTCCTGGTGGGACAGGTGAGGGAAAACAGGATTCAGGCTTCCACACAAACACACTGCTTCCTGGTCCCCAGCTGCGTCCCTCCCCTCCTCCCCCCCCCCCCAATATTGCTCTGACTCCGAATCACACAGCCGAACTGGAAAGTTCCCACTTCTGTGCCCCTCCCCCAGGCCTGGGGGAGCCTCAGAGCGGAGGACACACAGCAGTTAGGAGAGGACCCCGCCCTCGTGGGGAGCACAGCATAATGTGCATTCTTGAATCACTGCGTCATATACCTGAAACTCATGTGACGGCGTGTGTCAACTAAAATTACAAAAAAAATTTTCTTTAAGTTTATTTTGAGAGAGACAGCATGAGCTGTAGTGGGGAGGGGCAAGAGAAAGAATTCCAAGCAGGCTCCACGGTGTCAGCGTGCAGCCCGACGTGGGGCTTGAACCCACGAACTGGGAGACGGCGACCTGAGCCGAAACCACGAGTCGGACACTGAACCAACCGGGCCACCCAGGCGCCCCGGGTGTCAACTAAAATTTTAAAAAATGAAAAAACAGAAAACAAAATCCATGAGAGATTAAACAGATGAATGGAAAGCAGAAACAGAAAACCCAGATTACCAGAATCAGCAATTGCCATACCAGAATCATGTCCGTACAGAGCCATCAGATGGTAGACACTATGGCAACTGTCTGTCTGACAGGTGAAAAGGGAGAATTCACTGGAGGGACACTAGCTGGGAAAGCCCACTCAAGAAGAAACAGATTTTACACGAATGGCCTTAATATCTATTAGAGGAACTGAGTTCACTAAAAACAGCAAAGAAACAAAACACAAAGTTTTTTTCTCAAAAGCTCTTGTGGCATTAAAAAAAGAGAGAGGGGGGCACCTGGGTGGCTCAGATGGCTCAGCGTCCAACTCCTGATTTCAGCTCAGGTCACGATCTCACGGTTCATGAGTTCGAGCTCCGAGTTGGGCTCCGTGCTGACAGCTTGGAGCCTGCTTGGGATTCCCTCCCTCCCTCTCTCTCTCTGCCCCTCCCCCACTTGTGCTCTCTCTCTCTCTCTCTCTCTCTCTCTTAAAATAAATAAACTTTTTTAAAAAGAGAGAGAGAGAGAAGAACTTCAATGTGGGCTCTAGGCCCGCCTCTGAATCCCAGCCCCTCCTGCTCAGGACTCATGTGACAATTCTGCACAGAGGGGATGGTGGGGATGTTGGCGCTCCACCTAGAGCACCGTGGGAGCCAGGCCCCATCTGAGGACCTGATTTCTTCTATCCCACTTCCCTCCCGATGGTCCACAGCTGGTGCTATTCCCAATCCCGAGGGGCAGAGCCAGGACAAGAACGAGGTCTCTAGGACTCCACGACCGGTGGGGTCATTACAGGAGAACGCCCTCAGTAACCCCTCTGGGGCTCGTGTTCCCCCCTGCGGGGCGCTCTCCCCGCATCACTCTCCTGGGAGGCCGGCCCCCACCCTCCCCACTGCTCACCTTTTAGCAGCTCTTTGGCTTTCCTGGCTTTGGCCGGGGTGTCCTGCTTGCCTTCCTCCGGGGCCAGCTCTGCGTCCAGGCCGCTGGCCTCCTCGGGCCGCGGCACCTCCAGCATGCCTGCCTTCCTGCCCTGGGTAGGGGAGCGTTTCTCCCGCCCGGGAGTCCCCGGGGACCCGGGCGCGAGGCCCTTCCTGAGCCCCCGGGGGGAGACTGTGGGGCTCTCCCTTTCTTCAGGTTTGGCCGCCTCCCCATCTCCTACCGCTCTGACCTTGGGGAGAAATCTCTTCCTCCGGGCCCCCAGAGCTAGTTCCTCGGGTGTGGCTGCAGGGAGACCTGTCAGAGCCTCCCCTGGGGCCTCCTCCTCTCGGAAGGCTTCCTGGGCCCCTCTGTCTGCTGAGAGTGGTCCCTGACCAGAGGCCGTGTGCCCACCTGCCTCCCCCAGCGGCCCCCCCATGCTGCTCTCCTGGGACGTCCCCAGGAGCCCAGGCCCCTCGAGGGAAACCTCTCCCTCGCCCTCACTGGATCCTTCTGAGGCCAGCCCAGGGCCCTCCTCCTCACCCACCACGATGGCAGGGACGGTGAGGGTGCTGGGCCCAGGGCCCCGGGCTGCGGCCAGGGCCTGGCGGCCGGCCTGCACCTCGCGGTCCAGGAGGCCGGTGAGGCGGCGGGAGGTGCAGGGGCTCAGCATCAGGGTCTGTGCGCTCTGCACGAGATGGTTGTTCTCCACGCGCTCCAGGATGCGCCTGGACGTCCTGGGGCTCAGACCAGCCACTTCCACGTTGGGGACCAGAGTGGGTGAGGGCACCGGAGCCCCGCTGGCAGCCCCCTCCTGGGACTCTGCGCCCCCGCCCCCCGTCTCTGTGCTGGATAGCTGCAGCAGCAGGAGCAAGTAATTCTTCAGGGAGTCTATGAGGCCAGGGTCGCAGCCGCGGGGTCCTGGGGGCCTCCCCTCCACATCTGGCCCCTGGGCGCAGGCCCCCTCGCTGTCGGCTGCCGCGGTTGCTTGTGGGTGACTCTGGGCGGGGGTCCCTGGCCCCAGGTGCAGTGGCGGGGCTGACCTCAGCAAGGCCTGGTCCCCAGAGGGCGGGAAGGCAGTGGCACTTAGGTGCTGAGAGGTCGGAGTGCCGGGCCGTGCCTCCTGAGAGCTCTGGGTCAGGCCCGGCCCCGGGAGAGAGGGCAGAGTGGGCACCTCCGGGCTCCTGCCAGCCGGAGGACAGCCACCCACATCCACAGACGGCACTGCCCCCGGCTGCTCCTCCTTGGGGCACGGGATGAGACCATCCTCTGGCTTGCCCTTGACCGGGCCCGACCACTCAGGCCCTTGGCATCTCACCCCTCCCCGCTGCTCCAACCCCCCCTGGGGAGGCTGCTGTGCTGGGAGCTTGGGGCCACCTGCTGGGGCACCCGGCACAGCCGTCTCCTCAGATCTGAGCACAAGACCAGGTTCTTCTGGGACAGAGGACCCTTCTGGGGTCTGTTCAAAACACTCAATAATCTGGGGAGACTGCGGACCCTCTGAAGGTGGGCGTTCAGGGGCTCTGGACTGTGGGCTGAGGCTGGTCACGGATCCCTTCTCTGACTGACCTTTTATGGCTGCGGACATGCTCCCCTCTGACCGTGTCCCCTTGTCTTCCTGGATCCTTCTCTCTTCCTGCGTCCTCTCGTCTGCCTGCGTCCTTTCCACCTGCGTTCCTTCCCTTCCCTGTGCCACCACATCCTCCTGGGAACTCCTGGCTGACGCCGTCCTCTCACTGTCTTGTGGCTCAGTGTCCACCTGTGGCTCCCTATCTGCCTGTGTCCTCTGGGTCGTTTGTGTTCTGTCTCCCTGGGTCCTCCTAGCCACCTGCCTCTTCCCGTCCGCCTCTGTATTCTTCTTGCCTCCGGCTTGCTGGTCAGCAGATGTCATCCTCTGATCCACCCGGGTCTCTGTGTCCATGGGCTCGATGACGCCCTGGCTTCTGGAGGAGACCGTACTGGCGCTGTTACTGGCCAGCATGGTAGGAGCCGGGTTTGCCTGGGATTCCGGGACCTGAGCAACACGGACAAAAGCGAGAACTTGGCTACATGTGCCTTAGGATCCCTTTCACCCTGGCCTCCCAGCCTGCTCTGACCTCATCCAGAAGTGCCCTGACGGGAATCCCGCCACCTGCTTCCTCAGGCCTGCTAAGCACACGTGATCAAAGTCCCAAGCCCGCCCACCCCGATCCCTGACGCCAAGAGTCTGGACCAAGGAGTATCCAGAATCCAGGTCTCGCTCTGGCCCTTCCCACCTCTCCCCAAAGAAACCCTGCCTTTCCCGAAAGACATTGCTCTTGTGTCATCCCACCCCTCACCCCTGCCATTTGGAGGAGGGTATCCTCTCTCCGGGGCTTCTGAGCAATCGATCTGCCCCTCTTTTTTGGCACTAACGGCCAGCGAATAGAATTATGGGAAAAATGGGAGGGAGCCAAAGGGTCTCCCCATAGTGGCCTCAGTGACAGCATCCACCATTAACGCTGAGCGAGTGACATCCAGACAGAGAAGGTGAAAGTAAAGATGAATGCCACCTGTGGCAGAAAAGTCAGTCAAACATTGTGCTATTGCCCTTTTGAACACCCACTATTCGCAAAGCACTCTGCTAGGTCCCTACTTATTATATACATATTGCCTCACTCCTCACAATATGAAACTGTTGTGAGCATTATTTCCATTTTAGAGATAAGAATACTAATGGCTGAGGGAGAAAGTGATCGTCCACTGTCAGAGAGTGAGCAGGACAGGTTAGCTGAGAAGGCGTGTCTAGCTTCAAATCCCACATTCTCGTCTCTGAGACAGGAATGGTGCCCAAATAAAATTGAAGGGTTTCTGGTCTAAACATGGTGGCGTCAGACAGTGATTTGCCTCTTTTCCTCCTGATTACGATCAAAATCAACAAAGTGAACAAGAAAATAAAAGCAAACTTCATGCTGATTCATAGGGGCACATGTACCCCCATGTCTCTAGCAGCACTTTCAACAATAGCCAAATGATGGAAAGAGCCTAAATGTCCATCAACTGACAAACGGATAAAGAAGATGTGGTTTACATACACGATGGGATACTACCTGGCAATGAGAAAGAATGAAATCCTGCCATTTGCAGCAACGTGGATGGAACTGAAGGATATTATGCTGAGTGACATAACTCAGGCAGAGAAGGACAGATATCATATGTTTTCACTCATATGTGGAACTTGAGAAACTTAACAGAAGACCATGGGGGAAGGGACGGGGAAAAAAATAGTTTCAAACAGAGAGGGAGGCAAACCATAAGAGACTCTTAAATACAGAGAACAAACGGAGGGTTTATGGGGGGGGGGGCGAGGGAGAGAGGAAAATGGGTGATGGGCATTGAGGAGGGCACTTGTTGGGATGAGCACCGGGGGTTGTATGTAAGCGATGAATCACGAGAATCTACCCCCAAAACCAAGAGCACACTGTATACACAGGGAACGGAGAGTAGAACACCCCATAGCAGCAATCTCAGACAACACCAGCAAAAACACGCTGCTGAAGCGGAATCCTGAACATCTCTAGGCTCGGAGAATGGCTTTTGCACACACAGGGATTTAAGGAATATCGTTCCCGTGAGCCCCGCTGGAGGAAACTACCAGAGAACACATTGCAAACCAAAAGGTGATTAGGGAAAGAACTGGTGGGGAGCATCAAATACTTATTAACCATAGAACCGAGACGAAAACCGGAGGGGTTTAGAGTAACAGAGCAAAATGTGAGTGCTGCATGCCCAGACCCGGCAGAGATTATATAACGCGTACAAAAATGGAAGGAGGAAGAAGGTGAGTGGATAAGCTCCTTGACTGTATCACCTACACAAACCAGGAGCCAAAGGTTTACTCAGAGCTGAAAAACCAGGTGATAGAAATACAGGATTTTTAACTAAACAGAGATAATCACCACAGTAAAATGTGGGGGCTAATACAAGATAGAAAATGACAGGGGAAAAGGGTAATGGAAACACTTTATCATAGCTCATCATAAAAAAATTAAGACACCGGGGAATGCCTGGGTGGCTCAGTCAGTTAAGCGTCCAACTTGGGCTCAGGTCATGATCTCGTGGTCCATGGGTTTGAGCCCCGCATCGGGCTCTGTGCTGACAGCTCGGAGCCTGGAGCCTGCTTCTGAGTCTGTGTCTCCCTCTTTCTCTGCCCCTCCCCTGCTCACGCTGTCTCTCTCTGTCTCTCAAAAATAAATAAATGTAAAAATAAGAAAGAAAGAAAGAAAGAAAGAAAGAAAGAAAGAAAGAAAGAAAGAAAGAAAGAAAGAAGGAAGGAAGGAAGGAAGGAAGGAAGGAAGGAAGGAAGGAAGGAAGGAAGGAAGGAAAGAAAGAAAGAAAGAAAGAAAGAAAGAAAGAAAGAAAGAAAGAAAGAAAGGAAGGAAGGAAGGAAGGAAGGAAGGAAGGAAGGAAGGAAGGAAGGAAGGAAGGAAGAAAGAAAGGAAGAAAGAAAGAACCTTCAGTTAATTCCTGGTGTTCTAGGAATTAGGAACCACTAACATGGACATGAAAACTATAAAGAAAATGCTAACTTTTCACACAAGACTGATGAGAACAGAGCTTTCATGTTTTTCAGAACAGATTTTATTTTTTGGTAATCTCTACACCCAACATGGGGCCCGAACTCACAACCCCAAGCCCAAAAATCGCACGCTCCACCAGCTGAGCCAGCCAGGTACCCCCAGAGGTTTTGATTAAAGTTATCTTCACTCCCCCATCCCCAAGCCTGATCAGTCCCTGAGTCCCAGTGAAGCTACTTCCTCGGTGTCTCAATATCCATCGCCTTCTCTGTCTCCACTGCCGACTGCCTAAACCACGCTGCCAACAATTCTGTCTCGCCTAGACACCTGCAAAGCCTCCTGACTGGCATTCGTGACCCTCGCCTTTGCCTCTGCTCAACACCTACCCTCACTGCAGCCCAAGTGATCTTACCAAAATACAAATCGGATTGTGACACTCCCCTGCTTAAACACCTCTCAAGGGCTTATCATCATTTACAGGATAAAGCCTAAAGCCCGTGCCTCAAAGAGCAAAAAGTTTAAGAACATTCTGTTGGCCAGGGAAGGGGGAAACAGGTGTCAGCACAGCCTCTACGGACAGTGATTTGGCATCATCGAATAAAACTAAAAACGCTTATACTCTTTTAAATTGCTTTTTAATCTTTATTTGTTTTTGAGAGAGAGAGAGAGAGACAGAGAGCGAGTGGGGGAAGACATAGAATCTAAAGCAGGCTCCAGGCTCTGAGGTGTCAGCACAGAGCCTGACACAGGGCTTGAACTCACGAACCGTGAGATCATGACCTGAGCTGAAGTCGGATGCTTAACCGACTGAGCCACCCACATGCCCCGAAACACTTATACACTTTGACCCAACAGTTCCATTATGAGGAATTTATCCTATAGCTATACAAGATAGATACATAAATGCAGATGGACTTATATACAAGGATATTCACTGCAGCACAGTTTATAACAGCAAAAGACTAGAAATTACCTAAATTCCATCCACACAGAACAGATCCAGTGAATTATGGTACATCCATATTCCAAATAAATAAATATCCAAGTAGAGGGGTGCCTGGGTGGTTCAGACAGTTGAGTGTCTGACTTCTCGTTTCAGCTCAAGTCATGATCTGGCAGTTCATGGGTTCAAGCCCCACATGGGGCCCTATGCTGTCAGTGCAGAGCCTGCTTTGGACCCTCAGTCCCCCTCTCTCTGCCCCTCCCCTGCTTGTGCTGTCTCAAAAATAAATAAACATTTTTTAAAAAACAAAAAAATAGGGGCATCTGGATGGCTCAGTCGGTTAAGCATCTGACTCTTGGTTTCAGCTCAGGTCATGATCTCACGGTTTGTGAGTCTGAGTCCCACATTGGGCTCTGTGCTGACAGTGCAGAACTTGCTTGGGATTCTGTCTCTCTGCCCCTTCCCTGCTATGTTCTCTCTCTCTCTCTCTCTCTCTCCCCCTCTCCCTCTCTCGAAATAAATAAATAAATAAATAAACAAACAAACAAATAAGAAAGGAAGGTGTGGACAGAAGGTACAATATGCAATCTTTTTGCAGCAAATATACAGACACACACACATATTTTTAAATGCATAGAAAATAGTTCTGGAAGGATGCCCAAGAAACCAGTTCTGGCAACTGACTTCGGGAAGAGGAACAGGATGGGGGGGGGGGGGTGGCGAGGCAGGGAATTGAGGAAGACCATATTCTCCATATACCTTTTCCACTTTTAAAATTTTATACCATGTGCACATGACACGTATTTCAGCAATTTTCAATTTAAAGCCAAAATAAGTAAATAAAACCTCGCGTGATCAACGATGCCCCTCCTTCCGCAAGGATCCCATCTCTCTCTCTGGGTTCATCTCTTGGGTCTCTCTGCCCAACACCAAGTTACTGTACTGACTACAGGGTGGTTTTGTAACTACTTTGTGTATTTGTTCTCTAGGGGACAGTCTCAGCCTTCTCCTCACTCACCTGAAGGACTTCTCATCCTTGAAGACCGCGCTCAAGTTTCTTCTCTTCTTTGAAGACTGCGAGTTCCCTCCTCCACCTCACCCCACCCTCCAAAAAGTTAGTGGCTTCCTACCCTAAGCACCCATGGCAAACATACCTAATTTATCAGTATGCCCTCATTCTGCGTCGTACTTGTTTGTTTCATGCATGTGTCACCTGCTAATGTGTAAACTCTTCCCCTCTGAAGAGGTGGACCCAGCAGTGTCTCAGAGTTAGAGACTTGGTGCTCAGTAACTATATGATGAATGATCAGTTGGATACTTTCTGGACACTTCTGCAAAAGCTGACCTCTCTAAACACTGTGGGGTGTGTGTGTGTGTGTGTGTGTGTGTGTGTGTGTGTGTGTGTGTCTACATTTGGAACTATGTGGAGATACAAGGACTGTTGTGTATTCCTTTAAAATAACCACTGTGTGAGCAGTGGCGGACCCAGCCGGTTCTGTGTGAGCTTCTTCACCACAAAGAACATCCGTAGGTTTAATTTTCCATCCTTACTGTCTTCCTCATAAATTCTCAGAGATTAAGGACTCAGTCTGATTCACCTTTGCATCCTGCACAGACTCAAGCACATAGGAGGATCCAGGAATCAACCACTGACTGAGAAGTACTATAGATTCTAACCCTCAAGAAGGGGCGTGGCCCTGGAGCGATGGTTTGGGGAAGCCAAGGGCGGTGGGGAGGGGCGCAGAGCAAAACCAGAAGGTTAACAGGAATGGTGAGGGCAGTGCCTAGGATCTGGAATCTCCTTCTCCTGAAACCCAGACCCAGAGCTGATACTGAGGTTTCATCATTTTTAAACGTTTGGTAGAACTGCCAGTAAAACTATCTGGCCCTAACAATTTCTTTTTTGGAAGATTTTTGACTACAAATTTTATTTCTGTAACAGTTGTAGGGTTATTCAAGTTGTCTCATTGTTTGCATGAGTTTTGGTAGTTTGTGGTTTTTAAAGAACGGGTCTGTTGCATCTAAGTTTTTGAACTATGTGCACAGTTTTTCATAGTAGCCCTTTATTATCTTTTCAATAGCTGCAGGGTCTCTCGTGATACCACCTGTCATTCTTTGATTATTACTATTATTATTATTATTATTATTATTAGAGAGAGCGAACACAAGCAAGCCTGGGAGAGGTGCAGACGGAAAGAGAGAGAGAACCTCAAGCAGGCTCCAAGCTCAGTATAGAGCATGCCACGGGGCTCAATCCCACATCCCTGGGATCATGACCTGAGCCGAAATCAAGAATCGGACGGTCAACCCGACTGAGCCAGCCAGGCATCCTGACCTTTCATTCTTTTTTTTTTTTTTAATCTTTATTGAGGTATTAATTGACAAAAATGCTATAATTTAAGGTGTACAGCTTATTGTTTTGATACACCTACATACAGCGAAAGGATCACCAGTCAATCAAGCCTTTCTTTCATTCTTGGTGCTGGTCATTTGTGTCTTCTCCCATTTTTTTTCTTTGTGAGTCTTGCTAGAAGTTTATCAATATTATTGATTTTTTTTTTCAAATAACCAGATTTTGGTTTAATTTATTTTCTCCACAGCTTTTCTGTTTTCAATGTCATCATTTTTCTGCTCTTTTCTTTATTATCTCTTTCCTTCCTGTTTCGGGTTTACTTTAATCTTCTCTTTCTAGTGTCTCAACATGGGAGTTTAGATTTTGACTTTAGACCTTTCTTCTTTTCTAATATAAATATTTAATGCTATAAATTTTCCTCAAAACACTGATTTAGTGGCATCCAAAATTTTGATGTGTTGTATTTTCGTTTTGATTCAGTTAAAAATATTTTCCAGGGTGCCTGGGTGGCTTAGTCAGTTAAGTTTCCGACTCTGACTCAGGTCATGAGCTCACAGTTTGTGGGTTCGAGCCTTGAATTGGGGTCTGTGCTGACAGCTCAGAGCCTGAAGCCTGCTTTGGATTCTGTGTCTCCCTCTCTTTCTGTCCCTCCCCAGCTCATGCACATGCGCTCACTCGCTCTCTCTCTCTCTCTCTCAAAAATAAATAAACATTTAAAAAAATGTTTGATATTTTCCAATTGTCCTTAAGACTTTCCGCTTTGCTGTGAGAATGTATCATAAATATTTTAAAGTGTTTGGAGACTTTCCTATTATCTTTCTGTCCTTGATTTGTAACTTAATTCCATTTTGGTCAGAGAACATACTTTGTATGATTTCAATTATTTTATATTTGTTAAGGTTTGTTGATGATCCAGGATATGATCTACTTTGGTAAATGTTTTACATTCACTTGAAAAGCATGAGTATTCTGTTGTCACATGGAGTATTCTAGGAGTCTGTTAAACCCAGTTGGTTGATAATGCTGTTCAGCCTCTTTTCTATTCTTATTCTTACAGATTTTCTGTCTACTGTGATTACTGAGAGAATGTTTAAGTTTCCAACTGTAATGGCTGATTTGTTTGTTTTTCCTTCCAGCTCTTCATATATTTGGAAGCTCTGTTGTTAGAGGCAAACACATTTTTTTAAATTATGTTTTCTTGAATGGACCTTTTTCTCATTATGTAATTCACTATTTTGCCCCAGTAATTTTCTTTGCTCTGGAGTCTATTTTGTCTGAAATTAATATGGTCACTCCAGTTTTCAACTGATTACTGTTTGTGTAGTGTATATTTTCTATTATTTTACTTTTGACTTACTTATATCATCATAATTGAAGTCAATTTCTTATAAAAAGCATAGAGCTGGGAATGTTTTCGACCCATTCTCTCAATGTCTTTGTGTGTTTAGACCACTTATATTTAATATAATTATTTATATGTTTGCATTTAGGTCAACTATGTTATTATTTGTTTTCTATTTGTTTCCTCTGTTCTTTCCTTCCTTTGTTTCCCCCTTCCTATCTTCTTTTAGATTATTTGAACATTTTTAGTATTCCACTTTAATTTATATACTGTGAATTTTTTTTTTTTTTAAAGTAGGCTCCATGCCCAGCATGGAGCCCAATACAGGGCATGAACTCACAACCCTGAGATCAAGGCCTGAGCTGAGATCGAGAGTCAGATGCTCAACCAACCGAGCCAGTCAGGCACATCTATTGTGGTTTTTACTATATTTCTTTGTACAGTACTTTAATTGCTGCCCTAGGGCTAACAATATATATACTTAACTTCTCAGAGACTAGAGTCAGTATTTTACCTCTTCAAGTGAGATGTAGTGATTTTTGCCACCATATAGGTCCCTTACTTCTCCTGTTTCTATTGTATGTCTACCCAGACATTTAGCATTTCTGTTATTCTTCTTTCTTTCCTGATGATACACGTTCCCTTCTGGTACCATTTCCCTTCCATAAGAAAAACGTACTTTAGCAATTCTTTTAGAACAGGTCTGTCAGTGAGTTAGTCTTGTAGCTTTCTCTTATCTGGTACTCTTTACTTCACCTCCAATACTGAAAGACATTTTGACTGAATGTAGACTTATAGAATGAAAGTCTTCTCATTCAGCAGGTCTATTATTCCACTTCCTTTTGACCTCCATGGTTCCTAATGAGAAATCTGTAGTCATTTCAACCATTGTTCCCCTATAAATAATGTGTTTTCATTGATTACTCTCAAGATTTTTGCATTGTCTTCACTTCTCAGCAATCTGATTACTGTTTCTTAGCAGGGAATTCTGTGGGCATATCTTTTTTTTTTAATGTTTATTTATTTTTGAAGGAAAGAGAGACAGAGTGTGAGTGGGGGAGGGGCAGAGAAAGAGGGAGACACATAATCCGAAGCAGGCTCCAGGCTCTGAGCTGTCAGCACAGAGCCCGACATGGGGCTTGAACTCACAAAGTGTAAGATCATGGTCTGAACCAAAGTTGGACGCTCAACCAACTGAGCCACCCAGGCGCCCCTGCAGGCATACCTTATTTGGGATTAACTGAACTTCTTGTCTGTAGATTTGTGTCTTTTGCCAAATTTGGGAAGTTCTCAACCATTTTTCATTCTTTTTTTTTTTTTTTTTTTTATGTACCACACTTTCTTCTCTCCTTGGTTTCCAATGACACAAACATTAGATGTTTTGATATTGTACCACAGGTCCCTGAAGCTCTATTTATTTCTTTTTCCTATCTTTTCCCCCTCTCTGTTATTCACATTAAATAATTTCTGTTGATGTATCTTCAAGGTCACTGACCTTTTCCTGTCATCTTCACTCTGCTATTATGCCCAGCCAGGAAGTGTCTTCATTTCAGTTATTGCACTTTTCTGCTCTGAAATCAAAATTTGGTTCTTTGTACCCTGTATTTCTTTGCAGAGACTTCCTATGTTTCCATTTATTTCCAGAGTATTTACCCTTACATTTTGTCACATTTTTATAGTAGCTGATTTTAAGTCAGACAATTCCAACAGTGCTGCCATCTTGACATTGGCATTCTGTAACCCTCTTTTCCCAGGCAAGGTGAGATTTCCAGGCTTTTCATAGGCCAAGTAATTTTCATTGTATCCTAGGCATTTTGAATATCATGAGACGCTGGTTCTTATATAAACCCTATGGATAATGTTAATATTTGTGTCTTATCAGATGATCAATCTACTTGGTTGTGTTCAGGCTGCAAGTTCCATTCAGCCTTTTGAAGTTCTAGTGTCAATGCCAGTTCCATTTATCAAAGCCTTTGCAGGGCTATTCAGATCTATCTGGTGGGTATGCCACCCAGTGGCCGGTCTGGGATTTGAATGATAGTTTTTTAGTTCCACTGTCAAACTTTTTGATACACGGGCCAAAACTAGATCCATGCATGCACGAATAGCTTGGGAACAAGCCCAGGAACTTATAAACAGCTTAAGAAGTCACTTCCCAAATGTTCCTTCTCCATGATTTCCCCTGTACTTCCTGGGTCCATAGGGCCCCCTTTTTCAGCCTTCTGGCCAGATAGCTGGGGCTTCATTTTCTCCTCTCTGTCACATATTTGCACAAAGGAACCTGTGTCCTAGGCCAGGAAGAGACTCAAAAGAGAGCAAGAGGGAGAGCGAGAGAGAAAGCAACAGAAATTCATCCTACCCTCTTGGAGACCACAGCTTCTCTGAATAAAGGAAAGATTCCCCTCCCTCAAAGTTTGACACCTATGGCCTCTTACTGTCACTACCAGCAGATTCCTTTCCTATTCCTCAAGCCTGATCTCGAGTAGAGGGCTTCTCCTAAAGTAAAGCTGATGCTTACTTCTGAGCTTCTGATTGCATTAAGACCAGGCCAGAGAATAGTCGACTTAAGAAACAAACAAACAAACAATCAAACAAAATAGTAAACACTGCTGGTTCTGGGGTACTTTGAATTCTGGTCTTCTTCCCCAATCTACCTGCTCCTGTTTGCTTATCAAAGGCATCAAATGGTCCCACCATGCATTCTGTCCAAGTTGTTAGCTGTATTCAAGGGGAGACACGGGGTGAGTGTGTTTGCTCCGTCTCATTCAGAACTGGAAGTGCTATACCCATAACAACTAGCTTCATACTAGTCATTGTATTTTTCAGTTCTGGATTTCTAGTTGGTTGGTTTTTAAGTCTATGCCACTTTTTAAAGTTTCTAGTTCTCTGAAATTTTCAATCTTGTTTTTTTGTTTGTTTGTTTGTTTTACCTTCTTTGAATACAGGAAAAAGAGTCTTAGTTTTATAGTTCATGTCTAATAATTCCAAACGTTAGAAAAGTTGGAACCCCCATGGACACATTATATTATCTGCTGGTTTTGCTACTTCTTTTTCACATTTTCCTCTCGTGGTGTGCCTGCTTATCTTCATTTGGAGGCCAAGTGTTAATTTTTTTCACATTTATTCATTTTTGAGAGTGAGAGAGACAATGCATGAGCAGGGGAGGGGCAGACAGCAAGGGAGACACAGAATCAGAAACAGGCTCCAGGCTCTGAGCTGTCAGCACAGAGTCCGACGCAGGGCTTGAACTCACAGACCGCGAGATCATGGCCTGAGCTGAAGTCGGACTCTTAACCGACTGAGCCACCCAGGCGCCCCAGTTGCCAAATATTATATTTGAAGTGCTTTTTAAAAATAATTTGAGGCCAGGGGCGCCTGGATGGCTCAGCCAGTTAAGCATCTGACTCTTGATTTTGGCTTAGGTCATGCTCTCACAGCTTGTGGGATTGAGCCCCGTGTAGGGCTGCACACTGATGGCACAGAGCCTGCTTGGGATTCTCTCTCCTTCTCTCTCTGCCCCTCCCCTGCTTGTGCTCACTCTCTCTCAAAATAAATAAATGAACTTTAAAAAATAATTTGAGTCTTAAAGTGATACTATTGTCCTCCAGATGATTTTCGCTTCTTCCAGGTGCTTGAAGGCACCAGGTGTCTTGAATCACCTTAACCTAACTTCAGGGATTGGGATATGTGTTTGTCACCTGAGTAACTTAGAGCTAAACCTCAATCCCTGTGTGGGTAATTTACTTCTGGCTCACTGTTCCTTCAGGGTCCCAACCCAAAGACCAGGGGGTTGACCAGGGCTACTAGTCTTGAGACCACAGATGCCAACCTTTGTGTCCCTAGTCCCATAAGGCTGTGTCTAAAACACTGCTGAGTCTCTCATTCTCCTCTCCTGGAGTGGCAAACAGCTGCTATGACAAACACTGGGTTTGTCACCATTCTGGATTTCCATTTTGTCCCATATCCTGGGTTGCTAACCCTTCACTTTGTCCTTTACTTGCTGTCCTCTGTAGGGAAATTGGTCTGAACTAGCTAACCTAGCACTACTGGAAGCTGATATTCAATAAATGTTAGTTCCCCCTCCTTTCCGTCTCATGCTCGAGCCTAGGTGATGTTACAGTTCATGCTAAACCAACCAAAGCAGAATACAAGACAGAAGAGAAGAAAAAGTGTTGAGACGCTTTGAAAGCATCTGGGCATTAAGACTAGGATAGGAAGAGCTGCATTCCTGGGCTAGCCCACCATCTTACTTTTGCTTCATGCTCCCTGTCCTTCCCAGAATGGCTTCCTTCCTCTCTCCCACCTATCTGAACTCTTTCAACCTGGGGATATCATAGACACTCTTCCAGATCAGAAAAATTCTAGCTGATGCTTTTCTACTATGGTATTTCCAGCAATGAATCCTGTACATGCTGCCAACCAGCCTGGCCACGTCCCAGATGCCTTCCCTGGTCCTACTTCACCCTCCTTCCCTGGAAACCTACTGCAGTAACCATTCACCACACCCTCTGTCCTTGTGGTTTGGTGTAAGTCTAATGCCCTCGATTCACCAGATAATTCCTTGAGGCAAGGATCATGCCCCTCCTCAAGTCCCCCCTCTCAGAAAATACTTGTATTCACGTATTCTCTGAAAACCAAAGATGCCTGATTATGGGAGGGGAGTTTCCAAATCTCGGTATGATCATCCCCAAGTCTGAGATCGCAAGATGTTCAGCAGTGCTCTCCCATGTCTACACTGTCCCCTCCAAAGACCTGGGAAGATGGGGCATTCCACCATGTCCCCACACTCCAGTACCTCAGCTCCAGAGATCTAAGCCAGTCTCAGAAAATATCTCAGGTTAGGGCACTAACAAGCAGCCTTTGAGGATACTGGAGGCCAGTTCCCACTCATTAAGTACCTTCAGGGAAGATTGCTTCTGCCTGGGGAAAGAGCTGTCTACACAGCATTACTGGGCTTAGGGGCAGGGGAGCATGATGTCTAGACATTCTTAACAACCCAAGAGGCCTCAGTCCCAGCACCTGCTCCTCATCCATATCCAATATGGAAGCCTCATCTAAACTGTCAGAGATGTCCCCTATCTCCAGGAAAGGAAATCAAGACAAAGAAGGGGAGCAGTGGCATCAGAGCCCCGAGTCAAGATCCTTCAAGCACTAACCCTAACAAGAGACATGCTGAGCCCGTATGAAGGAAACATCAGAACTTAAAAAGAGGTATGAAAGAGGCTTGAATAGTGGAAAGGAATACCATGCCGTCAGGTGAGAAAGCTAAATATTAAGATATGGATTTTTCCAAATTAATTCTTATACTTACTATAATCCCAATCAGAATGCCAATGATATAGAGACAGAAAGCACGTTAGTGGTTGCCTGGGTCTGGGGGTGGGGACACGGGTAAGCTGCAAAAAGGAACAGGGATCTTTTTGGGCTGATGGAAATGTTCGAAAATGGGATTGTGGTAATGCCTGCATAACTGTAAGTTGTGTATATTGCACATTTGAACTAGGTGAATGTTATAGTATATATATGACATCCCAATAATGCTGATTAAAATATATATCTAGCAAGTTTTACTAAAAGATCGTTCCAAATGCAAATTGCACTTCCGTTTTCCAAGATTTAACAGGCTTTTGATCTTGTGAAAAACAGCTTATCACTTTTTAAAATGTGATTTAAAAAAAAAAAAAGGTAAATATAGAGGTACCAAAAAACTGGTATGTGGGAATTTAAAGAATTTCAAATAGTGATTCTATAGTTTTCCTAGAGGAATGAACAAGAGAGAATAGCTAAGAAAATTTTAAAAGAAGTCTAAGAGGGTTGCTTTGCCAGAAATTAAAGCTACGATCATTCAAACAAGGCCATTCGGTTGTAAGAATCAACAAACACATTAACAGATTAGGATGAGTATATACACAGGAACTAAAAGCGGCCTTAATGTGTATAAAAATTAGTATGTAAAGAAAGAATCACAAACTAATAGCTAAGAATTAAATATTCCACAAATGATACTGGGGGAATTACCTACTTGCTAACTAAAAATCGAGCTGGAAACTGATGCTATGTTATATACTCAAATCAATTCCGGGTTAATTTAAAATCAAATGAAGACATTCAAAAAACAAAAAATTACTTGAAATGTTGACGAATACTTAATGAACCTTAGAACAGGGAAGGAATGCATAACCTATGAAAGAAATGGTTAAAATATCCATATTGTGGCACATTATTGCAACCATTAAAGTTTTCTGGATAATTTTTAGAAACCATGAGATGCTCATGAAATACTGAGAAGTGAAGAAACCAGGTTATAAAACTGACTCAGAAGAACAGCACACATTACATTTTAAAAACAATAAAACTACATATACAGAAAGGTTGGTACATACACCAAGAGGCTTCTGGGTGCTGGAACTATAGGTGAATTGTTACTTTCTCCCTCAAACTTGTAGGGTTCCCCCCTCCCCATATTTTTCACCATGACCATGGGTTTCTTTCATAATCAGAAAAATAAGGGTTTTTTTTTAAGACTTGGGAGAATAAGAATATGAAAAAACATGGGGCGCCTGGGTGGCTCAGTCGGTTAAGCAACCGACTTTGGCTCAGGTCACGATCTTGCAGTTCATGGATTTGAGCCCCGCATGGGGTTCTGTGCAGACAGCTCGGAGCCTGGAGCCTGCTTGGGATTCTGTGTCTCCCTCTCTCTCTCTCTCTCTCTGCCCCTCCCCAGCTCATTCTCTCTCTCTCTCTCTCTCTCTCTCTCTCTCTCTCAAAAATAAACACACATAAAAACAAACAAAAAGAATATGAAAAAACAATCAAATTCGGCCACTAAAAAGCAGCAGCTTCAACATGCACATAGATGTTAAATGTGTTTCTCACATGTGTGATCTATTTCACAAATTTTTAAAGCACAGAAGAATGAAAGGCACACAAGCATTTTGTGGGAACAGTGGGACTGGTGCACCTGTCCCTCCTGAGAGGCAAGGAGGGCCCTGCCAGGAGGTGCAGCCGGCCCGGCTGTGGCGTCCCCACCCCTGTGGGCGGGGAGGCCACCTTCACTCAGACTTGGCTGCGGGCCTGGTCACTTCCCAAATGAGCTCCCTCGGGGCCCCTGAGGGCCATCCCTGCAGCAAGGCCCTCCTGTCCAGCCTGAGGACTGTCAGGCACACAGAGTAGCCCTGGCTGGGCCACTAGGAAGTCACCACACCGGCTGCCAACATCTCCAGAGACCAAGCATGAGGGATGAGTCATGAACAGACTGAGTCTGGTTTGAGGTTCACTCCACCCCCAAACCCGCTGAACTACTGTCCCCACAGACTCACTCAGCACCACTGAAAGAAAACCAGTTCCCCTGATCACCCTTAAAACTGATCTCTCCCTGGGGTGCCTGGGTGGTTCAGTGTATTGGGCATCTGACTCTCGATTTCAGCTCAGGTCATGATCTCACGCTTCATGAGTTCGAGCCCGATTCAGGCTCTGCGCTGACAGCATAGAGCCTGCTTGAGATTCTCTCTCTCCCTCTCTCTCTGCCCCTCCCATGCACCCTCTCTCTCTCAAAATAAATAAATAACTTAAAAAAAAAAACCAAAACCTGTCTCTCCCTCCTTTCCCGATGGAAGTTCTCTCCATGGGAAAGGCAGCCCCCACCCAACCCCGTTGTCCGTGAAGCACCCCTTCCCTGTGCCCTCCATGAGGTCTGGGGGCAGGTGGCTTGTCCCTTCTGTCGTCTGCCCTGGCTTTTGAAACGCCCTTCCTTTCTGCCACTCAGAAGGAATACTGTTCACTGTAAAACCGCCTGCCGAAACTCCTGTGAAATAGCAACTGCCCTCTGCTCCCTGAAACAAGATTAGCACGGACCAAATGGGAGAGTTTCTTCTGTAGCGCCTCTCAACCCTGTCCCTCCCCGGTCCCCAAACTCCTTAATGCTGTCGCCCCCCTGCCTCTCTCTTTGAAGAGTGGATACCCCCATCCCTACCTCCACACAAAACATCACCTTCCCTCTGCTGGCTACCCGACCCCTGAAAATGATGGCACTCCTGTTCCCACATGGAAGAGTTAGCATCTATATCCCTCATGGTAGTTATCTTTTATCTCCTGCCATTTATTTAGTTCTTAATATGCATCCGGCCCTGTGCTGAGCACAGACTCTCAGTAGCCTTATGAAGCAGGTAGTATTTTTATTCTGATTTTACAACGTGCCCAAATCACAAAATGTTAAGCATATAATCAGCTTAAGCCAGAATTTCCTGGACAGTTGCTATATGTTTTTTATTTACTTATTTTGAGAGACAGCAAGCAGGGGGAGGGGCAGAGAGAGGGAGAGAGAGAATCCCAAGCAGGCTCTGCTCTGTCAGCACAGAGCCCAGTGCGGGGCTTGAACTCACCAACTGTGAGATGGTGACCTGAGCCGAAGTCGGACACTTAACCGACTGAGCCACCCAGGCGCCTCTGATATATATTTTTTTAATGTTTTTTTTTTAAGTTTATTTATTTATTTTTGGGAGAGACAGATACAGTGCAAGTGGGGGAGGAGCTGAGGGAGAGAGGGGGAGGGAGAGAGAGACAGAGACAGAGACACAGAGAGAGAATCCCAAGCAGGCTCCGAGCTGCCGGCACCTATGCAGGGCTCGAACCCACCAACAGTTGATATTTTTAAAAATCTTCTGCTAAGCATCCAGGTCGAGACCCCCTGCACACTACAGTGCCCTCCTGTTCCTCAGTCTCCCCACGAAACGCTGCTGCCTCAGTATAGCCCACAGAAAACTCTCCACAGGCTCTTTCCCCACCAAAGAACATCATTTTCCTATCCCTCCCTCTGGGACACGGTCCCTTGGCCGTGAGCCCCCATGCTGTCAGAGGAGAGGGTCAGAGTCAAGCTGTGCTGCCCTCAGGCCTGGCATCTGGAGATTGGCTGGAGTGAGGGCCAGGCCTGTGGTCCCCTGCTCCTGGCGGGCACTCCATCACCACCTCACCCCCTTCTATAAATAGCCCACTGCTCGCTGGCCGCCGAGCTGCTGGAGCAGGAGTTTCCATGAGGTCAGCTTCCCAGAGCAGCCTCTAGGCACCCAACACCCACACTTACCTCTCCTGGAGTCCTGTGGCCTCCTCGCCCCTGCAGGGGGCTGTCCCGGGTGCCGTGTCTCCGCCGGGCAGGGGGTGTGGGCACTTGGGCAGAGGCCTGAGGTGAGGCCTTGCCTAAGGGTTCTGGAGCCTGGCCCAGCGAAGAATCGGGCATGCTGTCGGTGGCAGGCTCCTCTTTGGGCTTTGGCGGAGCAAATCTCCTCCTGTTGAAAGGCCTAGTCGGCTGAGGGGCTGAGGATGGGGGCTGGCCAGGGGCAGCAGGCCCCCTTTCACCCCCGGCCTCGCTGGGTACCTTCCCCGAGGACGTCTCTCCGGGCGCCCGGCCACTTGGGGCCTGGGGCCCCTCCTTCCCCTGAGGCCTGCCCCCCCGGGTACTCTCCAGATACATGTCCTTCAGGGAGAAATACCCTTCCTGGTCTGCGCCTGGGGCGGGGGCCTTCTGGGCCCGGTCCGGAGTGCCCACAGCCGCGTCTGGCTTCCTGGGGCCATCCACTCCCGAGGACGCAGGCCCCCGTGCAGCCCTGCCTCTGGGCCGGGTCTGAACCTGCTCCACGTTCACGGGCCCCTGTGTCCCCGGGGGCTCAGGCTTGTCTGAACTCGGGGCACGGTTTTCAGAAGAACGGTGGCTTCGAGCTGCCTTCTCTAACTCTGGCTTCCGCAGACCTTGCTTAGGTTCCTCGTCTTTCTTTTTCTTCTTGGCCCCAGACTCCTTCTGGGGGGCTCTCTGAGGCGCCAGCTCCATGGCCTCATAGATGTACGTCAACAGGCCGTGCTCCCCATCCTCCCCGTTCTCCGGGACAGCCTCCCCGTTGGTGGTCACCTCTCCGGGCACAAAGCTGTTGATCAGCCCCAAACCGGGGTGCCCACCAGGCTCGGTCTCTTCCACCTGCCACGCCGCCGGGGTCCCGTCCTCAGCCTCCTCGGTCGGGCCCGGGGGCACAGGCACCTCAGCCCCGCTCAGCCGCCGCTTCCGCTGGAAGCGGTCGGGGCTGAGCTTCCGCAGGGTGTCGGCATCTCCCGCCACCTCCTTCCTGGGCTTCCAGCTCTGCTCGATCTCCCGCAACTTTGCCGCAGCCTTGCGCTTCAGCTTGGCGAACCAGCGCTGGTGGATCTTGTACTCGGTCATGGTGCCAACCTCCAGGACCCCCGAGCAGGACACGATGCCCTTGGTGTTCCGGGCAGACGCCTGGTAGATGGCCGCATCTTCCTCCTGACACCTAGACATAGGAGCAGGAGATGCCGACCCGGCCTTCCTGCCAGGCG